>NC_053118.1:7554906-7924906 GCF_010015445.1 Perca fluviatilis | reverse complement strand
TAGTTTAAAGTTAACCGTGCAACCGCAGATAGTTTGTTTAGTTGCTAAACATTAAGAGCAAATGTAATTCAGTACTTTAGATTCTAGTTGACTAAATTGTCATAATAATAATCAATCAATTTGTATTTGTCACATGGAATATGTTGAATGTATGAAAATATGCAGCTTATGTAGTGTTTGAGTATGTATATATATCTGTTTTTCCTATGAAGTCATTTTAAGAACTAGTTTCATATCTGTCGTGAAAGGGCTGCCCTCTGCTGTGAGACCTTATCTGTAAGAGATGTATGTTACACAGAGAGCACAGGGAAGTCACATGTATTAACCAGTAATAGTTATGCTGTGGCATATATCAATATAATATTTTTAAATATTTTGCTTTACACACCCTCAAATATGTAAAACGTGTACATACTGTAGATACTTCTGACATCTAATGATCTAATGATGGAATACTGGTGAATTATGTGATTGGCTGAATGAGATGTTAGTAACTACCACAGACAAAGAGCTGACATTAAAACTAGTTGATGTAAATTAAAACCAATTAAAAAGTGCCAAAGGATCAAAAGTGTCAATAACATGTAACATCTCATTAGTAGTATTCTAATCATGTTCTTATCTTCTACCCTTTTATTTTATTTTCATGCTGAATATCAGATAAATAAATCTTTTATTAAAGCAAAAAATGTGCTGATTATTACTGTAATAATGGAGTGCGTGTGTGTGTGTGCACGTGCGTGTGTGTGTGTGCACGTGCGTGTGTGTGTATGTGTGTGTTTATTTAATCAGGTAAGAACCATTGAGATCAAGATCTCAAATTTTCAGAGACCTGAGTACCTAAAAGGATAAAACAACAGTTTAAAATGTACAATATCAATTGTGATAATAACAATAATATGATCAATAATTTAAAAGTTTAAAACGCTCACAGCTAAAATCAATCAGGACTTTGATAGGATCCTAAAATGACTCAGAGTATCCAAATAGTGAGTGAAGAATGAACAGTAGCCGGGTCCGTGTGCGTGTAGGCTGAGTCCTTGGCAGCGGGCCGGGTTTAAGTCCCACCCGCTGCCCCTTGCTGCATGTCGCCCTCCCCTCTATCTCCACTTTACTATCTTCAGCTGTCCTGTCAATACATAAACCCATAAAAGCCCAAAGAAATAATCTAAAAAAAAAAAAGAAAAAATGAATAGTAGCCACCTTTTAGTTTAAATGCTTACTCTCACAGACTTCTTGAAATGTCTAACCCTTGTATGAAGACTAGTGCTGTCAAACGATTAAAATATTTAATCGCGATTAATCGCATTAATGTCATAGTTAACTCGCAATTAATCGCACATTTTTTCATTTCATTTTAAGGCTCTTATCAACATGGAAAAGTGGATCGGCTTGCTTTGTGCTTTTGTTGCCTGGCTTTGACAAGGGGGGGCGGAGAATTGGCATCAGCAGTGCGCTTGTCCATCAAGTGGTATTTCAGACTGGACGTGCTGCGATGATAGCTCAGTTCACAACAACAAAACCCACAGATCACTTTGGTCTTATCAATGGAACCATTTGGCAACTTTTTAAAAGTAAACTTTCCATTTAGAATCTTATTGACATCCATTTCGGCGTCTCACGCTCGCCATCCACTCAAAACCTAACGTTAGCCCTACTACTCTTTGGCCGGCTCGCGAGCCCAAACAAGTGTGTGCGGCGTGCCTGTTGTTTAGTTTCCGGTCTAGCTAGATCCGGTGTGGTGTTGTAGTTTTTCTAACGTTAACTAGTTGTTGCAACAGCATGTGAAAAAAAGGACAAAGTTTGCTAGGCCAAAAAGAACGTTAATCTCGCGATAAATTTTTTTTAAATGGGTTTGCATTAACGCCGTTAATAACGCGTTTAACTGGCCGCACTAATGAAGACATTTGGACACAGTATTTGATTGTGAATGTTGTGAAATTCCTGGCTGCTGTAGCTCAGCAGCAGCTCTCTCTCTCCCTGCTCTCTGAGGATAATCTGAGCTGGCATTTTAAGCTCCACATTGTTTGTTTCCACATCATCTGACCCCCATCCCATTTAATAAGACAGAAACTAAATCACAGTAGAAACAATAATAAAATATTTTACGCGATTAAGCAAATTACCACCACAGTGGATTAATAGCACACTAAATGACATGCATTCAAAGGTTTATGTAATTTTAAGTACATGAGTATTCCCAGGGCGTTCAGGGTGTAGTTACCCTTTAACCCTTCTGTTGTCCTCGGGTCAAATTAGTCCCATTTTCAAAAGGTTTCTTTATGTCAGAAAAACTAAACTAAAACGCACAACTAAAATCGACAAAACATCGGAAAAAAATACAAAAGAAATGGAAAAAAGCTTTAAAACCACAGAGAAACGAGACAAAAAACGTTGAAAAAAGTGACAAAAACATTGGGAAAAAATCAACAATAGTGTTGAAAAAGTTGACCATTAGTGTTGGAAAAATAGTTTTAATTTTAAATTTCGACCCAGAAAAACAAAAAAGTTGCACAGTCAACAGGAAGACAACACAAGGGTTAAGATGGTGATTCTCAGAGACAGGTTGAGTTATCACTTTTTTGATGCGGCTAGGCTAACAGGTTGCCTTTACAATCTGATCACCAGTCCTCACAACTCAGCTGGGGGGGGTTTACATGCACATCATGTAATAGGTTAATGATAAACTGTGTTTTTATAGCACTTTTTTAATAATGTCACAAAGTCTATAAGAAAATGAAATCACAACAGACCCATAAAACAATATAACTAATAAAGCAGTGAATACAGATAGAAAGGAAAAACAGGCTCCCTGCAGTACCTGTCACACAGTCCTGCCAGAAATCCACACTGCTTTTATAGACACTGCATCACAAAGATACAATCTGTTCAATTGCGTGGAAACCATTGGCGATTTTAGACCCTTTTTAAGCGGGGCTCAAGCCCCCGTAAATTTCATCTCTGCCCCCCTAAAAATGATAATAATAAAAAACTAAACATTTCCATTTTTCTTTTCTAAACCAATTGTAGTGCTTCAAGTTAGAGTTTGCAAACTTGTCTGTTAGTGACCAAGGACAAAGAATTACAGGTTCAAAGGGCTTGAAACAGGTTTACTATCTGGTGTGGCTGTCTCCGATGCTATGCACCTGTAACCCAGTAGTAGTAGTATGTTCCCTGTATACAGCAGTAGTAGTAGTATGTTCCCTGTATACAGCAGTAGTAGTAGTAGTATGTTCCCTGTGTACAGTAGTAAATGGACTGTTTTATATAGCGCTTTTCTAGTCTTAACGACTACTCAAAGCACTTTAACATAGTACAGGAACCATTCACCATTCACCATTCACACAAGGTGCCACCTGCTCATCAGATAAACATTCACACACATTTACACTCCGATAGCACAGCATCAGAGGCAACTCGGGGTTCAGTGTCTTGTCCAAGGACACTTCGGCGTGGAACTGCAGGGCCAGGGATCGAACCACCAACCTTCCGATTGGCAGGCGACATCTCTAATCGTAGTAGTTACTACTCTGGTAGTAACCCAGTCAAGGAAAGAGTTAACAGAAACGTAGTGTTGGCCAATCGGAGGTGGTTGTGCCAGACCTTTGGCTGAGTCTCTATCTGATCTGTCAGAGGGAGAGCAGGAGTTCAGTTGTGAAGTTTAACGTTGGTAGTCCCCAGAGAACAAGTTGGTCATTTCTGGGCGCAGATTAGAACCCAAATTGTAACATAAGCAACTAAAATTGCTGCATGTCAGAACATTTTGTCAAATTGACCGTTATCACTGTGACTTATAAAATGTCAGGTTTAGTTCCATCCAACGCTGTCTCACGGCAGTTCGTGAAATGGTCACGCTTTTTTTAAATGTATTGATTTGTGTACCGGACACGATTATGTCGTTTTTTTTTCGTGAAATGGTCACGATTTTACGCTTTTTTTAATCATTGATTCATGTACCGGACATGATTATGCCGTTTTTTTTAGAACGGGGAAAAGACACGTCACACGCCGGGACATGACCCGCGGTCTCTGGGTGCTCAGCACAGAATGGGAAGAATGTATACGGAGGTTGGGTTTAGGAAAAGAAGAACGGAGAAAGGACATGCCACACACCAACACGACCCACGGTCTCTGGGGGACACGCAACAACAACGGGACGGTTGTGTTTAGGGAAAGAAGAACGGGGAAAGGAACCGTCAACCGTCAACAACGGGGTATTGAAAAGCCACACGCGGGACGCGATCCCCGGTCTCCAGGGGTGAAAGTCTTGTGTTGTTTGACCCGTCCACCACCCCGACCAACCTCCCTACGCGGCTTTTCGGCTTTTCATACTACTCCCTACCGTAGTCGTGCTGTGATCACGAAATATGCTTCCCATTTAAATACATTACATTAAAATTCGTGCTCACCACACGAAAAAAACAACATAACCGTGTCCTGTTCACGAATCAATAGATTAAATAACGTGACCATTTCACGAACTGCCGTGAGACTGGGTTGTTCCATCATAGTGTCAAAAAACGTCAGCTGACGTTGTTGTTCAGTAGATAAATCAGGAATTGTAGGTTAATGGAATTACCAATTTGGCAGTGGGGGTTTTGCATGACACTGTATCCCTGTCACGTTCTCCTGAGGGGCTGAGCCCCCCTAAAGGTCTGATCCTAGAATCGCCCCTGGTGGAAACACTTGATGTAGTTCTGTCTGTGAGCTTCAACCGAGCTTTAATAAAGCACCATACAGCTGTGTTTCTGTTTGAGCGCAAATCGTATTCCCGTTACATTAGTGAAGAAACAAACGGCACATTCCAATCCTGTCTTAAGTTCCTTTGTTTCAGCGCTGACATTGTAAAGGCTCTGTGGTCGAGTGACCAGCTCACTGATGAAGCTACTGGAGCTGTGCATTTTGGTGGAAAGAAGTGGAAGGAAGCATTTGTTGGTAACTCTTAAGATTACAGTACATACACTGTAACAAACTGCTGTAATGTCTACAGTAACAGCAACTTCTTGTTCTGTCCTTTTACAAAGTTTAACCTCAGTCCCCTGGTCCTTTTATTCTGAAGAAAACACACAGATGCACCCAATGGTTCATTTGAATACCCCCACATTATAAAGGAACAGTTTGGTAATAAGCTCATTTTGAAATAAAATCACATTGGATTGATTAAGTGATGCAGAAGTCTTCTCATCACTCCATCTTCCCTGAAACCTCCAGGTGGTTTTTGCTCAGACTGTACTCTGTAATAATAGAAAAGCTCCCCAGTAGTTCAGTAATAACTACAGTATAAAAGATCCTGAACTGTTCCCCCCTTATTCCATAACTTCCCATCCTGTTCCCCAGTATAGAAGTATCAGTACATACTTTACTGGAACACAGAAAACTGTATTATAAACTGTATAAACTGTATTGTAAGAAATATTTTTGACTTTGAGCAGTCAGTGGAAACAGACTGACTTCTGTTGAACTAACTGGACAGCCTGCAGGGAAAGAGCAGACTGTGTTGTCCTCTTGTGGAGGCAAAGAAAGGGACATTGTGTCCACACACACACACACACACACACACACACACACACACACAGAGAACTGAACATGTACTGAACTACATGAATATAAAATGTGTAAACTTCATTATGGAAGCCATTAGGCATCGCATATCTGCCTGAAACATGATGAACAGCAAAACCAACCTGGACATAATGGAACTTTATAGATCATTACTGAGTTGATAAGTTTATTCATGAAATCAATCTTTATTATTATTATTATTATTAAAGGTGCAGTAGATAAGACTTATAAAACTAACTTTCTGTCATATTTGCTGAAACTGACCCTATGTTATGTATGTAGTGCGATTTTCAAAATCCACAGCTCCCTGTTCAGATGGACCAATCAAGGCCGGGGGGTGTGTCAATCACTGCTCATGCACACACATTCATTCTCCCTTGTGGGGGGAGGGGCTTAGGAGACCGTTTTGGGCTTTAGCAGAAAGGGGTGAGGGACTGAGAAGTTGTTGATGTAAAAAATATGTGGCTAAGTCCTGGATCTTCGCTATCCTACCTACAGCACACAAAATGAACGTTTCACCGTTTTTTTTAGTTTTTTTAAAGATTAGTTTAATTATTGACATTATTGACAGGACATCTGAAGAAATGAAACGGGGGAGAGAGGAGGGGAATGACATGCAGCAAATGGCTGCAGGTCAGAGTTGAACCCTGGCCCGCCACGTCGAAGAATAAACCTCTATATATAGGCGCCCGCTCTACCAACTGAGCTATCCGGGCGCACAATGTTTGACAGTTTTTAATGGAAACAGAATACAAACTTAGTAACAATTTTAGTAACTGCAGCAACACCTCCATAAATGAACTCAACATAATCTTACTTTTTCATTTACAGTTACATTTATTATTGACTTAGTAGGGCTGTGAATCTTCACTGGCCTCACGATTCAATTGGATTACGATTATCCTGTCAGGTTTTCGATACGATTCGATATTCCCATGCATCACGATGCACCACCTCCTCAAATGTATTATATATTGCTACACATGGTTTTCATCAACAAATTCAAGCAGTCAGATATATATGAACTCCCCTTTTTATTGGATCTGATCTTACAAAAAAAAGACACTTCCTGAATGTGGCGGAGTCTGAACTCAGCAGACAGCAGACTGAAAATCAATAAGAAACATCAGTAGACAATAATCGATTATGGTCTGTCACTGCATCGATGCAGAATCGTCCACGTTGGTACCACGATGCAATGATACATTTCAACACCCCTATGACTTAGTCCATCTCAGTGTTTCCTAAACGGGTTGCATTAAGGTCTATTGGCTAAAAAGATGAATGTGATATTTCTGTTCACCATTCTCAAGTTTCATCAAAGTTTAGACGGACTAGACTCTAAATGCCCAGACTGGTCTCTCAAAACATAAAAACTAAACATCTGAATAATGATCATAATAGTGAATGATTTGACTAAATTGGTGCATGATGGAGTAACAACAATTTCAATTTCAACTTTCAGTATCAATTCATAACAAGAGTTATCTCAAGACACTTTACAGATAGAGTAGGTCTAGACCACACTCTATAATTTACAAAGACCCAACAATTCCAGTGATTCCCACATCAGGAGCCACAGCAGTGATGCATTTCTCAGATTCCCTGCACTGTAAGAAAACAAATCCGTAGAAAAACGGATGATGTCCTGGCAGAAAATGACCGGTACCTTTTCCGTTAAGTTTACAGACATTCCTGTTAATCCAAAAACAGAAAATTCTGTCAATTTACAGCACATCCTCTGTAGCTTTAACGGACATTTCTGTTGATACAAAATTCTGAAAAACCCCTGTGAAAAATGAGAATTCCTTCATATTAACACAGTACATTAGTCCGTATTCTACGGACTTTTCTAACAGTGTGGATGGACAGTCTGTCCGACAGACACAATGGGCTTTCTGTGAACAATATTTAACTTCTTATCTATCACAAACTGCTGACAGGTGTAACTACTGATTAAACATCTGGAGCAAACAATAGGTGAGAGAAAACAAAAGTTTAGAGTTGAAAACGATCCGGCTGTGAAGAAAATATGGATTTTGTCTCCATCTTGTGGCGTTTTCTGGAAGTGAAATGTGTCCATGCAATCCCACAGTGATACATTACTGTACACATATTCTGTTCAAATCTACTCAAAATAAAACACAAAAGTAAAAGCAGGAGCTACTATCTTTATATAATAAATGGATCAAATTAAAACAATGATTAACAACATTGTTTCTGTAATCATCTCAAACAAATACAATCACTTCTCTTTTTTATCGCACTAAAATCATCTCAACATAGACAATCATTTCTCTTTTTTTATTGCACTATTTGCATTAACGCTGTACATTTCATATTTATATATTATTACTGTATATTGTTTTTATTATATATGTTTAAAGTATTGATAATATATGTTTTTTATTGTTTGTATACCTGAAGTGGTAACGAAAATAATTTCCCCCTGGGATTATTAAAGTATTTGTGATTCTGATTCTGATTCTGATTTACAGTAAATTGCATAAAAGCCACTTTGCATAATTCATTTCAGACAGTAGAGACGGCACAAGCAAGAACAAAAGAACAAAAGAACAAATAATCAATCAGCTCTTTAAATTAAAGGTGCACTATGAGTTCCTGCATGGTTTCAGCGCAATTTCATTTTTTGTCTCAAATCTTAACATCTCTCCTTGATCCGCTATAGCTGCCTGCCCCCTGAACACACCATGAAAAAGCCCGGTCTCGGGAGACAACACAGGGGCCGTAAACGTCAAACAAACACTAGGGGCACAGGCTGTGCACCAAAACACAACAAACCACGGTTCCAGCCAATCACCGACAAGATGGTTGGGGGAGGGGATGCTTTTAGAGCAGAAGCCTTAATTTCAGTGAAAAAGACGCACTAACCCCCACCCCCTCCCCCAACCATCTTGTTATTGGCTGGAACGTGGATTGTTGTGTTTTGGTGCACAGCCTGTGCCCCTAGTGTTTGTTTGACGTTTACAGCCCCTGTGTTGTCTCCTGAGACCAGGCTTTTTCACGGTGTGTTCAGGGGGCAGGTAGCTAGCGGATCAAGGAGCGATGCCTACGATTTTGAGACAAAAATGAAATCACGCTGAAACCATGCAGGAACTCATAGTGCACCTTTAAAACATCATCAAACTGAAATGAGTCAGCAGAAGATCCAGAAATCTGATGCTGTCTGATGATGATAAAGTTAACAAAGTGTTATATGTTATATTGAGGTCTGATTAAACACACGATGCTGATAACCCGGAGAATATGTTGAACATTTGAAACTGATTTGTACCTGTATGAATCATCACCTGATGATGTCATGCAGTGTCAGTGTTGGGTGCATATTATATTTTCTGGGTGAACCCAACTTTGTCTACACCTTTAAACCTTACAGATATCACCCGTTTCTACGATAATTCAGGAAATGGTGCTCTTGAGTGTCTAATTAATTTCATCATTCTGTATTCCAAATTATATATTCACAAGCAGACATTTTCTAATTGATCTCCTAATTTTGCAGCTTTTCTCATAGAATTTAAATCTCACTTAGTCAGTCACTTAGAACGTTGGATAACAAAAAAAAGTATTAAAATTGTGGCAACTGTAGAGCTTTTTTTCCCTGAAACCTCTGACTAATTGGTAAATTTATGTTTTCACGTACCTCTTTTTATTTATTTTTTTCTCTATGTAATGATTATCGTTTGTATTGCTTCGTATGTTTTTTTATTTTTATCTTCACAAATTTGTACACTTGACGTTCATGTGCTACTGTTTACCTGATTCTCTGTATACTGCATTTTGTCAATAATTAAAAAAAATAATATATATATATATTTTCTGGGTGAACTGTCTCGATTATCCCGATGCGTTTGAAACAGACAGTGAAGTCTGAACTAACGTGAACATGTCTGAACATCACACAGAAATCTCACTTTGACAGATTTTGATGTCGTCAGTTTGGGCATCGCCAGCCGGTCCGATGCTGAGATATGGGAAGAGTTTCTCAGTGAAAGTGTCTCTGTGAGTGTAGATGTGAGTCATGTCTTTAGAGTCGTAGAAGGACACCTCCCCCCCCTCATAGTCCAGCTGGACTCTGATCCTCTGGAGTCTCTTCTTCAATGGAACAGTCTTACCAACTCCGTTAGTGTATTTCCCATCACCGTGCCTTAAACACCAGATTCCATATTCTGGTGAAGCAAATCGCTCTCCCTTCCTGTCAGCTGACTCTTTAGCTAAACCCAAGATCCAGAGAGGATAATCTCCCACCTCCAGCTCCCAGCTGTGTTTCCCTGAGCCGAAGCCCTCAGAGCCCAGGACAGAGACATAGTTGCTGTTTCTCTCTGGATTGTCCGGAAGCTTCTGGATTGTGTCTCCACATCTCACACTGGTCAGATCATCAGACAGATAGAGGCTGCCGTTTGCAGTGTTTGGGTCCAGTATGACGGGACTGAAGTGGACCCTGTCCCTCATCTTCTCCCAGACTCTGAAGGACAGGTTGCCCAGATGTTTGGCCACATCTGTCAGGGCACCTGGGACCAGCCGTGGATCTGACGCCGAGCACTGGACTCTTTCGGCACGCTGTCTTTCTGCAGGTCTGCTTCCACAGCGGCGATGCTGTCTGTCAGAGAGGAGATCTGCTCCTGAATCCTCTTCATCTCTCTGCTCACATACTTCCCCCTCTGCCCCTCTTCCTCCCTCAGAGCTGCCAGTCTGGCCTCCTCTTCCTCTTTCAGGAACCGGTGCAGCTTGTTGAACTCGGCTCTGATCTACCTCTCTGTGGACAGCAGCTGCTTCTTGGCGAGTTGAATCACTTCGTCGTAGGCGTCCTCCACGCGTCTGTGTTTGTCCCTCCTGTCCTGCAGAGACTCTAAGTCGGATCGCAGCTGCCCCTTCAGATCTCTGACTGCTTCTTCCAAAGGAACCAGCCTGTGGCCGACACGGTGGGGAAAGTCACAGACAGGACACACCGCTCTATCTTCATCCTTACAGAACAATTGAGGCTCTTCCGGATGTTTACTATACACGCCACCACCTCCGCCTTCTTCTCTCCTTTTTCTGCCTCAGATGGTCCAGATGTCTGTCTCCCAGAAAAGGAGTCAGCCAGCTCCTTCAGCGTATAGTTCACCGGAGGATGTTCTTTTGAGGATTTTCTTTTATAGATGGGACAGTTTTTGTTTTGAGCTTGTTCCCAGAATGTGTGCAGGCAGCTTGAACAGAAGCTGTGGCTGCAGCCCAGAGACACCGGATCTCTGAAGGTCTCTGAACACACATGGCAGTTCAGGAAGCTTTCAACGAGAGCTCTCTCCGCCATTTGTCTTCGTATCGAAATCGTCGTTCAAAAGCAAGGCTCACTTAGTTACTGTCACTTCTCCTTCTAATCTTCCAGCCGTGTGTTTTCCAGCAGAGATCTCACACCCTGTAATGGCGTCTCAGCTCTTTAGATGCACATATTCTACTTTTACCCTTATTCTGAAATAGACGATATTCTGACTAAGCTGTTTCCATGGCTAATGAAAGTGAATACTCCACTAATATTCCCGTTTACATGTAGTCGTGCAAAACAGGATTTTTTTCAAAGTTTTCCAGCGGTGGAGGACTTGATGGAGTGTGTGAACTCAGCCTCCCTCTTTCATTCCTTCAGCCGGCTTCTAGAAAAAGGTTGGCTCATATCCCAAAACCTGTTGATATCCGAGTCTTTGATAATGTTTAAAAGTAGCCGTGTTTCTCCTTCTTATCGGGTCTGCAGCCCTGCAAACTGTTGGCTGGTTGGTTTGTGTACAGTAACCATAGCAACACACAGAGCTGACCATAAGCCGTAAAGAGACAAGAGGCCATAAACTGCGGTAAAAACCCTTGTAACCCTTGAGACACATATTGTGAATGTGCTGTATATGTATACATGTCCAAAGAATGCCTCTAAAACCTGAATACCAGATTATCCCACGTGACTTAATCAGAAAATGCTATAGTCGGAAAAAAGGCCTTATTCTGAATATGCTGCTTACATCCCTGCTGTGTTTTTTTTCTTTTTCTTTTGTATATGTATATGTTCAGTTCATGGAAAAAAGTGGTTCTATACATAGCTGGAACTGAAATGTATGTATTGAATACCAGAACCCCAATAACAATGCTATTGTCTATGGTTTACATGACCTGTATCAAATTCATAAACGCATAGAATCGTACTCAGTGTCTAGATCTACGTTATTTTCCACTCACCTCTGTCACCAGGTGAGTTAACAGCAGGATATGTTGCAATGTTATCTAGTCACCAGCAGATGGTGTCAACATTCAACAGGCTGACTGACACTAAACCAGTCTAACAGCATTTTTACTGTTCAGCCAACAGGATCATGTTGTAACGCATGTGCCAAATTCAAGGCCCGCGGGCCAAATCCAGCCCCTAACAAGACTTTGATCCAGCCCGCATATCAATTTAGGATCCCAATAAATGTTGGCCCACCTAGTTTTTGTCGCTTTTTCAACATTTTGCCGCTTAAAAAAAAGTGTCACTTTTGCCCACATTTTTTTCTGATGCTTTTGGCTCTTCTTAACGTTTTTGTTGCTTTGTTTGAACTTTTTCAGCGTTTTTTTAATGATGGCTAAGGAACTTCTTTGCTGACTTTTTTAGGAATTTATGTTGACCAAACTGTAATTCAGAATACTGTATAAGACAGGAAATAATACAGTCAAAGATATTTGACTTTTCTCCTAAATAAAAGTGCCTAAAAGCATGTCAATAAACTCTACATGTCTGGCCCTTGACGTGATTTTTAGTTTCCAGTGTGGCCCGTAGTGAAATTTAGTTTGACGCCCCGATCTAACACATCAATATGACATGATCATTTCATCCAGTTGGACTGGAGCACCTTGGCAGTGCCCAGGAGGTGAGCACCTCTCCAGCTGCCAGTCCACACTCCGTACTTTGGTCCGTAAAAATGTACATTTTATTTGTTTTACTTCCGCCACAAAACTGCCAAATAATAAATGATTAAACTAACCCTGGTTAAGATAATATTTGGTATCATTATGAATGTATAATGATGACTGGATACTGTAGTTTTCCTATAAAACAATGATAACTTTCTTAGTAAAGCCAGGCTTGTCTGTACGGTGCAACATTAGATTTTCTGTCATTGAAAATATAATATCATCAACCAGGACTGGAACTTCACCATTTTAGGATCAAAACCACTTGGCCTTTGGTGTTGTCAATGTTTTTAGGACACAAAGACCAAATGCAGCAAGATCATCTGATGAGTTAAGTCCACAGAGACAATCATGAGGATTTTATGTAAATACATAGTAGAACGGTTTAGGGGTGAGGGGCTGTTCATTTTACAAAATAATGCATTCATATTTATATATTTGTACACACTCTCCTCAGAGTTCACTCAGTCACAGCTTTGTGGACATTTGAGCATCATCTCCCAGTTTATTAATAATAATAATAATAACAATATTAATAAGTGAGATGTTACCATGATGATGGCTTACAGAAACCTGATGAATCAGTGGTGTGGGTGTTATAAATATCCACAGCTGTGTGTAATGTCAGCTGTTCTGGCATAGCTGGAGAATATGGAGAGGCATTTCATTCAAAGCCCCGCCCCCAGACCGCACACCACCTATCAGGTAGCCCCCCACCCCCACCAGTGCTGACGATGAAGAGCCTGAGGCAGAGCTCAGAGAGAGAACTTCAACTACCAGTCGTGTAGCAAAATCTGCCAAGAAAAATCATAAAAGCAAACATCAAACTGGCGGACTAGGATGAAAGGGTGAACAGAATATTGATCTAGCAGTGACTTTGTCTTATTAAATATTTTATTAGTTTCAGAATCATAATTCATTCAGATTAAGGCATTCCAGTTGTGAAGAGAAAGGAGCCGTGGTCAGGACTCGTCACTTCTTCTGTACCAAAGGGAGAATTCTTAACAGTCAAATGGTGAATGCCCCACATTCTCTTAAATCACTCAAACGCTCCACGGGGTTCCTGCAGGAGGCCCATCCACAAAGAAGCAGAAATCTACAGAGATGCATTCAGGTGCACCTCATCAAGCTGCTGCAGGATAACTGCCAATTACACCACTTAACACAGCAGAACAGAAAACAATAATGTTAACATTTTACATATATTATTATATTATACACATTAGGAATGTCAGCGATACCACAACATTAACAGGCAGAATCTGAAATGTATTATCCATGCATCTCCGTCTGAAATCAAACCCAGTTCTTGTTTAGATCTGATTGTACAGTTGACTGATGTCTGTTACTGACCAGTATGCTGAAACTACATCCAAGGTGAAAAACTTGGCCTGTACTGTATGTATGTGTGCATATATATATATATATATATATATATATATATATATATATATATATATATATATATATAAGTACAGGCCAAAAGTTTGGACACACCTTCTCATTCAATGAGTTTCCTTTATTTTCATGACTATTTACATTGTAGATTCTCACTGAAGGCATCAAAACTATGAATGAACACATATGGAATTATGTACCTAACAAAAAAGTGTGAAATAACTGAAAACATGTCTTATATTTTAGATTCCTCAAAATAGCCACCCTTTGCTTTTTTGATAGCGCTGCAAACCCTTGGTGTTCTCTGAATGAGCTTCATGAGTTAGTCACCTGAAATATTAGTGGAATATTTTCCCTTATTAATGGGGTTGGGACCATCAGTTGTGTTGTGCAGAAGTGAGGTTGATACACAGCAGACAGCCCTATTGGATAACTGTTAGAATTCATATTATGGCAAGAACCAATCAGCTAAGTAAAGAGAAACGAGTGGCCATCATTACTTTAACAAATGAAGGTCAGTCAGTCTGGAAAATTGCAAAAACTTTGAATGTGTCCCCAAGTGCAGTCGCAAAAACCATCAAGCTCTACAACGAAACTGGCTCACATGAGGACCGCCCCAGGAAAGGAAGACCAAGAGTCACCTCCGCTGCTGAGGATAAGTTCATCCGAGTCACCAGCGTCAGAAATCGCAAGTTAACAGCAGCTCAGATTAGAGACCAGATGAATGCCACACAGAGTTCTAGCAGCAGACACATCTCTAGAACAACTGTTAAGAGGAGACTGCGCGAATCAGGCCTCCATGGTCAAGTAGCTGCTAGGAAACCACTGCTAAGGAGAGGCAACAAGCATAAGAGATTTGTTTGGGCCAAGAAACACAAAGAATGGACATTAGACCAGTGGAAATCTGTGCTTTGGTCTGATGAGTCCAAATTTGAGCTCTTTGGTTCCAACCGCCGTGTCTTTGTGCGATGCAGAAAAGGTGAACGGATGGATTCTACATGCCTGGTTCCCACCGTGAAGCATGGAGGAGGAGGTGTGATGGTGCTTTGCTGGTGACACTGTTGGAGATTTATTCAAAATTGAAGGTATACTGCAACCAGCATGGCTACAACAGCATCCTGCAGCGACATGCCATCCCATCCGGTTTGTGTTTAGTTGGACCATCATTTATTTTTCAACAGGACAATGACCCCAAACACACCTCCAGGCTGTGTAAGGGCTATTTGACCAAGAAGGAGAGTGATGGAGTGCTGCGCCAGATGACCTGGCCTCCACAGTCACCGGACCTGAACCCAATCGAGATGGTTTGGGGTGAGCTGGACCGCAGAGTGAAGGCAAAAGGGCCAACAAGTGCTAAGCATCTCTGGGAACTCCTTCAAGACTGTTGGAAAACCATTTCAGGTGACTACCTCTTGAAGCTCATCAAGAGAATGCCAAGAGTGTGCAAAGCAGTAATCAGAGCAAAGGGTGGCTACTTTGAGGAATCTAAAATATGACATGTTTTCAGTTATTTCACACTCTTTTGTTAAGTACATAATTCCATATGTGTTCATTCATAGTTTTGATGCCTTCAGTGAGAATCTACAATGTAAATAGCCATGAAAATAAAGGAAACGCATTGAATGAGAAGGTGTGTCCAAACTTTTGGTCTGTACTAATATATATATATATATATATATATATATATATATATATATATATATATATATATATATATATATATATATATATATATATGAGCCCTAAGGACTCACAGACATAATTGATCTCAGGTACTAAGTGAGTGAGGCCACATGGGCTCAGATAGGTAGAAATGGGATCGGGACAGCACTCCACCAGATCACATGTTACCTTGGCGACGTTTAATAACAAAGATGTTGCTGACACTTGCCGGTTTGGGAATTTTCATTTTAAGTTTGTTGCTTTCCACACGGCCAAGGCCCAGGAGACGGCTACCTGATTCCAAACTCCTGTTTTACAAGCTGGACAACAGGTTGGTCCGTTCCGTGGTTGTGTGTCGTGCTGTTGTTTACCTTCGTAATTTCCGGTATTCCCTATCGTCTACGCGGTAAACATCACAACGCTTTCAACTGTGGGTAATTCCCCTTGGTGAAGTCTGCATCGATGCAGACTCACGGAAAGGGCTCGGTAAGTGTGTACTCAAACCCTCACGCCCTTTGAAATTCCACATTGGGACAACACTAAGCCCTTACGAATTTCGCAAGAACACGCACCAAAGTCCTTGAGTCTGTGAGTCCGGATTTAGGGATTGGGCCATAGTGTCTTTGACATCCCATAACGTGTAAATATGTTAACAATACTGTTTAATGTTATGTTTGTTCCCGCTCACGGATGACTCATTTGAGAGCAGGAATGAAGCGAGTATAGAGACTGTTCATGGGAAATAAAAACGTTGGAATGACTCCTACATTACCAGTGGTAATGACACACAGCGGCCACACGTAGTGCTGAACACTAACAGGAACAAAGCTGCCGTCTACAGTCTTATTAACATTCTGCTGTGACATTTGATCCGATCAAGCTCACGGGATGATTAGGGACTGATGACACTGATGGTGATCACAACCACGTGTTAACCCTTGTGTTGTCCTTCGGGTCCCAGTGACCCGAAGGACAACACAAGGGTTATGTACTTCCGTTTACTTTGTTGAGAATTGCTCTCTAAACAAGGGTTAATACAGCACCTTAGTTCTTGTTTGTACAGCATTTTGGTCAGCTTAAACTGTTTAAATGTGTTCTAGAAATAAACTTTACTTACTTACTTTACAAGAAACAGGGTTTAGAGAGCAATTCTCAACAAAGTAAAGGGAAGTACATCATCCTTGTGTTGTCCTTCGGGTCACTGGGACCCGAAGGACCACACAAGGGTTAAATATATACCTGACTTTATGAAGTAATAAAGAGCGCTTAAATGCTCCATTCAGACTACAGCTGCCAAGATTCATCCATAAGATATCAACTATTAAAGGTCCCATGACATGCTGCTCTTTGGATGCTTTTATATAGACCTTAGTGGTCCCCTAATACTGTATCTGAAGTCTCTTTTATATAGAATCAGCACTTTTGAGAGTTTTTAATGACATATTTTTAGCTACTGACTCTGGTGACTGTGTTATCCTTGTGCTTTTAGATTTAACTGCTGAATTTGACACAGTGGATCATGAAATATTGATCTCACGTTTGAAGCAGTGGGTGGGCATCAGTGGCATAGCACTGGAGTGGTTCAGGTCCTACTTGGCTGATCGAACGTTCTGTGTCAGCCTTGGTGACTTGTGTATCCTCCACTGCTCCTCTCTCGTGTGGGGTCCCACAGGGCTCAGTTCTTGGCCCCCTCCTTTTCTCTCTCCATTTACTCCCACTTGGCTCCATACTTAGGAAGCACGGCATTTCATTCCATTGTTATGCAGATGACAGTTAGATTTATGTGCCTCTTAAAAAGAAAGATGCATACTCTGTCAGTTTGCTACTCAAGTGTCTTGACGACATAAAGGCCTGGATGGCTCTGAACTTTTTAAATTTTAATGATGATAAGACTGAGGTGATGGTTTTTGGTGCCACCACTGGGACCCCCCCTGTAGATCTGGGTTCCTTGGGACGGTATATTAAACCTAGCATCAAAAACCTAGGGGTTAAAATGGACTCAGAGCTTAAGTTGAGCAGTCAGATCAAGGCTGTTTTCAAATCAAGCTTTTTTCAACTTGAGGCAGCTAGCCAAAGGAAAGCCAATACTGTCAAGAAAAGATTTTGAGACGGTAATCCACGCCTTTGTTACCACTCGGCTGGATTACTGTAATGCACTTTAAGGGGGGGTAAGTGGGTCCTCAATCACCCGTCTACAGATGGTACAGAATGCTGCTGCACGTCTTTTAACTGGCACACGTAAACATGAGCACATTTCCCCCATCTTAGCCTCACTCCACTGGCTGCCTATTCAATTTAGGATCCATTTTAAAATTCTTTTATTCGCTTTTAAAGCCTTCAATGGTCTTGCCCTGCCCTACCTCTCGGAGCTTCTATGCCCTTATATCCCCACTCGCTCGCTCAGGTCAGAGGATGTGCTGCTCCTGAGTGTGCCTCAAACTAAGCGGAAGCTCAGAGGAGACCGTGCCTTTGCTGTGGCGGCTCCTAAATTATGGAATGATCTGCCTCTGCACGTTAAACAGGCCTGTTCTGTGTCTGTTTTTAAATCCCGTCTTAAAACCCATCTCTTCTCTGTGGCCTTTGACACCTAGTATGATGTTGACTTGTTGGGCTTTTTTTTTTTATTTGGATTGCTTGTTTTTCATTGCGTAACTAATATTTTGTATTCATGTTATATTGTTATGTATTTTATTTATGATGTTTGATTTATTTTTCTGTACAGCACTTTGTTCAACTTTGGTTGTTTTAAAGCACTTAAAGTGATGGTTCAGAGTAATTTCACCCTAGGGTCCTTTGCACCATGAGCTCGAGCCAAACACCCCCCCAGAAGCTTTTTTCGCCTGGGTCGAACCTTGGGAGAGTTAGCGTAGAGTAGCGTTATCAGCTGAATAGCTTAGCGCATGGGCTAATGGATCCAGTGATGTATCTCGTAAATGACCCCACTAATAATGCCCGAAATGATACCAAACTTCTACACTAGTACAAATAGGATATGTACTCATAAAACGATGGATTGGAAAGTTTGTAAGTACACCAGAAGTTTATGAACACTTGCCTGCTCTCTTCTGCTCTCTGCTGCTGCTGCTGCTACCTGCAGTTAGACGAGTGCTTAGGGCCGTCTACAAATCACAACACCGAAAAGAGATGCAACAAAAATATTTATTAATTTAATGATTAAATAAGGTAATGTCTCCAAACTTACCTCAATTATAACTTGTCTCCTGCTAGTTATACTACAGCACTTACTTAAAAAAAAAATTAAATTAATAAATATTTTTGTTGCATCTCTTTTAGATGTTGTAATTTGTAGACGTGCCCTAAGCGCGACAGGCTATGCAGGCAGCAGCAACAGCAACACTAGCAGAAGAGAGCAGGCAAGTGTTCATAAACTTCTGGTGCTACTAACACTTCCAATCCATCGTCCTATGAGTGCATAACCTGTTTGTACTAGTTTAGAAGTTTGGTATCATTTTGGGCATTATAGTGGGGTCATTTTAAGATACGTCACTGAATCCGTTAGCGCCGCTAAGCTATAAACCGCATTACTTCCTCCAGCCCTCTCCCAATGTTCGACCCAGGTGAAAAAAGCTTCTGGGGGGGGGGGTGTTTGGCTCGAGGTCATGGTGCAAAGGACCCTAGGGTGAAATTACTCCGAACCATCACTTTAACAAATAAAGTTGGATTGGATTTATATAGACCTTAGTGGTCCACTAATAATGTATCTGAAGTCTCTTTTATATAGACCTTAGTGGTCCCCTAATACTGTATCTGAAGTCTCTTTCATATAGGCCTTAGTGGTCCCCTAATACTGTATCTGAAGTCTCTTTCCCAAAATTCAGCCTTGGTGCAGAATTACAGCCACTAGAGCCAGTCCCACAATGAGCTTTCCTTAGGATGTGACATTTCTGTGTCTGTAGCTTTAAATGCTATTGAGGAGGAGATAGGGGGGGCAAGGTGGAGGTTAGGGGTGTGCCCTTGACCAACTGCCACTTTGCTTGTTTGAAAGCCATGATGTCTATCTCTCTCTCATGGGTGGGCCAACTTCTCTGGGCGGGCAAAGCAGAGAAAGGTCACCATTTCTAGCCACTGGGGGACCATAGGCAGGCTGGGGGAACTCATATTAATGTTAAAAAAAAAACTCATAAAAGTGAAATGTTCATGCCATGGGACCTTTAAATGAATCTCCAACTATTTTGATAATCCATTAATCAGTCATATTTATGAGAAAAACAGTCAAAACGTGTGTGATGTCAGCTTGTTAAATGTGTATATGTTCTAGTTTCTTGTCTCCTCTGTGACAGGAAACTGAACATCTTTGAATTGTGGACAAAACGAGACGCCAATGACACGCTGGCTGTGTGATGTACGGACCGCCTGATTGGCCGTCACGGCAGTCTCTCAGGCAGTGTTTCCCCCCAGGACAGAGCAGCTGGACAAGGATGAACACAAATCAGCAAAACGATAAGAGACAAAAAGGCAAATTAACGGTACATACAATAATGAACACACAGCTGTGCTGTGACATCACAGCAGATGTTGTGAATGGGATCCCGATGCAGCGGGACAAACGGCGTTCCTCTGACATCAGGAAGCATCACATCCAGTGAGAACAAACTCCAGAGGTCCAGTGGACAGACAGTCCTGTCCACATGCCAGAAGCTGCAGTGTGGACAGCAGCAGGCCCGTGCACTCCCAGTCTCTGTCTTTCCACCGCCGTGGTGCACGAGGCCGGCCCTGCTCCCCCCCCTACCCCACCCCCCCTCCACTCCACCCTGTGCTAGTAAAGGCTCCAGGCCCCCCCCTGCCGCCGCTGCTGCTGCTGCCGGGGGGAGAGTGATGAAGAGCCAGAGGATGAGGCGGTGAGCTCGCCGGGGCCGAGCTGCTTTCCACACACACACATTCAGTCCAGCTTCTCCTTCTGCACCAGCCGCGGGGCGTCCACAAAGTCCAGTCCGTTGAAGAGGATGAGGCCGCCCGTCACCACGCTGGCTGATCCCCAGAAGAGAACGTAGGCCAGAGTCTCAGTCCACGTGTCACCTGTGTGGGGACAAAGCAGGTCAAACCGAGGCACTGAAGACATAATAAAACTCTTTTTGCATCCTTCGTCAACATATTGGAGGCAAGTAGTCTCGCATTGCCAGACCTACCTCCACTGTGCTGCGGAGGAAGGACGCAATAGGACGTGATAACGGTGCCGCTGCAAAATAGCCTCGGGAAGGAACTTGTTTTGGTGGAACATGTGTACGTTCAAAACAAGTTTTAGTCGTGCAACAGAAAACTCATATTGGACAGATAGTCTAGCTAGCTGTCTGGATCTGAGGAGCAGTTAACCATAGTCCTCAGAAATCCACCGGAGTTTAGAACGCCAACACAAAGAAAGAGGAAGGGGACGGACATCCGGCCGAAAAAGAGGGACATCCGGCGGAACTGGAGCAATCCTCTAACTGAATTGTCGTCAATATAGACTATGGGGGAACTAACAAACACGGTAAATAGTGCATACATTTTTTTTTTCACAATACATAATATATAATACCAACTAAAGGTCCCGTGGCATGAACATCTCACGTTATGAGGTTTTTTAACATTAATATGAGTTCCCCCAGCCTGCCTATGGTCCCCCAGTGGCTAGAAATGGTGATAGGTGTAAACCGAGCCCTGGGTATCCTGCTCTGCCTTTGAGAAAATGAAAGCTCAGATGGACCAATCTGGAATCTTCTCCTTATGAGGTCACAAGAAGAAAGGTTACCTCCCCTTTCTCTGCTTTGCCCTCCTAGAGAAAGAGAGAGACATCATGGCTTGCAAAGTGGCAGTTGGTCAAGGCCACACCCCCACCCTCCACCTTGCCCCCCTCTCTCCTCAATAGCATTTAAAGTTACAGACACAGAAATGGCACATCTTAAGGAAAGCTCATTGTGGGACTGGCTCTAGTGGCTGTAATTCTGCATCGAGGCTGATTTTCGGGAAAGAGACTTCAGATACAGTATTAGGGGACCACTAAGGTCTATATAAAAGAGACTTCAGATAAAGTATTAGGGGACCACTAAGGTCTATATAAAAGAGACTTCAGATACAGTATTAGGGGACCACTAAGGTCTATATAAAAGAGACTTCAGATACAGTATTAGGGGACCACTAAGGTCTATATAAAAGAGACTTCAGATACAGTATTAGGGGACCACTAAGGCCTATGTAAAAGAGACTTCAGATACAGTATTAGGGGACCACTAAGGTCTATATAAAAGAGACTTCAGATACAGTATTAGGGGACCACTAAGGTCTATATAAAAGAGACTTCAGATACAGTATTAGGGGACCACTAAGGCCTATATAAAAGAGACTTCAGATACAGTATTAGGGGACCACTAAGGCCTATATAAAAGAGACTTCAGATACAGTATTAGGGGACCACTAAGGCCTATATAAAAGCATCCAAAAAGCAGCATGACGTAGGACCTTTAAGATAAATCGCCACTGTTCATCATATCCCCAACCGGCACCGTCAGACACCGCCTACCAAGAGCCTGGGTCTGTCCAAGGTTTCTTCCCAAGAGGGAGTTTTTCCTCGCCACTGTCGCACTGCTTGCTCGAATTACTGTAATTGTTGGGGCTTTGTAAATTATAGAGTGTGGTCTAGACCTACTCCATCTGTAAAATGTCTCGAGATAACTCGTGTTATGATTTGATACTATAAATAAAACTGAATTGAATTAAATAAACCCCGACGTTGTGGGTGTGCAGGTATGAAAATGGAGTGTATTGCAGTTTGTCTTACCAGCCATGAGCAGGCAGATGATGCACATGGAGAATGCTACCACCATGACGATAGGCAACTGGGGAAGGAAAAGAGTCCGATTAGAGACACCGGACACAGAAAGACCTATCAATGGATCGTCCTGAGCCCTTCTTACCGTCAGAAACTTCCAGTCTTTGGGATCACGCAGTGGGGTGGTCCAAACAGCTTCGTCCACAGCGTAGTTGCCCAGGAACAGATCGATGGAGTCCTGCAGTAAACACACACCAACTGGTTCCTACTGGTTCAACGCTCACTCTTCTCTAAACCTAACCCTGACATGAACTATTACTGGGTTCAGCCTGTTTAGTTGCGTAAAGCTTCAGGTTATCTTCAAATGTATTTCATTCATTAATATCTTTATCTTTTTTTGTGTCAGAACTCATTATACCTCTTGGACACCTGGACAATTCTCCTAAATATTACACTGTAACTGAAGATGCCCCTCAAACTTTATATTCTCATTCTATTAGTACACCTGTGAATAAGAGTGTAAGGATACACTGATCTGGATCGATATCGATTAAATGATCAACAATCCAATAACATTGATTCAAACAGAAAATATCGATACATATTATCTTCAAGATGCTTCTTTATTTTTAAATTCCAACTTTATATTTGTTCTTTTTTTTATTGAAAAGACATACGTCATTAAATGTCTGAAGAGCTCAATAATAAAAATATTAAATCATATTTTAGTTGCTTTTTCTGAGTTGATAAAATTTAAACTAATTGTGTTAAATGTGCATTAATGATATTGTCTCTTATCGATCTCAGGCCCCTGAATCAAATCCAAATAGTATCGTGGCAGACTTTAAAATATCGATACATATCATCCGTTTTAGGATGTGCCTTTATTTTGAAATCCCCACTTTATATTTATTCTTTTTATTGAAAAGAATAGTTTGTTTTTCCCCTGGAAGAGCTCAGAAATGACACGAGTTGATATAAATGAAACTAATTGTGTTAAATAAACAATGTTATTGTCTCATATCGATCAAAGGCCCCTGAATTGAATCCAACTTGTATCGTGGCAGACTTGAAGAAATCAGAAAATATTGTATCGCTGTCCAAATAATCATTATAATAATGTTTTGTGATGAAAACTTGTGATTTACAGCCCTCAGTGTGAAACCCTAATCACTACTCCACAGTGGGGGACCCACCTGTCTGAAGCCATCAGAGAAGTTGTTCTTGTAATATCGGATCATGGAGTTCCAGCCGTCCATCAGCAGCCCCCACTGAGTCCTCTTCCCCGTCCTGAGAGAGCACCATAAAGCATCATATCATAAAGAGGATGAGCTGTCCTCTGACATCACCATCTACACCATCTGATCGGATAGTCCTTTTTTCCCGGCAGACATGTTGACATGTCATAGTAGGAAAAGCACAGGTGCATTCAGAACCATTGATGATGGCTGCATTCCACTTAGGAGAGGTCCTGGTATTGGGCATGCTGACTCACTGAAGCCCCGTTTACACGAAGGGAAGACGCAGATATTTTCCTGCAGTTTGGCCTCTCATTTACACAAAAATCCAGTTTTTATCACAGAAAACGATTATTTCTAAAAACTCCAGCCAAAGTGAAGATTTTGGAAAACTTGTTTGCACGTTTGCATGTAAACTGAGACAAACGGAGGTTTAGGCAGCCGAGAGAGAGAAAGAGGACGCGATTGGTTGCTGTTGTTGCTATTGTCGGGATTCTGATTGGCTAACGTGGGCTTGAGCTTCTCGTTGCACTGCCACCTACAGGTTTGGCATGCTCTCGATGGCATTGATGGCATATATGCACGGGTACATATAAAGGAACACTTTTCTGAAAACGGAGAGGTTGAAGTTTACGTTTATGAAAATAGCCGGCCACGTGTAAACGTAGCATTAAATAGCTTACTGGGACACTTGATGGAATTGAGCCATCGTTGAGGTTATCAATTTCAGCTGTGCTTTTCCTACTATGACAAGTCAACATGTCTGCTGTGAAAAAGGTCCATAGAGCCTCTCCACCTGGGACAGCTTTCTTTCTTTTAGAATGCTCATAATGTGAGACAGAAATCACCTGGGTTAGAAACACTGACTAGTGATCTCTGTAAACCTGCTTTAATTGTAACTCTAACACATAGTACAGTCCAAACCAAGAACGATAACTATAACCATAACTTTAATGATGTGACCATCCACACTGCTGAACCATAAACAGTGGCGTCATGCTCGCACTGCACGCTCCAGCTGATAATAGTACATACACTAATACAGCAGACTTTGCAACTTAAAATTACAGGAATGCCTTTCTTCATCTTGTTGTCACGTAAGGGCCCTGTTCATTCGTGACATTTTAATTGCATTTTGTGTCTGTTAAGAGGCACAAAGGCACTCTTTAGAACATGCCCCCACAACTGGCAATTTAGCTAACTGGGAGCTCTGGCCATTGGCTGCAGCAACTCCAGTTTGCTAGCACCGATTTTGGTCATTTTCTTTTTTCCTATCGACAGTAAACATAGAAACATCTAGCGGAAAAGATTCAGGTAGAAATCGGCCGAAATTCTCCTTTAAGCTGGTTTCTGTTTCAGGTGAAAATCCCTCAGGGTCAGATTAAATGGCAGTGTAGATGTGAGACAGAACACTGGACTGCTAATGAAACAGACATCTAATGTGACAGAACAAATCAACATTAGCTTTGGACAGGTCAGGGTTTATCAGGATCCATATTATATACTATATTCATATCGTAGCTCATTTTATAGAAACAAGGAAATGTTTTGTTAAAATGCATTGCTGTGGATCAAGTGTTGTGGGGAAGGACAGATGGAACGAATGGACAAACATCTCCTCCTTGCTCTGATCCTTGTCATCAGCATGTGTTCAGCTGGATGTTCAGGCGTCTGCTGTGTGGACACTGACCTGGTGAAGTCCGTCTTCAAGGCCCCAGTGCCAGCATACTGCTTGGCGCAGGCGTCAGCGTTGTCTGCCCAGGCTGCATGGGAGCAAACACATCACAGTGACACCTACGAGTGGAAAACGTAGGCGGGCCAGGTGATTAGTTCAAAAGGAAAGCACTGAGGGTGAGCCTACCGTTCTTGTACATCTTCACAAAGTCGGTCTGCTCCTCAATCTGCTGGCCCGTGTGGAGGACTCCCATTCTCTGCAGGAACACACACACACTTGAAAAAAAATTCACTTTTGAAATCATGCGTCAAAGGCTAAACTTCTGTTTTAATCTGCTGTTTATGCAAACTCAGCACTTCCTCCGCATTGACCTGTTGTAGTGATACATTCAGTGTAATGTCATCCTCACCCTCTTTTGGTCTGAATCGCTTTTTTAACAAGAGGATACCGTCACTCATTGTTTCCAATCCGTTTATTTTTACGTGGAGTTAAAGTACTTTGACAACTCCTGAGAAGCAGGGCACAGTCCCTCCCTTTGCTCGAAAGCTTTTAAAGGGTACCTTCAGTTTTATTCAACCCGTTTTTGTGTCTCAGTGACTGATGGAAACAATACCACCTGAAGAAGAAGGGGAAACTACATGTTTTTCACTCTGTTGTTATTTTTTTTATTACACACAGGCCCCAAATGCACATACATGCACAAACAGGACCTATTACTAGGGTTGGGCATCGTTTGGATTTTAACGATTCTGATTCCAATTCTGATTCTTCCTTTCGATTCCGGTTCTTATCGATTCTCGATTCCGATTCTTTAAGGGGTGGAGTTGAAACGGGTCACATGCCTATTTTCACAAATAAGTTTTATTTTGATTCAGTGGTGGGTTGTAGTTTTACAGTGCTTTATCAATGTAAAATAAAGCCACGCTTGAGCACTGCTTACTGTGCTCCAAGGCTGCAACACAACAGGCGCCTGGCCGCTTCGGAAACCAAAACTTTGGCATGTTAAATTTGGAACGCGTGATCAGATTTCAAACCAAATCCTCCAGACGACTCATATTCTGACTAGAAGCTGAGTATGACGACGTCAGGCTATGAACTGGCAGCTCTCAGTCCACTCTACTGCCACCCCCGCACATTCTGGTAAAACTACAAGGATCTTACTCTTTAACAAAAAGCTCTACCTCTGTAGGGATCCTTTCCATAATGTTAACACTTAGAATAATAACCCGAGTCTGTCAGCGGCAAAAACAGAACTTTTAGTGGATGCTAACTGACGACGCACATTTAACCATTAATGTTACATAGCAGCTTGTTTCGTCTTGCTTAATACTACTATTTCAAAGATTGTTGTTCCAATCAGTCACTTACACAAAAACACGGGAACATCGGGTCCAGGTTGAAGGAAACCGAAGTTACCCTTTAAAAAGAATAACAAGTGGTCAAATGTTGCGATCGTTATATCTAGTAAGTGCATAACGGTCGTGCACGATTTGAGACAACACTAGCCTGTCCAAATGTACGCACAACACAAGTGAGTACATAGTGTACTACATTATTCTCATTTTCATTGAAAAATATATATATATATATATATATATATATATATATATATATATATAAAAATTATTGAAGTGTGATTTTTTTGCGAGGATCTGTACCAAACAAAGATTTTTTTTCTTTAGCCTGTAGGATATGATGTTTTAGGCCTGGACGTCTCTGCAGCACCACAACACTTTATTTTAGAATGGTTTGACACACGTTTTGCCTTTAACAAATATTAGGCCCCCCCCCCTGTGATTTGGCTATTGCACTAGTTCATATTGCGATTTCGGTACAATTGCGATAAATTGTGCAGCCCTAAGTGTAACCCACAGAAATTCAAGCTGCACATCTCTATGTTCAGTTGTTCTGATTATTGCGTCCACCCTCTGTTTGACGGTGGGGTCGTACCCGTAGCTGGGACTGCAGCGAGCGCTGGGCCAGCATGCTCTGGATGACATTGGTCCGGTCCAGGCAGTCCATGCAGTTGCTACGGAACACCCCCTCCTGGTTCAGCAGCACCTTCCCGTCCGCATCCACCAGGAAGTATCTGAACACACACACACACACAAACACACACACACAGACACATACACACACCCCATTACTTCTGATGCACAGCACACAGGTAGCCACCTACTGTACTGTATAACAGGGAGAAGCTCACTGACCCAAACTCATCCTGCATTTCAGCGACCATGTCCAGTAAGATCTGCAGCCGGTGCCACCTCATCCGACTGCACTCCTTATGGAAGTCAAAGGCTATGTACCTGCAGAAGAGCATCACCAAGGAATAGAATGACCTGTGTACGGCTGCAACTAACCATTATATTAGCGTCATGGTGGATTCATTTGTGGATTATTTTCTGGATGAATGGATTAGTTGTTTGGTCTCTAAAATGTGGATCAGTGTTTCCCAAAGCCCAAAGATGACGTCCTCAAATGTCTTGTTTAGTCCACAACTCAAAGATATTTGGTTTAGTGTCCCAGAGGAGAGAAGAAACTACAACATATTCACATTTAACAAGCTGACATCACAAGTTTGTCTGTTTTTTCATTAAAAAAAAAAATTATTCAAAACCGCTCTGCGCCGGCCGTTCCACAGATTTCGTACGGGGGAGCGCTGCACTCAAAGTGCTCGATGGTGTTTTAAGCCCCCAACGTCGACTTCAAGGCAGCGCTGCCACCGTCGACTTCAAGGCACCTAACCATTGCCTAATCCTAGTGCCTTCCAGGCAGCGCTGCCTGGAAGATGACGTCGGGGGCTTAAAACCCCAAACACCGCTCAAAGTTCAAATTATTTAAACTTTGACCTAGTTGCCACTGACCTTTCGAAAGCGCAACTAATGAGATAACAGCATGTCGTTACCTAGCAACAGGGAAATAGTTTCCTTTGCCACCCTTGATGACGTTTACCTGCTCTCTGCGCTTTGCCCTGCGCCCTACCTTGCGGTGCTCACAGAGCAAACCGCGTATCATGTGTAGGCGGCTTAACCGATTACTCAATTAACGAATAGCTGCCGATTGATTTAATAGTTGACAACTAATCCATTCATCTTTGCAGCTCTAGACCTGTGTTGTAAATATGAAGAACCCAGCCACGTGTGAGTGTAGAACAATTTGGTGGAAATCTTACTTGATCATGCCATTACCCAGGTTGGTCACCATCTTGTCAAACGCCAGCTCCAGTGGCTTCTCGGAGCCCTTCTGGTTGATCTGTGGGGAAAACATGACAGGAACCTCAGAGTTTCTATCAAACAAGCATGCAAACAAACATAAAAGGAGTATTTGTCACTGTCGTGGTATTATTTCCTTTGACTGTCATATCATGGATTTAAAAATAAAATCAACATGTAGCTGGCACGTTGACTTCATAAAGTGAAAGTAATACAGGTGATGGGATCAACAGATCTCACCAAGTTCAAAATGACTTGTCTTCCGTAGAGAATAATCTGCGAGTCAAAGTGTCTCTGGAACCCGTCCAGCTGGAGAGACAGACAGAGAGAAGACGAACGGATGAGAGATGAACTGAACACAGTGGGCCTTGCTCGGTCTGATGCTAATGTAAAGACATCTTACGTGGTTCACGGTTTTGTTGATCTGGGGTTTGGGCTTGTACTTGAGATTGGGCCTTTGGGACCAGTAGAAGGGGATGGAGCCTCGAGTCTACGAGGACAAATGACATCATGCATAAACACGCCATCACCCTGCTTTCTCCTGTCAGACAGCTGCCAGAGTCACACGCTCATGTCAACGTGGACATGAGCACTGGGGACTCAACTGTGGGCAGGGTTAATTCAATGTCAAAGTAGTTTTAGAGGAATATAAACACAAACTGAAGACATGTTTCAATTGTTGTAACAGTAATAGTGAGGGTTGATGTCGTGCAGGATTTACAGTTCATGGCGACATGAAAGGAGAAATCCGGCGCAAAATGACCTAGGGGTTAATGTGTACCTAGTCGACCGTTCTCTGGGAATTGTTTTCATGCTAATCGAATGTGAATGTGAATGTGAATTGAATGCCGTGCTTGAGCTATGTTAGTGGTTACTGGTTGCACAGCGTTCGACGTTCGACTGGTCATGCCTGTTTCCCCAAGATGGCGCCCACCTGTATACGTGAACGGTACGGGCTTTCTAAACTATCTTTTTATAAACAGTCTGTACACTTACAAAGTTCTCAATGCTTCGGTTTACATGTAGGGGCCCTCATTCTGCTACCGTGAAAGTGTGGTGCTATTTTGAGCCTTGTTACTGGTGTAGAAATGGAGATTTCTTTTTACTTTACCCTCTGCCCCGATGACTAGCGCTATAAGCTAATTAGCGGTTTGCGCTAAAACTGGTCACAATCGATTAGCATGAAAACCTATCCCAGAGAACGGTCGAACTCGGTATCCATGCGTTATTAACCCCTAGGTTCATTTTGCCTCGGATTTCTCCTTTAACAAAATATTGACGTGCTTTGAGGTGGAGAAAAATGTTTGCTTGTTTGTATGAATGCACCAATCACCAAGGCAAAGTCCATGTAGTTCCACTACTGTGGCAATAAACTCCCTTCTGATTCTGATTGAATGATCATTCAATCCTTCTTATGGCAGACGTCACTGTATCTCTGCTGTAGCATTATCAGAATCAGAAAGGAGTTTATTGCCACAGTAGTTACCCTACGTTGAATTTGCCTTGGTGATTGGGGCAGACATACACAAACAAAAAATAAACAATCAATACAGAAACAGATCTATACCAAATATCTGTTTAAGTAGTAATACTGCTTTGGCTCACCTGAACAAAGGAAGCCTTGGCACTGTTGAACTGAACGATCTGCTCCGTTTCCACGTAGTTAGCAGGATGGCCTTCTGAATCAATGCCTGCACGCAAACACGCAGAGCGCTGCTTTAGACGATTCTCTTTTAGTTAATGTCCACTGGGTGGCTGCACAGCTGATTTGAGCTGGAGCAGGTAATATGAAAATCACTTGAATGAAACGTATATGTAACGATGAATTTCGTTAGCAACTGATGCTGTCTTTCTGTACATACAGTAGAACTTAGTTTGTCTTGCCATAAATGAGCTGCAGATGTGTTTCAATATGTCTGTAAAACGCAGAACAATTACACTATGTTGGAAATGTGTGTGCTGAGGAGGGCTGGGTACCAGACCTCCATACTTTTTAGGCACCGACTGAATTGCCTACATAGTATCAAGTATGTAAAAAGACCTCGTCGTTCAATACCAAAGTTCAATTTCCCACGAAGTCGCTAAAATGATTTACGTAGGCAGGTAGACGGCGTTACAGTCACACATTCTGACAGGTCACAGATTTTGGTGTAACGCCTGTTAGTGTATCCAGCCGGGTAAAAGGTAGCAGGAGATTTCTTTATGTAGGCCTATTTGTATTTTAATTTCATTTTAAGAGTTATCTGTGTAGGTATGGCTGATACTGGGGCAGATTATGTTGGCTGCTACAATATTTTCTGCATTCTGGTGAAAGTTTCTGCAACAATTTGTGCCTTTTCTGCATCAATTTATGGTGCAAATGTTTTTATTTATGCAAGGGGAATTATAAGAGCGGGCAGTAGCGTTACCTCGGACATAGTAGCGGACGCCGGCTCTGAAACAGCTCCTCCTGGAGATAATGGTCCACTCAAACACCTTTCCATTGATGCAGCTGGACTTCATGGTGATGACTAGTCAACAGATGTGTTAAGGAACTGACATGGAATAGTAAGGAGGCGGTGCATATGCGTACTCAAAAACAACTCATATACACAAGCATACCTGAGGGCTGCTGATTTAAATTGGCCATGATGTGTTTTTGTTGGATCTTCATTACTATATATAGTCACCCTGATCTAGCAACACATTTAACAGCAGGAAGCCAGGGAGACAATTCAGAAATCATAAATCTAAAGATAATAAAGTGGACACACCTCAGATAGCACGGCGAGATGGGCCCAACATGAAAGATCATTCACTAAAACAGAACTGTGGCAGTGAGACAACGAGAGGAAAGGATACAGCCATGGACAACAGGAAACACAAACCTGTGTAACTGGAAGGAGAGAGCCATGTTAGATCAAATGCTGCCATTTATTAATTATTCTGGGCACAATTTGTGTGGAATTAAACTTACCCATGTAACCACTGAATAGAAGATGTACTCACAGAATCAGGGTTACACATATACGGTCCATACAAACATGAAGCTCTCTTTCACAGCATTATTTTATTGTCTCACTATCAGTTCTGGGGGCTGACAAGGGTGGCCAGTGCCCCCGTAATATTAATATGGCAAATATTTTCATACATTTTTAACCCCACCTTTGTACCCAAAGAAGGCCTATTGTTTACAGTATGTGCAGTGATAAATAAAGGTTAACACTGAATGAGTATTCTTGTGTTTTTTGTTATATGTATATTATTGTGTATTATTAGTATTTTGTATAACCAAACCTATGGAGGGTTGGTGGGATGTAGAACTTTTGCTTAACATATTTGTTAACCCTAAAATCACATGTGGCCCCAGCCTGGCCCCTTCATTGGAAATGGTCTAGAGCCGCCACTGCTCACTATGGGTACAGATGCTGTACTGGACATGTGAAAGTTGCAACTGTACATTTCAGTTGTTACTACAATACACACACAATAACAGAAAATATTTTTTTTTCCTTTCGATATGTTTATTTGTATATCTATATCCGGTCACAGGTGGTCACTCGAGACCCATGGGGAGACCCATTCTGCTGCCAGGTGTGAACAGACATACACCTGGGATCGGATCACCACTGAAACCATGTTAACGCCATGTCTGATCTCAGGCTTTTCAATTCAATTCAATTCAGTTTTATTTATAATGTCAAATCCTAACAGGAGTTATCTCAAGAGACTTTACAGATAGAGTAGGTCTAGACCACACTCTATCACTAACAAAGACCCAACAATTCCCTCCCCCAAGAGCCAGCATTTGGTGCGACAGTTGCGAGGAAAAAACGTGTTTTTACACAGCAGAAAGCTCAGACAGAACCGGACTCTTGGTGGGCGGCCATCTGTTGCTTTCTTTTTTAACAGTTTTATTAGGCATCGTTTGTCAAAATGTTCCCAACAGGACTAATAAAAAAAAATATTTCCAGAACCTCTGCTGAAAGAAATATAAAACATCTTTATATCTATGATAATGACAGCAGAGAGAGATTCTACAATAGAATGGTAGAAAACTCTTTGTACATGGGCAGCACAGACTTCTGTTGTTTAGTTGGGTGTTAATGAGTTGCCTAAAATAATGGAAACTAGGTTTCAAAGGCCCAATCTTTGCTCCACTTCTAACCAGAAGGAAACTAAATAAACGCTGTGAAAGAGAACATTGGATGTGTCTTACCTCCGGCTGTGCAATGAATTCCCTCAACAGGTGGCCATTCCAGACGAAACGCTGATCTGCCTGCAACAGGGACAGGTAGCACATGTTAATACGACGCCAAACACTCCTGGAGACGAGGCTGACTGCTAAATAAAAACAGAATACAAGGGGGTTTGACTTACACGTACAATCCTGGAATTGCTTGTGTGTCATTTGATGGATAACAACATTTCTGATTGGGTTTTGATTCACACAAAGAGACTGGCCTGCATGTGGTGTATCAGGAACTAGAGCCCGACCAATAAAGGATTTTTATGTGTAACAAAACATAAACAGATTTCCCTAACATTAGTTATTTGTAGTTATTTATGAGTCCTCACTAAAATAATATGATAATGCAGTTTAAAAATAAACAGAACAGAGGAACATCAAAATATATTATAAGTTCTGATGAATAAAATGTATAAAAATACAAACTTAAGATATGAAACTTAAAGTCCTTTAAACAAAAAGACAATAACAACAACAAAAATCAAAGAGTGTAGCCAACAGGGAGGTTGTAGAGCGCCCTCTGGTGGACAGACTATGCAACGCCAACACTCATAACATGGTTGAAGGGTGTTTCGTCCGTTTTATTTTTTTAAATATTCATATATCGGCCATTATAAATGCCGATACGATAGTTTGGAAAATGCCTAATATCGGCCGGCCGATATATCGGTCGGGCTCTATCAGGAATATCTTACCCTCTCCAGGAGGCTCATCTCCTGGAACTCGGGGCTGGTGTTGGCCAGGCGCTGTAGGGTGTGGGTCAGGTCGTAGTCTGTTGCAAAGTAGAAGCCGTCTGTGTGAAGCACATTGTTGATCATGGACAGGAAGGTCTTGTTGTCTTGCATCTGAAACGAGACACAAATCCGGCAGCAGAGGTGAGAGATCCAGGCTCGATGGTGTTTTAAGCCCCCAACGTCTCCTTCCAGGCAGCGCTGTGACCGTTGACTCCAAGGCACCTAACCATAACCATAACAATTGCCTAATCCTTGTGCCTTCCAGGCAGCCTCTCTTCAATTGTTATTGTATATTTCTTGTAAATTTGTAAATTCTATTGTATTGTTATACTGTATACTTAAAGCGTAACTCTCGCCAAAATGCAACCTAGGGTCTTTTTGTGAATGTACCCGAGTCAAACTTTCGTTTAAAAGCATATTTAGGACGGAAGCGCCACTTTTAAGATTTACCGTATTTTCGTTTTTCAGTCAAATGTCCTTTTGAATGGGAGTGCTAGGGGCACTTTTATGCTAGCCTCAAAAGAGCTATTTTTAAAACACTAAGAAGGCTCGACACAACATGAAACTTTGCCCGAAGTATCACCAGGGGCTCTACACCTTAATGAAAGCGTTGACAACATTGTTTGTATACCCAGAGTTTACTAAAAAGAAAGGTTTTGAACAACTGTCCATCTAAATTTACAGGGTAGATGGACAATGGGCCCTGGACCACACCTACCAAAAATTATACATTTTTTTGCCTTTAACTCCCACATTATACATTGCACATTAAAAAACCTTATATCCCCGTGTTACTTGAATCAAGCTGAATCACATGATGTAGGCCACGCCCATTTTGGCTTAAAATATTTTTCGCAATATCGCACAATGCACAAAACCAACTTTTTCGAACTCCTCCTAGGCCGTGTGACGGATCAGCACGAAACCTGGTAGGTAGCATCTCCAGATGGACCTGACCAAAAGTTACTCAAAGAATTTTGCTATGTTAAAGTATGCTAGCTACCACACACATATAACATATCTCGGCCAAATTAAATGTTATCAGCAATGAACTTGAGATCATTGTTCAACATCCCACTACGATGCTCTGTACCAAATTTGGTCAAGATTGGCCTTTAGGGGGCGCTATAAGTTTATTTGTTTTGGCCAATAACTCAATGCATTTAAATGGGAAATTTGCAATTGCAATATCTCTGCCACAGTAAAATCAATCAACACGAAACTTGTGATGCTCGTTTTGCATGCCGCTCTGTACCAAATTTGGCGAAGATCGGCCATTAGGGGGGCGCTATAATCAATGTAGACGTGTTTTGGCTCCTTTAACTCAATCACTGTTAATGGCATATTTGCAATGGGAATGTACCACAGACCTTACAGCTCACACTTCTCAATATTTACTGATATTTACCTCCTACCGGACTTTTTGGTTTTTACTTTCGTGTGCTCCCCTGGTTTTCTATAATAAATAAACTTCTTAACCCACCTGACAAAATTTCTACAACCTTCAGAGTGGACAAATGCAACTATTTTCTTTCACTTTTTCAATCCAAAAATCAACACTATTCATAGGCACTGATACTGTGGGTGCACCCACGGAAAATACTGAGCACCCACGTGTGCCAGACTGCCAGAAGGCTACATTCATTTCCAATTAAACATTGCAGTTGGTGCTAAGTGGAGAGTCTGTCATAGTGTGATTGGTTATGTCGGTGGCATTGATTCTTCATTTCCCACAAAGCTGATCGTGGTTACGTGTCAGTTAAACTTTTCATCTCCAATCCCATCTGTATTAGTGAGAAGTGGCTCTGTCCTGAGTTGAAAGCCTACTTTACACTCCTTCCAGAAAAAGAGATTTTTTTGTGATTGTTGCGGGCAAAAATCCTTGATTATGCGGCACGTTTTCTTAAAAAAATGCGATGGAATATGCGGAATATTTATGCAATTTTATGCAATGAAATTGCGGGAACTTTTTGATGATGGTTTGATGGAAAACAGAAAAAAAAGTGATTCCCTCAACACCCTGCTTTTTTTTTAAACTTTATTTCAAAAAATAGTTTACAGATATTTAGTTATCGCAATACTTAAACAAATAAGATACAAAAATATATACAAATAATATAATATGAAAGTAAAAATAAAAGTAATAGTCTAAACAGAGGGAAATAAAAGATACAAAAGAGACAGATTCAAAAATCGTTAATAATATAGACATCAGAAACAAACAAAGAAATCTGAGTAGACATCAGATATTAAGATAGCTTTCTTATTGGATACCAGCTTAAGAGACTCAAAGTACATAACATACATCCTCCAACACCTGCTTTTTGATGATGTTCACGTTGCGTAATTACGTCACTTCATAACGCTCCCACGGCAACAGGGGAAAATGGCTGCTCTTGTGTGAAGTAAACGCAACTTTTTTTTAACTTTCTGCTAAGATGTGACTTTATGCAATGAAAATGCGGGGATTATGAAATCATGCAAGCCCCGCATATTTTGCGTGGAGATCGGCAATTTATGCGGCAAAGTGCAGCATATTTGAAAAAAATATGCTGCACTTTGTGATTGCATGTGATTGCAGTAGACAATCACATGGGGGGCCGCATTTTTTTTCAAAAAGTAACTACATTTACATACTGTGAATCGTTTTTGTTTTTTTTAACCAAGAATCAATTTTAAATCGAAAATCAATTTTGAATCGAATCTTGAGCCTGAAAAATAAATATCGAATCGTGACATTTTCTGAATCGTGCACCCCTAGTGTGTATATGGGACAGCGACTCCACCAGGGGAGCTCCCTGACCCAGAGGTGTTAGATACAGACTTTGCCTATCCCGTGTGAATGAGCCGCATGAAACGCAGACATGGGGGTGATTTCTAAATCACATGAGGTCCCCTGGTAATACTAGTCCTGTGAGAGACTTCATCATCCAGCCACATGTACAGCCCGGAGCCGTGGGATTAGGGTTGCACGACATGGACAAAATGTGATATTGCGATATCGATTAGGAACACTGCGGTATCGATATTCATTTCGGTATTTTTAAACCTATGTAAAATTACAAACGTTATGGGAAAACGCATCAAAATACTGTAGATTCACAACAATATAGTGCACACCGAGACTTATGTAGTGCGGATGGACCGCAGGTCAGTCGTGGATGAAAAATATTCATTATTTCCGACTCCAAACTCTGCCTCATATAAACACTGTTTATAAAGTTGCGGGATAGCTACCGGTGGGAAATAGATGCGGGATGGGATTACTTTTGGCCACTAAAGTTTCCTCTTCAATCTCTGTTATTTCGTCTTCTCCCTGAGCAACACTCATTCTCTTTACTTTTGTGTTCTTTTTGCTCAACTGACTCCCTTCGCTCTCTCTTTAGGTCCTTTTTCTTTCCCTCTGATTTGCTCCATTTTTTTTGTCTCGATCCATTTCGTCACTTATATATATTTCGATATAATATTGCGCAACGTGATATTGCGATAACGATATTAAGTCAATATATCATGCACCCCTACGTGGGATCCTACCTGGTTGTCTGTCAGATGTAGGATTGTCTTCTTATAGGAGATGATGTCAAAGTCCAGAGCCTTCCACACCGCATGGCCCAGCAAATCTCCCACCTTCTTCTTCTTCGTGATGACGACCACGTACATGCCTAACACACGCAGGGGGGCGGAAATGAAGCGGACGCTGCTGATCTCCCGCCTCGCTAACAGCTGATAGTTGCCAAATGTTCTTCCTGCAGCACGGTCTGAACTTACCTGCCACCAGACGGATGGTCCCCATCAGTCCACAGATTGGCCGGCTGTCAGCAGACGCAGGGACGTCCCTCTTCACTGAGGACCAAAGCATGGACACAACAATGGTTAGTGAATGATCATTTTTTTAACATTTATGACTCTCTGAATGACTATGTTGATTATCTATCCTCCTGACAAACTCTGATCACAAGTTATCAGAGAATGAAGGGACGCCTTAAAACAGCCTTTTCACTATGAGCTGCAAGTAATATGAGACAGAGAAAAGACAGCAAAGTCCCCATAAATGTAAAACTAGGACATGTTTGGCATTTGAACTTACAAAAGGACTAACACACCTGATTGATCGAAACAGAGGCCTAACAGATAATGTTCTCCCTGAAGTTAACCCAGCCGACCTACTGCGTATATACAGTTGCGCTTATAAGATTGGCATGGGGTACTTTCCATAAAATCATCTCTCAATGCAAAATCAAACCAGCAATTAGGCTAACCGACATAAAACCATGCCAATCTCTAGGTATGGTGAAGGGTATGTGATGATATGGGGCTATTTTAATTCCAAAGGCCAAGGGAACTTTAACAGGATGCATAGTAGCCTATCCTGGATCCATGAAATAACTGGCCTTTAAAAATAAAAATCTGCCTTCCTCTATGGGAATTTAACATAGGGGTGTACTTACTTATGCCCCCTGTATTTTAAGGAAGAACATCTATTTATGTACGATACATTATTCATTCACAAAGAAAACTGGTGTCCTTAAAGGTCGGATTTTTCCTCATTTTTTTAATTAAGGCATCAAGATCTTCCAAAAGATTATTTTTTTATTCCTCTTTTCAGTCAACTTTAGCATGGGTTCATAAACTTATGAGCACAATTGTATATACTGTATATATATACACACACACACACACACACACATGTATGAGCCTCTCCATGGGCTCTTTTCATGCAGCGGAGATGATTATAACTTAGGCTACAGTCTCTTTGTCTGTGATCAGTGTGCTGGAGCTCAACGTGGTCACCTGAACAACCTGTGCTGCTCACCTGTGAGAGTCATCTCCGTGGAAACCCTGTCGATGGCCAGGACGTCCTCAGATCCGTCATCGCAAGCCTCGATGTAGAACTTCTCTGGTGTGGTGCGCCTATAGGGACACACACAGCGCGCGCGCGCACGCACACACACACACACACACACACACACACACACACACACACACACACACACACACACACACACACACACACACACACACACACACACACAGGTTTAAAACCCCACAAACATCCTCATCATCATCTTAAGCAGCCCTTTGTGTAACAACGCCACTACTACAGTCCAATGCGGCCAGAGACAGCTAGAGGCGGAGAGCACAGAGAGCTGACCGGACACAGCTGTTAGCTCACTAGGCTAAAGCACGGACACAGCTGTTAGCTCACTAGGCTAAAGCACGGACACAGCTGTTAGCTCACTAGGCTAAAGCACGGACACAGCTGTTAGCTCACTAGGCTAAAGCACGGACACAGCTGTTAGCTCACTAGGCTAAAGCACCGCACTGTTAGAGCTGCTCAGAGCTAGCTCCAGCCGACTGTGCTCCCGGCTAGCTCAGCACTCCATGTTCCATTCAGTGGGGTTATTAATGTCCGCAGACTAACCTAGAGGAGACCTGACTATGTGTGTGTGTGTGTGTGTGTGTGTGTGTGTCAGATGTAACGTTAGCACTGGCTGCAGTGACACGGTGCGTGCCGTCTGTGTGCGCGCAGCGGGGCTGTCTGTCTCTGTCTCTGTCTCTGTCTCTCTGAGTCCGGCTGGACGTGAAGTCCTCGCGGACTGTGCTCGCATCTTCAGGCGGTACGAACAGGAAATGAAGCCACGCGAACATGATGTGAATTGATCCACAGCACTTACAGGTTGAAACTCTGATAGGTGCTCGCCATCTTTCCTCCCGTTTGACCTCAGTGACGTGTCAGACAGCGACCGACACACCGGCGGGCTGCTACTTCCGCCATCCGCTGAGAGAGAGAGACGGGACGCCAGATGGCGCTGCTGCCGTGCGCACCCTGACGTCATGTTTCATGGTTACTATTCAGATCCTTTCAGTAAACTACTAATACCACACTGTAAAAAAAATAAAATAAAAAATACTCTGTTACATGTAAGAGCCCTGCATTGAAAATGTTACTCAAAATTCATATTTTAGAAACTGGAAAACGATCCAAACAGTTGTGTGTTTAATGGTCTAATCATTTCAGCTGGACTTGTAGGTCGTTATATTGTTGGCTAGTTTACTTTACAATAAAACATCAGATTTTGTCAACTACATGTGTTTTGTGTGCAGAAATCTTAACGTGTAAAGTAACTAGTAACTAAAGCTGTCAGGTGAATGTAGTGGAGTAAAAAGTAGGTACAATATTTCTCTCTGAAATGTAGCGGAGTAGAAGTAGAAAGTGGCATGAAAAGAAAAGACTCAAGTACCATTAAAATTTGGACATTCCACTCCTGGACACTGAGTGGAAGAATGAGAACATTATATGATAAAGAGGGGTTTATCCACTCAGGGTTAAAGACACATAGTCACATTGGTGATGTGTGACTGACTGAGCACCAACAGTCCATTATTCCACAATAAAATGCCTATATCCATCCCCATCACTGACTGGCAGCCCTCTCTGTGAGGCACTCATACTGTAGATACATCATACGCACTGTAACATTTCTAGAAAAAGATGTCTGGACTCAGACCATAATAAGGTTTACTTAGTGTAGATTCAAAGCAGGGGTCAGCAACAAAGAAAAGCAGACCACAGGAGGGGAGCAGACATGCACGGACCATAAACAGACAGGATCCTAGGCGAACAGAGTTTTTAGCAATACCTTCATGTGAAAGACTCCATTAGGGCGCAAGCTGATTTGAACAACTTTATATACTGTTGGCAAGGATAACCAACTGGGCAAAGTAAGAAACCTGTGGGTTAACTGAGTGCAAATAATTTGATTAATTAGACTCATATATTTTGAAATTATGAATGAATGAATCTGTACATTTTTACATCACCACTATGTACTGTAGGCTAGATACACACAAATGTCAATACCAGAGGTGCATATACAAAGATAATATATGTCAAAATATAAAATAAATAGCAAGCAGAAAATATGATACGCATTCAAATCAAATCAATGCATCATGGGTACATGAGAAATTTATCAAACACAAAATCAGTCTTAACTGCCTTCTTTTTTAATGTATCTAATAGTGTTACCACACAGTTCTTGATTAAAGTATTAAAGTGTCTGCCCAATATCAAGTATAAATCTCTCTTAATGTCTTTGCTGAAAATACTATGTTATGCAAGATTGTAAAGGACGTTGTTGTTATTAAGACAGCATTTGTCTCCAACTATCCAAATGTCCTGCCAATTAATTTCTCCATAAAGTGAAGCCCAAACAATCTTCTTGAGGGCAGACTTACATCTTTTATGTAATTCCTGATGGGTTTATTTGAGCATTTATTCTTGGTAGTGTATCTCCAAGGAATATACCACTATTAAATGGATTGATTATTAATTAACGATTTGATCAATGAACCCCTAAGAAGATGTAGGGAGCCATCACCTTATCGTGGTGGAGAGGTTTGTGTGTCCCTATGAACCTGAGGGCTGTGTTGTCTGGAGCTTTGTGCTCCTGGTAGGGTCTCCCAAGGTAAAGTGGTCTCAGGTGAGGGGCCAGACAAGAATGGTTCAAAAACCCTATGAGTGACCGAGGAAGAGGTAGAGTGACCCTGCCCGGAGGAAGCCCGGGGCCCCCGTCTGGAGCCAGGCCCAGATGGAGGGCTCGTCAGCGAGTGTCTGGTGGCCGGGTTTGCCACGGAGCCCGGCTGGGCACAGCCCGAAAAAGCTATGTGGCACCTATCTCTCCATCCCATGGGCCCACCACCTGTGGGAGGAACCGCTGGGGTTGGGTGCGCTGCCACACGGGTGGCAGTGAAGGTCAGGGGCCTTGACGGACCAGACCCAGGCAGCAGACGCTGACTCTGGGGACGTGGAATGTCACCTTTCTGTGGGTGAAGGAGCCGGAACTGGTGCGGGAGGTGGAGCGCTACCGGTTAGATCTGGTGGGGCTTATCTCTACGCACAGTCTCAGTTCTGGAATCATACTCCTGGATAGGGGTTGGACTCTTTTCTTCTCCGGAGTTGCCCAGGGTGAGCAACAACTACAACTACTCCAACGGAGCGCTGCTACGTTGGAGTTTACCCCGGTGGACCAGAGGGTCACCTCCCTACGCCTGCGGGTTGTGGGGGGGAAAACTCTGACTGTTGTTTGTGCATATGCACCAAACAAGAGTTCGGAGTATTCGGCCTTCTTGGAGACCTTGAGTGGAGTCCTGCATGGGGCTCCAGTGGGGGACTCCATAGTTCTGCTGGGGGACTTCAACGCACACGTGGGCAATGATGGAGACACATGGAGAGGCGTGATTGGGAGGAACGGCCTCCCTGATCTAAACCAGAGTGGTTGTTTGTTGTTGGACTTCTGTGCTAGTCATGGATTGTCTATAACGAACACCATGTTCGGACACAGGGATGCTCATAAGTGACTTGGTACCAGAGCACCCTAGGCCAAAGGTCAATGATCAATTTTATAATCGTTTCATCTGATCTGAGGCCGTATGTTTTGGACACTCGGGTGAAGAGAGGGGCGGAGCTGTCAACCGATCACCATCTGGTGGTGAGTTGGGTCAGGGGGTGGGGGAAGACTCTGCAGACCTGGTAAGCCCAAACGGGTAGTGCGGGTAAATTGGCAACGTCTGGAGGAGGCCCCTGTCCGACAGACTTTCAACTCACACCTCTGGCAGAGCTTTTCGTGCATCCCTGTGGAGGCTGGGGGCATTGAACCCGAGTGGACAATGTTCAAAGTTTCCATTGCTGAAGCTGTGGCGAGGAGCTGTGGTCTTAGGTGCCTCAAGGGGCGGTAACCCACGAACACCGTGGTGGACACCGGTGGTCAGGGAAGCCGTCCAACTGAAGAAGGAGTCTTTCCGGGATATGTTATCCCAAGAGGACTCCGGAGGCAGTTGCAGGGTACCGAAGGGCTGCAGCCTCTGCCGTGAAAGAGGCAAAGCAGCGGGTGTGGGAGAAGTTTGGAGAAAACATGGAGAAGGACTTTCGGTCAGCACCAAGGTGCTTCTGGAAAACCGTTCACCACCTCAGGAGGCAGAAGCGGGGAACCATCCAAGCTGTGTACAGTAAAGATGGGACACTGTTGACCTCAACTGAGGAGGTAATAGGGTGGTGGAAGGAGCACTTTGAGGAACTCCTGAATCCGACTAATATGCCCTCTATGTTAAAGGCAGAGCTGGAGGATGATGGGGGATTGTTGTCAATTTCCCAGGCGGAAGTCACTGATGTAGTCAAACAACTCCACAGTGGCAAAGCCCCTGGGATTGATGAGATCTGTCCAGAAATGCTCAAGGCTCTGGGTGTGGAGGGGCTGTCTTGGTTGACACGCCTCTTCAACATTGCGTGGAAGTCTGGGACAGTGCCAAAGGAGTGGCAGACCGGGGTGGTGGTTCCCCTTTTCAAAAAGGGGGACCAGAGTGTGTGTGCCAATTACAGGGGTATCACACTTCTCAGCCTCCCTGGTAAAGTCTACTCCAAGGTGCTGGAAAGGAGGGTTCAGACAATAGTTGAACCTCAGATTGAAGAGGAACAATGTGGATTCCGTCCTGGTTGTGGAACAATGGACCAGATCTTCTCTCTCGCAAGGATCCTGAAGGGAGCCTGGGAGTATGCCCATCCGGTCTACGTGTGTTTTGTGGATTTGGTCGCCCGGGAGATACTGTGGGAGGTGCTGCAGGAGTATGGGGTGAGGGGGTCTCTTCTCAGGGCCATCCAATCTCTGTACGACCAAAGTGAGAGCTGTGTCCGGGTTCTCAGCAGTAAGTCGGACTCGTTTCAGGTGAGGGTTGGCCTTCGCCAGGGCTGCACTTTGTCACCAATCCTGTTTGTAATATTTATGGACAGGATATCAAGGTGTAGTCGGGGTGGGGATGGGTTGCAGTTCGGTGGGATGGGGATCTCATCGCTGCTCTTTGCAGATGATGTGGTCGTGATGGCATCATCGGCCTGCAACCTTCAGCACTCACTGGATCGGTTCGCAGCCGAGTGTGAAGCGGCTGGGATGAGGATCAGCACCTCTAAATCTGAGGCCATGGTTCTCAGCAGGAAACCGATGGAGTGCCTACTCCAGGTAGGGAATGAGTCCTTACCCCAAGGGAAGGAGTTCAAATATCTTGGGGTCTTGTTCGCGAGTGAGGGGACAATGGAGCGGGAGATTGGTCGGAGAATCGGTGCAGCGGGTGCGGTACTACATTCAATTTATCACACCGTTGTGACGAAAAGAGAGTGGAGCCAGAAGGCAAAGCTCTCGATCTACCGGTCAGTTTTCGTTCCTACCCTCACCTATGGCCATGAAGGCTGGGTCATGACCGAAAGAACGAGATCCAGGGTACAAGTGGCCGAAATGGGTTTCCTCAGGAGGGTGGCTGCCGTCTCCCTTAGAGATAGGGTGAGAAGCTCAGTCATCCGTGAGGAGCTTGGAGTAGAGCCGCTGCTCCTTCGCATCGAAAGGAGCCAGTTGAGGTGGTTTGGGCATCTGGTAAGGATGCCCCTTGGGCGCCTCCCTAGGGAGGTATTCCAGGCACGTCCAGCTGGGAGGAGGCCTCGGGGAAGACCCAGGACTAGGTGGAGGGATTATATCTCCAACCTGGCCTGGGAATGCTTCGGGATCCCCCAGTCAGAGCTGGTTAATGTGGCTCGGGAATGGGAAGTTTGGGGTCCCCTGCTGGAGCTGCTCCCCCCGCGACCCAACACCGGATAAGCGGACAAAGATGGAATATCAAGTACCAATATCAAGTCTAAATCTCTCTAATGTCTTTGCTGAATATACTATGTTATGTAAGATTGTAAAGGAAGTTGTTGTTATTAAGACAGCATTTGTCTCCAACTAGCCAAATGTCCTGCCAATTAATTTCTCCATAAAGTGAAGCCCAAACAATCTTCTTGAGGGCAGAGTTACATCTTTTATGTAATTCCTGATGGATTTATTTGAGCATTTATTCTTGGTAGTGTATCTCCAAGGAATATACCACAATTAAATGGATCAATTATTAATTAATGATTTGATCAATGAACACCTAAGAAGCTGCAGCACACTAAACTATACTCTTTACACTACTTTTTTTTTTTGTGAATGAATGCATTAATACATTTGACTTGTTGGCTTCATTTATGAAAGGCACACTTACTCCACGCCAGCTGGTGGCGCTAATGTGTAATAAAACATGAGTGACTGACCAGTAGAAGAAGAGGGCGGGAGCTGCACGTGTGGTCACCACAGTGCGCGTGTCTGTTCACAGAGAGCTACAGCCGAGGAGAAGTACCGGAGTTCCGCTGCAGTGTCCGTTTAACGCCGTACATCAGATACCATGAGACCAGGTACGGTAGAAATGGCAGTGTTAAAGTAACGCTGTAGACTAATGTATATAGATATGTTTAATTAGTGTTAGTAAATATTTCCGCGGTGTGTTTGAGGTTAAAGGGGTTGATGTGTGCTCGGCCTACACCGCCATGCTGCTCCGTTTACTTCACGGTAAACCGCTCTTACACCGGAGAGAAAAGTGCCGCCAAGGGAGTGGACGCTTTCTCCGTTAATGTTGGCGAAATGTACCGTTACGTTAACGACTGGAGCTTCCGTATAACGTTGACGGTAACGAGTAATAAGAGTCCAGCAGCTGCAGCTCCCACAGCGCTAAACACACACGTGCTCCAGTCTCCGTCAGAACTAAAGTTGGCCACGAGCCCTCCGACGTCACGTTAACCAGCAACATGTTTTATTTATCGTTAATACGTATAGCTAAGCAATAAGTTGTTTACGGGGCAAAATCTGAGCTGTTAAATTACGCTGCTTTTTCTACTTTTTGCCACGAGGCTAACGTTAGCTTCAGCTAGCATTAGCCCGGGTAGGAACCACCTCGTGTGTTTGTATTTACGGTAGGTCGGTGTTCACACCGTCAAAGTTCAACGAGGGGAGATGTAGCGGGGCTTTAAAATAAGTCAACCTGATGTTACATAGGACTTTGTATCACATGTGTGCTGTGAACAATACATATGAGTTACCGCAGAAATACAATTTTTAAAATGATATAATGCTCGAGCAGCTTTGGTTTCATGCGGTGTCGTAGTTAAATAAAGGCTGCGTAACCCCTGGCCTCGTTATTTCGGTATATAGCTACGTCCTTTTGAACGTAGCTAAACAAGCCCACTTTATTTAAATACAAAATCATTGCTGCTATTCAGAATCCCCCCGTAATGTCCGCCTTCCTCCTGGGTCAGTTTTAAAGCTACTCTAGGACCACGATGCTCCATTTCATGTTGTTCCACACAGCAGACACTACAGTTGGTGCTTGTCCCGTTTAAAAAATGAAGCCAGTTAAAGGGAGGACAAACATGCTAGCTACCAAACATGGATGTAAACAGTGTATGTTTCAAAAGCTTAATAAAATGGGCTTTGCAAAGGAAATCCATTATTTCCCAAGGATATAAACAATATGCCCACATGGTGTGCTTTGAACACATCAGTTACTGCAGGGGCATGCGCAGCCAGCAACCTTTTTTATGTATTCAATTTTTTTTACCACAACAAGCTGTCCTTGTTTCACTCAGCAGCAGCTGGTGGGTGGGGGGGGAAGAGCATCTCTGTGTTGAAATAAAAAGCAGTATCTTTCTACAGCGTTGCATGGATTTAGTTCCTCGACTTGCTGCATGTAATTGTAATCAGGGTTTTTCTGACTCAGAATGGACCTTTGGGGGGAGAACTACCCAAGACAGTAAGCATGATAGGTCCACGTACAGGAAAGACCTATATATAAATCTGCATTTATTTATTTCTGACTATTTTATATAAATTATGCTTAAACTACAATTAAACGGTTTAAAATACCGTTAAAATCACTGGGAGAGTCTGCTTCAGGCTGACTCTGGACGGTAAAACTGAGATTATCTCTCATATTCAAGTTTATGTTCTGACTTTCAATGGTTGTTTAACAAATTGCTTTAATCCATATTCGGAGAGGATTTTAATTGCTATTTTTATTAATTATTATCATTGTGGGGAAAACCCTGTAATAACTCTTTGCTGCAACTGCATCATGTAAGTGAGGACACAGCAGCCCAAACTGAGTGTGTGGACCTAATCGGTGTGGTCCCCACATTCATTTGACTTTCAAAGAGGTGCATAGCAGCTCCTATGTTAGCTACATGTGCAGGCCCTGCTGGTATTCCTTAACCTACTATCTGTGTTTGTTTTCCAGGATTCAGTCCTCGGGGAGGATTTGGTGACCGAGGAGGGAGAGGGCGGGGAGGAAGAGGAGGATTTGGTGACCGGGGAGGACGAGGAGGATTCGGTGACCGGGGAGGACGAGGAGGATTCAGGGGAGGAAGAGGTGAGATCATGCACATTATTTTAGTTGGATTACAGAACAAAAGATGTATTTTTTTTTTATTTAAAGGGTATTTTCTTTTTTTTTCAAACTGGACCCTATTTCCCCAGCATTGGTGCCTTAGGGGACTAATGTTAAGAACAATCTTTTAAATTGGTCTAGTACGGAGCTACAACGCTTTAAATGGTAGCCGTGAACCGGGCTGCAATAACATGGGGCAAATGCATCAATTTGCGTCTACTAAAGGTGCTGTTTTGTGTCTGACAACATTATGGCAAGGATCCCTACAGAGATCTTTTTTGTTTTGTTTGAGTAAGATCGTTTTTGTTTAACATAAAACGGCCCGAATTCACATCACCAAATCTACCAGACTCTATGTAAATAATCAGTACTTTTAGCGTGCATACACATAGCCTATTTTCACATGTGAAGGGTAAATTAAGGATTTATTTTAACAGCGTCTCTGTAGGGATCCTTTCCATAAGGTTGTCAGACACTTAAAATAATAATCGGAGCCTGTCAGCGACAAAAACAGCACTTTTCGTGGACACTAACTGAAGGTGCGCAGTTGTCCAAAAACTTGACCAATTTCAAAGATTCTTGCTCACACAAGTCACTTATGTGAACCAGACACCAATGCATGAGTAAGTAGGGTCTAGGTTTAAATAAAAAAAATCCAAGTTACCCTTTTAAGAACGCATGCATTAACACATTGAACCCAAATACTGACTGAGCTACGGAAAATAAATGAATCGTTATAAATGCAGCACATTTTAAAAATAACCTCCGTTAAAAGCAGAAGTGCGTTTGTATTACCAGGGCACAGATGTTTCTTCTGTTTACCTGAATAGCTCTATTGGTGTGTTTTTCAGGTGGATTCAGGTCTCCAGAAGGTGGAGGATTTCGGGGCCGGGGTGGCGGCAGAGGCACCCCGAGAGGAAGGGGGGGCAGAGGAGGCTTTGGAGCGGGGAGGAAAGTTGTGGTGGAGCCGCACAGACATGAAGGTTTTTATAAATACTGTTATATGTTATAACTATCTGCTGAAACCCGGTTGCTGCTTGGGTCAGAGGTTTAGCAATTGTTCGTTCTACCATGGTTTACGTAGTTCTGCACTTGTAAAAGTGATGTAGCAGTGTAAAACTCATCTTTCTACAGTACCAGTCTAAAGTTTGGACACACTTTCTAATTAATTTGAATGGGAAAGCATGTTCAAACTTTTGACTGGTACTATATATGTGTCTGACTAGATTTGCTAGTGTCTGTAGATTCTGACTGGTTGTGTGTGTCCCCTCAGGAGTGTTCATCTGCAGAGGAAAGGAGGATGCTCTGGTGACCAAGAACATGGTGGTGGGAGAGTCTGTGTACGGAGAGAAGAGAATGAGTGTGGAGGTGAGATTGTAGTAAACAGTGATCGCACAGTGTAGGTACCACATCAATCTTGCATTAAGATTATAAGTGCTGCTGTGGCCGGGTTGGCTCAGTGGGTAGAGCAGGCGCACATAAATGTAGAAGTTTATGCCTCGACGCAGAGGCCAGTCCATGGTTCGACTCCGACCTGTGACGATTTCCTTCATGTCTTCTCCCTCTCTCACCTGTCCTGTCCATTTAAAGGTGTAACAAAAGATTATAAGTGCTGACCTTTACTGCATTGCATTGAAAACTATTAAGTTAAATTTTTTATTATCTTTCCGTCACATATAAGAACATCTCTGCATCAGTGTTGTGAAATCAGCAGCTATGCGCTCTAGTGCTATGGCCAGGCTTTGTTAAATTCCAATTTGCTGTTTTCTTACACTCTGTCTGTTAGGAGGGAGAGATTAAGATTGAATACAGAGCCTGGAATCCATTCCGCTCCAAACTGGCAGCAGCCATCTTGGGAGGAGTAGACCAGATCCATATAAAGCCCGGAGCAAAGGTCATGTACCTGGGAGCTGCCTCTGGCACCACAGTGTCCCATGTTTCTGACATTGTTGGACCGGTGAGTACAATCAATCAAAATTTATTTATATACCACTATACAACAACCAGCAACTATCCAAAGTGCTTAACATGTCATACAATAGAAAGAATGACCAAAGAAAACCGTAAAATCAGAAAAGGTTACAAAGAAACAAAAGAATGAAATTGTCACACACTGCTATGTATTAAAGGCCAGATGAAACGGATGAGTTTTAAGTTTGGACCTAAAAAGAGCTACATCTGTAATACATAGTACTACACACTGTTGGTGGCCCTCCAAAGGTTTCAATTGTCTTGAGTTTTTCCGACACAACCATCTACAAGCTGCGGCCTCAGAAAACACCATGTATTCCCTTTCCAACAAACAGTCCCAGGAACTTTAAACTGTAATTACACAATATCAATTTAATTTTTGAAATGATTAAAGCTCAGAATGGCCCAACAATGTGGTTCTAAAAACTTTCTGATAGTTTAATCCTAAAACGATTGACATGCCAATAACTTAACATGTAAATACAGGCATTGAAAGCTGAGCAAGAATAGTGATGGGTTCAGTTATAAAATAACTAATCAATCGGTCCACATGAGAAACCCACCCTGAATTAAACGGGAGATAAATTGATAGGCACAGTTAATGTTGCATTAAGCAGAGCCTTGCATGAATGAAACCATGACAAGTAAACCTGTGTCTGTGTTACAGGAAGGGCTGGTCTACGCTGTGGAGTTTTCCCATCGATCGGGCCGTGACCTTCTCAATGTGGCAAAGAAACGCACCAACATCATTCCAATTATCGAAGATGCCCGCCACCCGCACAAATACCGCATGCTGGTTGGTAGGTAGTTCTGATCCACAGCAGGAGACTTAGCAGATTGGTCATGGTTCTGTCCTGAACAAACATCTGATCTCTACAAGATTATCAAATGATCTACATAATGCACACTTGAACTTATTGATAATTTGACATGATTGCCATGTAGCTTGATGGATCTGCTGATTGTTGAAAATGGACTGGAAGAAGCATAATGCATTCGCCAGGCTCATCTCAAACATTAATAAATGTGTAAACGGATGCTTTGTGTGCGGACATTAACGCCTTGTCCCTTTCTAGGCATGGTGGATGTGATTTTTGCTGATGTTGCCCAGCCTGACCAGACGAGGATTGTTGCTTTGAACGCTCACAACTTCCTGAAAAACGGAGGACACTTTGTTATCTCCATCAAGGTACGCTAATGCCGCCTCGAACATATGAAGCACTAACTCCAGTTATTGTGTTGGTTACTGGCTATGTGACGGTGAAGTCCAGAGATAATTTATAAAAGACTGGGGGTCTGGACTGATCAAAAAGCCCAAAATATTTCTAAATGCTTTTTGATCATCAGATTGGAATCATACTCGAAGGACTGAATTGAACTAGGGGACAAAAAAAACTGTTTGATATGTTGCTGCTTTGTGTAAAATTTCATGTACAGGACAGTGTTTACTCTGACCTCTTGAGCTGCATGTTCAGTGTATGGTCAGCTGTTAGACTCTAAAGTGTCTCCCTCTGTCTCGTTTACTTCAGGCTAACTGTATAGACTCGACTGCGGCTCCAGAGGCTGTGTTTGCCTCAGAAGTGAAGAAGATGAGTTCTGAGAACATGAAACCACAGGAGCAGCTCACACTAGAGCCCTACGAGAGAGACCACGCTGTGGTGGTGGGCATCTACAGGTATGCCAACATCACACTGCATTCCGCTCCAATCACGATAGTCCTTAAAGTTTCAACAGCAAAATGAGTTTCAAAAGCAATCAGTGACGGGTAGGGGTGTAGCGGTACGCAGAAGTCACGTTCGGTTCAGATATCGCGGTTCGGAAAAGAAACAAAAATGCAGTTTTTTTAATTTTATTGTGCATGTTTCAGGCTGTACCACCTAGTGTCATACAGTCTCTCCCCTGAGCTAGCTGCAACAGCCTGAAGTATGTAAAGTAAGATGTAAACAATAAGTACCCCACATCATCTCCAGACTCCATCTGTAACTTGTAACAATAAGACAATCAGCTATAAAACTGAAAATACAGCATCTCTTATTTATGAAAGTGCAAATTACATAGAATAATCACAAAACAAAATTCTACTTGGGTGAGAGATAAAGCCTCTTTTTCTTTTCTACTTTACCCTAGGGTTATTCCAGCCCACATCATTTGTGATGGTCCATTCCTAAAATAGTTATCTAATCTATCTATATGTATATTGACTGAAAAAGGAGCCTTGGTAATATATTGCCGGTAACAGCTACCATTGTGTTTTATTTTTTTTTACATTTGGACTAATTTGCCTCATGTTAAGTTTCTCAGATGTGGTAGAGATGTTAACGGGGATGTGTAAAGGCAGTAAATTGCAGCAGTCTCTCTGGTTGAGAACGTTGCATTACAGCTTGAGTTGAATATGGCGCCTCTTTTAACTACAGCGCCGTCTGGTGGTGATTTAAAAAGTTACACTAGGACTGACCACATAGGAGAAACATGATATCAAACCACTAATTTAAATTTATAGTGTAGCAGCAAAGTGCGATTAGAGCACTCAACCTGTGCTGTTAGCTGAGTCTCACCCAATGTGTATGTAAATGTCGTGCAGCACAGTCCATTGTTGCATGACCCTTGCAGGGTTTCAATAGGTCTGCATATAGTAAAAATAGTTGGTTCAAGATAATAATGTAGTACACACTATCTTTCTTGACAAATGTATATTCAAAACTCTTGGAGACAGCCACATCTGGCTGATGTTTTGACTGTCGTTAGATTTGTTTTTTTTTTGTGTGTGTTTTTTTTTTTTTTTTTTTTTTTTTTTTTTTTTGTTGTTTTTGTTTTTGAAATTTTCAGTTTTTGTTACTGCAAGGGGGCCACCAAATAGTTTTTTGAAAGTTTTTTTCAAAAATGAAAATGTCTTTAACATGAAGACATTAGCAAATATAATTTGTGAGGTGGAAGAAACCCATTGATAGGCTTACTGGAAATCACAGAGTTCATACTAAGGATTCACTGTCACATGGATTTATAACATAACTTAGTATTCTATGCCCTAAAAACGTATGTATAAAGACTTTAGGCCACCGACACGTTATTGTAGGCCCAGTTTAATATGCAACTTCATTTTATACAATATGTTGGGGGGTCCCTGCTCTGTCTCTCTGTTAAGGGGTCCTTGGCTTAAAAAACATTGAAGACTCCTGACTTTGAGGGTTAAACTGTGAGCACACCTAGACTGGGGTGGATGTTTACAACAGACAGTTTAGGTAATCATTTTACCATTCACCTTTTGTGTTCTCTTTCAAATAACTTTGACTTACTCTGGGTTTGTGAAGTATCCACCACATTAGTTCTACAGTGTAGGTAACCCAGGTTGTGAGTATAGGGACCTGTGTGGGATTACAATTAAAAGGCACAGAGTTGCACATTAATATGGTGAATTTGGAATAAGTAAACAGACAGGAAGAAATGTCATGGTGCTGCTCCAGAGCTCCATGATGTTTCCCCCTTCCTACTAATGTTCCCAGAGTTGAGTTATGGTGACAGGTTGACCCATTCATCCAGACCCTCCCAAACTGCTGCAGTCAGCTCTCCACATATAGTGCCTGCTCTTTTTCATATATACGTGTAGTAATGTGCCCTTTTCCTTCTCTCCTCAGACCTCCACCTAAACAGAAGAAATGAGGTATTGGCGGAGGCTCAGGGAAACGGATTACCATTTTCACCACCATCTACTTTTTATACTCTGTGTTGTCCTTTGCCCTCCTCTACACCGCCGCCTGCCTATCATGCCATGAAAGCATCACGAGCAATCGGCGTCAAATTTGGCTGGGTTTCCTAGTCCCCTGACACTTAACTGACCAAGCATCCTGCTAATCTATCACTGGTAAGGTTGGGAGCACGTTACATGACGTTTGGGGCAATTTCAGCCACAGGTCGTCATCTGAGTGGATTGCCAGATTGGAGCAAATCATGTTAGAAGTACAAGGTTTATAATATGTAAAGGTGCACATCTGGTTGGACCGACCTTATTTCACATCGGTTATGCACAAGTGATGCGTATCAACTGTAAGAGTGAAACAACAGGGGTCCAGGGTTGTGTAGCGTGTCCCCAGCCTTAGGTGAGTTGTGAGGGAATTTTATGAATTCATTTGCCACCTTCTACCCTGAGTATTTTCAACAGATATGATTATGCAGTTATGAAAGTTTGAACTACTACTATATGGTTTGATTTTTAGCTCCAGTGAGGTTTTTTGTTTGGTCAGTACTTTCATTTCAGTATTTTATTGCTCATCTGTGCTTCTCATCCTTTCTTACTTAATGTCTTTTTCTTTTTTTCATGACGTGTATTTGCTCTTCTGTTTACTGCCTTATCAGGCTGCTTCTGATTCCAGGTAGCACAATCCCATATTGGTAGGGAGATCCCTATTACCCACATACCACACCTCAGAAGGCTAGTTATTTTAGTATATAAGTTATCTGTCAGAACTTATGTATGGTCAAATATACTGTCTTAATGTTGTGTGTACTTATTGCACAATACCCACACTTTGTAGGTAAGGAACCCTTGATGCTGATCTGTTTAGTGGTGAGGAGGTAAACTTGACCTTGTGTGTACAGACAAATATAGATGGTGACTTTTTCACTGACTTGCTCTTGTGTTGGCAAAGTGTAAAGCAGAATTTATGCTTGGAAGTTTGTTTTTGACATTAACTGTCAACTTTGTTTTAATAAAATGTTTATGATTGTTTCTGATGGCTCATAATCTTTGACTAAATAACACTGTATAGCTACCAACATAAGTGGGAAATGTACCTCTACACAATGTTAACTAAACATTCATTACAACAATTTCTTGGTTTTAAAACTGTACTGAAGGTCCTCCTGTTAGAGCAGTCTTTTCCAAAAGTGACAGTCTATTCCGGTCCTTAGTGGCCCGTTGATAGTGCAGCATCTCCAGCTGCCAGCGGACTGTCGGTACAACCAACTCCGATGGTGTGGGGTACGCTGTCGGTGTGTTGGCTTGGCAGTTGAACGTTCAAATTATATATGCGTCCCATACACCGTTAACTGCCAGTTCGCGTCAAACTGAGCCTGGAAAGAGCCTTCAACGTGAGCTCGGGTAGGGTTTTTATTTTATTTTTTTTAAACAGGGAAAAGACAAACTTTCGGCGATTACTCGTGTCGGTCTGTGGTGGACTGTTATGGCAGCCATTTTGTGGTAAATGTATCAGGAGCGCGCTGGGCCGTGCTCGCCTGGTGTCGGGAGTGCGCTCTCAATGCAGCCCCTCTCCTTTGACCGATGTTAACATCACGGAGGGGCTGACAGCCAGCAGAGAGCTAGCTGTAGCTGTGCCTACCTGCTACAATACATTTTAGTTCTTAATATCGCCGTCATAGCTGCCTGTACTGTCCAGCGGACAATCGGCTGGCCGTTGCCCGCCAAGCAGCCTGCAGTGTGCGGACTGTCTTCCTCCAAATTACGATGGCAGTGTTTAATTAGACAGCTAGCATGCTAGCTAATGGCTAGCTCATGTTAGCTTAATTAATAAAAAAAAAAAAGAAAAAAAAAAGCTGACTGGCGTGTTAGTCCAACTGCCTACGCTGCAGTTGTATGGTAGCATCTTATATATGTGAGAATACATTTGTAACAAGTAACTGAAGTTTTCAGAGTAGAAATAGGAGTCCGTGGTGGAGGCGGCGGGCTGCCCTCCTCCCCTCAGGCACGGCTAGCTGTGTCCATCGACACCCCGCTTTCTGAGCTCCGGAGAAACACCACATTTTACTGGAAACTAATCTCACCGGGATTGTATCTGCAAATCATCATTCTACAACCAGTTATTTGGATTTCTGCTGTGGAAGAGGGACGACTGACCCGGGGGAGGAGGCTCGGTTCGTGTGGACGGAGGGAGATAGGGGTTCCGAACATGGCTGCTACGCGGAACTTCTCGGTTCGACACACCGCCTGAGGTAAGACACAGCCGGTCGGCGTTTTTATTTTATTTTATATTCATGTATGAATGGGACCAGTTGGTTCTTGTATCTAATGCGTGTGTTAGAGGCACAGTGACGGTCAATCAGGGCTTGGTAGCATCATGTTATTCGCCCCTGTCACCCGGCCTCGTGTCCCCATTCCTCCGCCGCTGCTGCTGCTGCTTTCAGGTGGCTAATGGGGCAAAAGGCAGGCTTTTGGGGGGAAATAGGTAGGTTAACGGCGGTGCTGGACAATGGGTCGTGTTAGACAATTTAAGGCTTGGCTACAGTAGCGGAGACGTGCATCATTATGATGGACTACATACCGTTACTCCGTTTTCTAGCATGATATGTCCTCTAAGTCTATCGTTAGGGTTATCCGCCCCCCTGCCCTCCTAGGTTTACCTTGTGACTGTGTCTAACAGCTACCCATCTGGCGAGTCCATAAAGAGGCGAACGATTGATGCGATGTGTGTGTCTGTATGTATAGGTGTGTGCGTGTGTGTGTCTGGGCAAGCTTCAGTAGCAGTGGTATCGCGACCTGCCCTGACTGAGTTAACGCACGACACCACCGAGAAAGGCAGAGGATGCCGGGTGGATTTGAGCAGAGTTGGGGGGGGGGGGATGATTGAATGGATGTGTTGCTGTTGCCATCCTCAAGTGTACAGTATGTGGTTAGATTCTGCTGTGGCGTGTGGATGGGCGATGGATTTGAGCTATCGAAGCAGCCAGCCAGCAACCCCCGACTGTCCTCTGCAGATCTGCAGCAGCAATAATTTGCTAACGTACAGCAGCTAACGGCAAAGCTAGCCGCTAGCTTAGCTACCGCATCAGCCCCAGCCCCTACCCTGCCCTGGAGTAGAGGGACACAGGCAGTCAGTTGCCGGGAGATGGCAGCTCCCAGGAAAAGAACAGGGCTATGATGAGAGCAGTGGTGATGCACAGCTGGGAGACATCTTGACATCTCCTCTGTCTGTGGTCCTCTTTCTGCGGGTGCTCAGCAAAATATGTCGTGATCTGAAATCTTTTAATACAAGAAGATTGAATCACTAGTATGCATTACTGTTTAGTCATTTGTCATCTTCCATCAAAAAGGCCATACATAGGCCATCATGGAAATTCTAGATGGGAGAAAGGGACACATTTCCTCAGGTTGAAGCTTCTGTCAGAAGTGTCTTACATACACTATATATATCCTGTGGAATTTGACTGGTAATCCAGCCAGTTGCAGTTCCATTGAGCTACACAGGATAGACACATTTCTTAATTAGCACGAAAACTAGAGAGAGACTGGAATAAGTCTGAATGTTTGCTGGATGTTGGTTCAGTAGAACTCCCTTCACAGTATCAGTTCAGCACCATATCTTGCAAAGTTGTAGTGTAACACCATTTTATACTTTGCAATACTGCAAAGTAAAGAAATGAGACTTAACGTCAAGTCCGATCTGGTCAGTCTAATGGCAGCCTGGGTGCACAGTGAGCGTGGAGCATCTAGGAGTGGCTCTGATCAGCGCCAGACTTCCAGTGTTCTCCCTCGCTCCGAGATAACGCTCCATCCCACTGACACAATGTTAAGTACATTTTTGACTTGCTTTGACTGCTGGAGCGGTTTTGCCGTCTGTGTCTTTTGGCCTCAAACAGCCAATGGACTTGTTCCCTGACTCAGACCGTGTGTGACAGCTTTGACACGCCAATTTCAATTTTTCTTTGGACTCTGACAGACTTATTTCAAAACTTAACCTGGAACTCTGGTGTCCCTTACTTTGCTCTTCAGCCTCGACTTCCCCTCGTGGCTCTGTTCCTTTCTGCTCCTGTCCCTCTACAGCCTGGGCTTCTCAAGCTGAAACTTTTTCAACTTGAGTGGATGTTCCTTCAGCTGCTGCTGCTTAAAGTGGATCTGATTCACATCTGTCCACTGACCTGACGGTGCAGTCATGCCCCCTCTTAATATTGATCATTTCGTATAATGCAAACTAATGGCAGCATTCACCCTATTTCATCTGGAAATTGTGGTTTGTGGCTGACTAAGATGTGTAAAGAATGTCAGTAAAACCAAGTTCAGACATTTGGTCTTTATCATAATACATAAATGAATACACAAACAATACATTTAAAGTAATACAACGCCCACAGTTCATCCAAACACTCCCTCTAGATCGGGGGTCTTCAAAGTTTTTGAGGCCAAGGACCCTTAGCGGAAAAAGAGACTGAGCAGGGGACCCCCTACTACATATATTGTAAAAAATTAAGTTGCATATAATAACGTGTGGGGTGGCCTAAAGCCTTTATACATGACTTCTTTGTATAGAATACTAAACTATTCTAACACGTACATGTGTCATTAGTATGAGAAAAAAAGAGATTTTAACTGTCGGGTTCGGTTACTGCTCTGTTGGACGCGGGCAGGGCAAAATTTTTCTTCAAAGATTAACAATAATTTGGTGGGCCCCCCTGTATTGACTCTGAGGACCCCCTAGGGGTTCCGGACCCCCTGTTGAAGATCCCTGCTCTAGATGTCAGAAGTGGCTATGAAAAGTTAGCATTTTTCAGTGTGTTAACAAAGTTCTGTAAAATGTGTACTCATTACATTTTTGTAACATCTACTGCTGATAATGATAATGTTAAACCTTCATACAACTCATTTTAAAAGGATAACATTATCAAATGAATAAGGAAAATTAAAGCTGCATCAAATGACTACATAGTATGAACCTCCAGGCTAAATGATGTGAATACATGCAATGTATAATCCCAGAATAGTCTGATCCAACTGACTGTGTATTAACCTATCAGCCAAGGCTTGCTCTGCGTTTGGGCTGAAACCATCATATTTGATGTTTTATTCATCTACTGATTGGCTTTATTAGCCTAAAAGTTTGTTTCTATAATAAAAAATCCTAAAGCAACAGTTAATGGATTGATGAACAAAAATAGGGTATAGGGCAGTTGTTTTATTTCTACATTCATTTATTTAGCTAGTTTTATGTTTGGCAAAAATCTGAATGTTCGCCTCATGGTACTGATCCATTTGACCGTGCGCCGCTTCTGTTGCGCCGCGCTCCACTCTATTCCTATGGGTGACGTCAGGCGACTTCAACGCGCCTGCAAAGCATTCCGGGAAAGCGGCGCTGCATTGGAAAAAACGCTTATGCAAATGATCCGTTGAACGCAACACGACTATCCGGTAGAAGTAGACGAAAATCTTTCAAACTGATCTTTGTCGATCTGAAATGAAGACAGATTCAGCAACCGCGTGGCCTATTTCTCGCTTAAAATGTTTTCAGAAACACGTTTCGGTGGACTATTTTTGTAAAATACGAGATCGTATTCTCTACGAGCCGCCATGACACTGTGTTGAAATTCTCGAGTAGCCAGACCCACCTCACACGTTCGTCCAATCAGCTGCTGATTTATTTTTTTTTTTAAATGTGTTGATTTTTATTTAAAAGTTACTGTCTCCAGACAAGTACAAATCCGAAAACAGAGTGACTGAAAGAGGATGGGATAATGGACAACAACTTAGAGTAGGGCTGGGCAATATATCGATATTATATCAATATCGTGATATGAGACTAGATATCGTCTTAGATTTTGGATATCGTAATATGGCTATAAGTGTTGTAGGCTGCATTACAGTAAAGCAATGTCATTTTCTGAACTTACCAGACTGTTGTAACTGTTCTGTTATTTGCCTTTACCCACTTAGTCATTATATCCCCATTACTGATGATTATTTATCAAAGATCTCATAGTGTAAATATTTTGTGAAAGCACCAATAGACAACCCTACAATATCGTTGCAGTATCGATATCGAGGTATTTGTCAAAAATATCGTGATATTTGATTTTCTCCATATCACCCAGCCCTAACTTAAGAGTTTAGGCAAGAGTGCAGAAAAAAAAAAAACACAAAAATGGGCAAAAGGAGAAAAAAAAATAATGCATAAAATAATTAGGCAAAACACATATATGCTGTTCATCTACTTTATCACATGACATCTGACCACCTCATGTTTCATGTTCTCAGAAGCCAGTTATCCACCTTTAAACATGACTGCGCCTCTGACATGGAAGATTACTAGGAGAGAAGGGGACTTTCACAAGCAGGTTTAAGGCTTAAGCATGGAATGACTACAAAATAAAAACCTCAGTAGGCAAAACATTTCATTAAAACGGGTGTGTGACAAATATGTCAAAATCTAAGCGTTGTCTAGCTGCTTTATCTAGGAAGTGATTATCAAACTCTGAGTCGCAAACTCACATTTATATGTATATTTCTTTTAAATCGCATGGAAATGTACATAAAAAAATGGTTGCATCGATAATCGGTTTAGAATCAAATCGTTGGCCACTGAATCGAATCGTGAGCCACCCCTACTATTAATGCAGACATAGCTACATTATTTAGTGTTGCTGTGGAACAGTGTGGGACAAGACACCTGTCAAAGTTATCTATGATTGGAGCCACTATCGCTCTGATGAAATGTAAGTAGTGGAACAATAAAACCCAACAGAAATGTTTTGATGGGCTTATTTATTGTAGCTCCAACAGGTCTTCGAATCAATCAACACAAGTCACTTTTTAATACTCTTTTGGCAGAGTAAAATGACACACGTTAAAAAAAAAAAAATCTTTCCAGGACAGCGAGCTCAAATTGCGCCAACTGTCGGCCAGTGTGTTTAGTGGCAGTCCAGTACCGATAGATTGAGTCACGTCGTTCGTTTTGCTGCCATAAAGTCAGGTGACGTTGGATCATAACCCGGAAATAAAACAAATCGGGGAATAGGCTGCTCTGACGATCGAGACAAAAAGTAAGGAGTTGTTGCGTTCTGAAATTCAAAAAGGGTAATTGGTTACATTTGTAGTCACTGCCCAAAATAGTGGAATTACTGTGATGCCAACGTTGCTCCCAACACTGCTCGTTAGGACCATTGGCTTTGCTGTGGGACATAGCAGCTCTGCTCTTTTCCCCCGAATGTTATATATATATATATATATATATATATATATATATATATATATATATATATATATATATATATATATATATATATATATATATAAATATAAGAGTTTCTGTCAGGCAAGGTGGGCTGCCTCTGATTGAATCTGCTGCTGGAGAGTGGAGACCTTTTAAAGTGCCCATATTGTGCTCATTTTCAGGTCCATAATTGTATTTAGAGGTTGTACCAGAATAGGTTTACATGGTTTAATTTTCAAAAAACACCATATTTATGTTGTACTGCACATTGCTGCAGCTCCTCTTTTCACCCTGTGTGTTGAGCTCTCTGTTTTAGCTACAGAGTGAGGCATCTCACTTCTGTTCCATCTTTGTTGGGAGTCGCACATGCTCAGTACCTAGGTAAGGACTACTAGCCAGTCAGAAGCAGAGTATGAGGGCGTGCCACGCTAGCAGCTAGGCGAGCATTATAACGTGTGTTACAAAGTGACCCACGTTTGTCTCTGAAGTAGAGTCTGGACTACAATAGAGCTGTTTGGAGCAGTTTGGGAACAGTGTTTTCTGGTGGAGATGGTAAGTCCCTTTGGGGGGGACTTTGGGCTTTTTCACTTTGTAAACCTATAATGTGCACAAAAAAGATATATAACACTATAAAGGAAAGGGAAAAAGCCAGACAGCATAATATGAGCACTTTAAAAAATCTGAAAGTCTTAAAGGCTAACACTTACATGACACAGCTGTACACTGTACCAGATTGAGCCAACATTAGTTTCACAGATAGGCTCAATCGGGACTTTAAGCATTCAAACCATGAAGCAGCTTCTGTCTCCATTGACCTTTATTTGGATATCTTAACTGCATCAGCCAGACCACATCTGGCATCACCAGGTATAAGCCAGGTATAAATGACACCTGTACCGTTTGGCGCCACTCTTAAGTAAAACAAGTTTCAAAGTAACCTAACTCTGCCTCTTCCTGCTATCGCAAGCTGCCCGCCATAATGATACTGAGATAGTGACAGTACTGATTAATAGCAGGTGTAAATGCAATTAGATGGCATCATCCAGATACACAGGTCACAGGTGGAAATGTGGTCTAAATAAATTACTATATATATATATATATATATATTTAGGGCTGGACGATATGGAGAAAATCAAATATCACGATATTTTTGACCAAATACCTCGATATCGATACCGCAACGATATTGTAGTGTTGACTATTGGTGCTTTCACAAAATATTTACACTATGAGATCTTTGATAAATAATCATCCGTAATGTGGATATAATGACTAAGTGGGTAAAGGCAAATAATAGAACAGTTACAACAGTCTGGTAAGTTAAGAAAATGATATAACTTTACTGTAATGCAGCCTTTAAAACCAGGAAAAGTCAACACTTATGACATATTACTATATCCAAAATCTAAGACTATATCTAGTCTCATATCACGATATTGATATAATATTGATATATTGCCCAGCCCTACTCTAAGTTGTTGTCCATTATCCCATCCTCTTTCAGTCACTCTGTTTTCGGATTTGTACTTGTCTGGAGACAGTAACTTTTAAATAAAAATCAACACATTTAAAAAAAAAAAAAACTAACTTATCAGAATCGCACATCGAATCGTTCTAGAGAATCGTGATGCATCTAAGAATTGATTATTTTTCCCACCTCTAATTAAAATCTCAAAATTAAAGACGATATCTAGTCTCATATCACGATATCGATATAATATTGATATATTGCCCAGCTATATATATATAATACTACTAAATGATGTGCTGAAACTGTTCATAGAACAACTCCAATCTAGTGTATACATAAAGTATTTATGGACCTTGTAAACGCAGGCTTCTCATTTTAAAATATCAGATCAGATGTAGCTGATTTATATGTTAATACTGTAATTTGGCTAAAATGAAGAGTTTGGCTCTGGTTATTGAGCTCTCTGCAGCTGCTGTCTGTATTCAGCCTAAAGATTGTGAGTGAAAAGACACTGTCATCGCACCAATGCCGCCGTACGGCTGCCAGTGTGTCTTTGTGGTCCAACAGAACGCACACGTCTAGAGCAACGATCATCGGATCACATCACGTCGGTTTAAGAAGCTCGCAACGTTGGAACGTCATCGACTCCATAGTTGTGAATCAGGACCTTTTTTGGAGCATGTAGCTTGTGAAGCACAGTAGGCTACAGCCGTTATGTAAATGTGTCCCATTCAGTTAACATGGCATCATATACCGTGCTGCTCATCTCATTTGCAGGTTGTAGGTATGTCCAAACTACAGCGTTTCTGCCTTCTTCGCCAACAAAAGGAGATTGGAAAAAGGATACAGATTTGATACTGGATTTTATTTCAGTAAAATGCTTTTAAATCCTATCCTCCGTCCAAGCATGTTAAAACTCCTAGAGCACAAGTAGCCGGGTTGTAGTTAGCCTAGGGCTGGGCGATATGGCCTAAAAATAAAATCCCCGATTTTTTTCAAAAAAAATCTGATTTAAGATTTAAATCGATTTTTTTCTCCCTCTACTTAAAATCAATCTGCAGATGACAAAGAAAATGTTCAAAACAAGTTTTATTTTGTTTTGACTCATACACACACACACACACACACACACACACACACACACACACACATGGGGCATGTATACCATTATGATTATTCATGCCAATTTTGTGGAAATATAAATTCGTTTGAGGTTTTTCTTTTTGGGGGGGGCTATATATTCAACAACAACAAAACGGATGCGTGAGATAAAGCTGTTTTCACACATACAGGTAATTCACTTCTCGTTCCTCGCTAAAAGTTCAAATCATTTTAACGTTATTGCGCAAACTTGCCCCTATTTTCACCTGTTGCTGCGTAACGTACGTTAACATCCCGTGGTCTCTTGAATGTAGCATACCTGTAGCAAGCTCCTTCATAGCGATGAAAACAAATGTCGAAGCGGAGCTCCGTGATACACAGCGGCGATTGCAAGTTGTTTAAGCCGCTACAGACCTCCGTCACAGCTCGGTTGTATCAGCGGCGTTTAGTAGATGTGTTGAGCCGCAAAAGAGTTCCTCAACACCGGCTCTGGTGCCCCGCATGGTGCTCCTTCAGGTCAGGACAGTGCACCGCGAGCGGCCGGTCATTTCGGCGGAGATTACAGATAAGTAAGTAATGAAACGACTGGTTAAGAAAATAATGAATGTTAGTCCCTGTTGCTGCCATGTTGTTTGTGTATCTATGGCAAACGCGCTGGGGGAGGGATGAGCCCGTTCGGAGCTACGGGAGCCAAGAGGGCAGCGTCGGCAGTTGTTAAGGAGAAAATCATTTAAACAAATCTACGTTAACTACACATTCGAGTTAATCGATAAAATTGATTTATCGCCCAGCCCTAAGTTAGCCTACTCTTTAAGAGGAGAATCCAACTGTTGCACTCGTGCAACTTTTGTAGCCAGCTGCAAACCCCTGGGTTACCCCTAACCCTGCTTCAGGATATTTATTAGTGCATTTTTAGTATAAAACAATCATAGTTTTTTAGTTTAAGTGGGTTATGTCTTTATGTTTGCATTAAAACAACAAAATGACAATAGAATCTGTGAGACAATATGAATTAGTTAATTGTTAGGGATTCTACCATACGGGTAACACCATGGCACTGATCCATTTCATATCTCTGGGTGGATTAGGCCATTGTGAGCAACGTTGCAAATCAATGAGCAAGACTGCTTCATGGCAATATTGGATTTATATGATTTTTGCATGGATGTGATGATTAAGCTTGTTGGATTAGCCAAAACAGACTACCCTGTCTGGTTATTTGACACAGTCAGTGTTTCTAAATGGAGTCCCCAGACATGTTACAACATCACAACATATACTGATGTTGTGATACCAAAACGACATACACCAGGATTGAATTACGTTCTATCTGCTGTCATTAGTAGGGGTGTAAAAAAAATCAATACACTTGAGTATCGCCATATTTTATTTTGCAATACTGTATCGATTTTAAAAAGGCAATTTTATTTTTAGTTTATGTGCAAAAATATTCATGTAAGACAGTGGTTTATGTTGTGTTTAAACCCCCTACCGCTAGATGGCTATGCTGGGACGCACCACTGGTGTCCTTGCCTAACAGTGCCTAACAGTGCCTGACTTTTTGCTAGAAGCTAACAACATAGCTATGGCTGAACTTTGGCCTACTTTAGCATATCAACATTAGCTCACTAAGAACCTGGGAACCACAATCCCAAACTGGCAGTTTGATTTTCTGTGTACTGAATTGTTTACCTAAGGTAATTCTCTTTCCTTGTCTTAAAGTATATATGATAGGGATGTACTGTAATGTGATTTGAGAAGGGAGAAAACTTTTTAAAAAGCATTTTTATTAGACAGGACAGCTGTAGATAGGAAATGGTGAGAGGGGGGGAATGACATGCAGCAGAGGGCCACAGGTTGGAATCAAACCCGCGGCCGCTGCGGCAAGGACTGAACCTTGGTACATGGGGCGCAGCGCTGAACCAGGTGAGCTAGCCAGGCGCCCCCAGAAGGCAGCTAACTCTTGGCCTGATACAGCCATGCCTTTTTATTCTCTAACACAATTAGTTTCCATGGCGCACGCGCGCGCACACACACACACACACACACACACACACACACACACACACACGCACACAGTTTAATGGGAGAGCTTTGTAGGGAGGATTGGGTGTTTGAGCGTAGGCTCGCAGTTCCCTCCTCCTGTGCAGGCACGTCACCTCAGAGAGCGGACCCACACCTGGCACTTTCTCCAGGCGTGCGCACGCTTTGCTGTGGGGTTGGTGTGGAAAGAACTGGACAGAAAAGGCCGCAGTGGCACCATGACATGCCACGGATGTAACTGAACCGCAGCAGCGTTCCAGCCATCCACAGTGTCTAATGAGGATATTAAACATCATTATACATGCTGTTCAATATGGCCCAAGAGTTTGGTCTCCAGACTTGCCTTTTTAAAAACTGTGAAAAATCACCTTTTCTGGGATTTGGGGTGTTCTTTTGTGTCTCTGGTGCTTCCACACGCATACAAACGTGGAAAAAAAAAACATCCATGCTGTTTTGAGTGAGATACGGTTTCTGAATGTGTCCTGCCTTCAGTCTCCGGGTGAGCTTTCTACGTCACTAGCTGAAACGAGGTGGCTAACCGTAGCATGCTAGCTCATTCTCAATGGCAAAACGCTGCTACAACACACACTCGTTCACCATAATCTACAAAAGAAATACTGACATGTCCCTCGTCTGCAGGTGTTCCACGCAAAGTTGGAAGTGCGCCCTCGTTTAGAAGAAGTCTCCCGGCTAATCCTGCCTTGTACAGGCCGAAGTTGGAGAAACCGCTAGCCAGCTGATGTGAGCCTTACCTAGCTACTGAGCATGTGCGAATCCCAACAAAGATGGTACAGAAGAAGGAGGTCTCACTCTGTAGCTAAAATAGAGACCTGAACACACACAGTGTGAAAAGAGGAGCTGCAGCAATATGCAGTACAACAAAAAATATGGTGTTTATATGTAAACCTATTCTGGTACAACCTCAAAATACAATTATGAACCTGAAAATGAGCATAATATGGGCGCTTTAAGCAATCGGAACCCCCCAAACTACTGAAATAAAAGACACAACATGTTTCTTTCCTAAAGCAGAGGTTTTCAAACGGTGGGCGTGCCTCCATAGGTGGGTGTGGGAGAGTTGGAGGGGGGCGGATGTGGAGGGACAGACGTGAGACAGAGATACTGCGTGAGGTGAAAGGTCAGGTGCATGCTGGTCCTCGGAAGACAAAGGGAAGATAGTTATTGGAGCTAGGCCGGCTTATCTACACTGTCAGCAGTGGCTCTTTTAGATTGCTCAAATCTGGCCAAATAGACAAGATGCACATAGGGCTTTGAAGTCAAATGAATGTAACTAAAAGACTTTTCTCATATCTAATGACTGTAGTTGGACTTCTTAAACAAGTTTTCTCTTTAAGCTCTTTGAGTGTTAGTTATATATTATCTGCTCTAACTTTTCCAATGTCTTACACACAGATATGGTAATAATAACGGTCCACAATAATGTGAAAAAGAGACGCAAAACTACCACAAAGGGACACAAACCGACTACAAAGAGACGCCGAATTACCGCAGAGGGGCAAAACGACCCCAAGGAAAACAAAAAAATGACCAAAAAGAGACACAGGGAAAACACTGCGCTATATTTAGTGTCACTTACGCTTCATTATAATTAATTCATCCAACTCGAATGTCCGTCACAATTGAACGTCTCAAAATCTGCTTAGAAATCATAGAATAAGTTGTGAGGAACTCTGAAGTATCTCAGTAATCCAGTGATAGTTGTCTGTACATCCATGGGTTCAAAAGGAGCTGCTGATAGGTAAACTGGAATAGATTTAATAGCTAACAGCTACTTGACTGACTCCTTGGTAACATTAGGATTCCTGGTTAGATCCCCCCAAATAATGGAAACCCTAGTTCCAAAATTTAGAGCATTTGAATTGCTTTTACAGTAGGGCTGGCCAATATATCGATATTGTATTGATATCGTGATATGAGAATGGATATCGTCTTAGATTTTGGATATCGTGATATGACACAAGTGTTATCTGTCCCTGGTTTTAAATGGCTGGATTATAGTAAAGTGGTGTCATTTTCTGAACTTACCAGACTGTTCTAGCTTTTCTATTATTTGCCTATACCCACTTAGCTATTTATATTCTTATTCTTTTTCTTTATTTATAAAGGACAACACACATTAATCAACATTTCTGTAAATGTGCCAGTGTTAGCCAGCCGGCTAATTTTCAACTGTATATATCCACATTAGTGATGATTATTTACCAAAAATCTCGTGTAAATATGTTTTTGTAAGCACTAATTGTCAACCCTACAATATCGCCGCAATATCGATATCAAGGTATTTGGTCAACGATATCGTGATATTAGTTTTTTTTCCATATCTCTCAACTCTATTTTAAAGTAACGTCGTCATTGTCTTTGAATCTGGTTCCATGCAGCAGACTGCCCAACTTTGTACGCTACCAACACAGCGCTTTAGGATAAATCTATCTGTTCTTCCTCTCCATCGCTGGCTTTCTCCGACACATTAGAGTAACGAACGCTTGTCATTTGTTGATGCAGTTTAGGGAGAAATTAGGCGCGCTTGTTTTGACTCAACAGATCTCTACAGCCCTACAGTAGCGACAAAATGCCTGAGGGTACTACTGCAACAGTTGGTTGTATTGCTAAAGAATTCAACTCTTGATTTGTAAGAGACAGTCAGCGTTATTTTGTTTCTGAAAAGTTGTATGGTCATGCTTTAATGTGATGCAGGCTAGGCCTAAATTGTGACACCACCTCGTAGAGCGTTGACAGTGCCAGCCAGGTCAGCCACTATCACCATGTTGACTAGATAAAGCCATTTGTGGAACTTTTGTTTGAAACAGGACAAAATTACAACGTTGACCGAGCAAAACGCACAAAAGTGTCTCTGCGCCCAATGAGGAGAGGGGTTCCATTTCATGAACTGCAACCTTTTTTTATTGAGGAAAATAAAAAAACACTATGCAGCGTCTGTGTAGTTCAGCAGCTTCGTTTTTGACTGTGAGCAAAGAAGAAAAAGACGGAGGCTAAAGAGGTGAACAGGTGATGCCTTTCCCTGTGTTCAGTGGACATGAGGGGGCTGCGGAGGGCGCCCCCCAGCGGTGGGCTACCTGCGTGCCCCGCCCACAGCACACCTGGAACCGCACCTGATGGCAGCGCCAACTGCAACACGACACAAGACACAGGCACAGCCTGCTGTGGGACCGATGGCAGATATCTGAACGCAAGGGGTCTGCTCGCTGTCTTTATGTAGGCTGCATTCAGTCAAGAAAGATTTGGAGGACTCACCCATAACGGACATGGGAGTGTCCCAGAAGTACTCCATTAAGGCTTTTGGGTGCCGTTCCGTTTAGCCCCGCTGTTCCGAGCCAGGCCGTGATACATATACGTTTCCACTACAGTCTCACAGCAGTGTGCGTGTGCTACAAAATCTGAATCTTCATTCAGAGATTTTTGACTTTCAGCCTCTGGGATCAGTTGGTGACTGCTCAAAGACAAATTTATGGCATCAATGTTAATGAAAATGGAGAAAGAGTCAAACTGTTGGCACAAGCCAAGAGTTTTCCGAGATGAATTATGGGAGAAACAGTGGGTTGCACAAAGTTTTTTTTTTTTTTTTTTTTTTTTTTTATGTGGAATGATAGTTTTTTTTAATCAGTGAGTGTGTGATTATCTCCCCATTTTTTTTTTTATATTTTTTTTATACTGTGTATATATGTGTGTAAAAGTGAACACGTTTTGTCTTTCTTGTCTTAAAAACACAGCCCTTTATTTGTGTTGATTACATTGTCACCCAAGCATTGCCGTAGAGATGCGTTGCATCCAAAACCGATTTGAAGAACATGCACATTGTTATCCCACAATCACGAGTCAAAGGAGGAAACTGCTTTGTGGCAGGTTGCAAATGTGGACAATGTGACAGTAGGAGACGCGGCGGCAGATATGGTTTGTATGTGCAGCTATTTGTTCGCGCTCGACCGTTATGGTTTTTTTTCATTGGCCGATGCTGATATTTAGAGAGCAGGGCGGCTGCTTTATAATGCCTACATAATGTTGTTGGTTTTGCATCGGATACAAAACAATTTAATAATAATAATGACAAATGTAACACAAAATCGCTGAACTTAAATGAACATGTATTTAACACCGTTACCGTCTGCATTGTCTCTCTCTAGTCTGTGTTTAAACGTCGGCTGTAACTCGCAGCACAGTTTTACAAAAACTCAAAAGAAAAATGTTTTCAAAAAACGTTCAGTTGTTGAGAATTTTAATTAGATGAACCCTAAAAGGCTTAAAGGAACACGCCGACTTACTGGGACTTTAGCTTATTCATCATAACCCCCAGAGTTATGCCGCGTTCTATTTACCTCGGAACTGGGAAGCCGGAACTGGGAATGACGTCATACCCGAGTTGAATGCGTTCTGTTTAAAAGTCAGATTTTCATTGTTTTCATTAGCTCTAGCCCGGTTAGCTATTGTTACGCCGTTTTTTGTGCATGCAAACAGCGTAACAACATGTTCACAGATAGAAGTTGGGCATGCCTGTGTGAACGACTGATTTAGTGACACAAATAAGACAGAAGTGCTTATAACTTTATGTTACTGCAGCTTTCACAGCTGTCGATATAGGCGGCAGCCACGTTGGATTTTGAACTGGGGCTACTGCGAGGTTGTCCGAGTTCCGAGCTCGTAAATCCGAGGTCAGGGGGCGTGTTTCTGACTTTGACCTCGTTAAAACCGAGTTCCGAGGTAAATAGATCGCGGCATTTGATAAGTCGATACGTATCCTTCTCATCTCCGTGCGTGTTGTAACTCTGTCTGACGGCCCCACCGGTTAGCTTAGCCTAGCACAGATCCAGGAGGTAACCGGCTCCAACTAGGCTACTGCTCCCAACAAGTGACAAAATAACGCCAACATGTTCCTGACCAATCGGCTATCCTAACCTTAACCAATCGGCTATCCTAACCTTAACCACTCGAGGTCGATGCCTAACCCCAACCAATCAAACTGCTTCGTAGGGCGTGGCCATAGTAGGATTCGTAAATAAGCAGGCAGGATGGGAGGGGGGGTGGGATGATTTCTTGGAGCTACCAACCAAACTATAAAAATATAACTATAAAATATATCCAAAATAACCTTACAATCCCAGTAAGGAGGCGAATATCTGAGAAAAAAACAGAACACAAGAAAACAGAGAAACGAGGAATAACTTCTTGACATAAAGTAAGACAACGAGCTGACACCAGACAAGTATAAGAGCGCCAACTTCTACACGAGGAGTTATTTTTAACAGATCTATGGAGCTATGCTCCCAACAAGTGACAAAATAACAAGTGACAAAATAACGCCAACATGTTCCTGTTTACATGTTGTGTATAAATAACAAGGTCACATGAGACACAGCCGTCTTCTAACCGTATACAAACTGGGAACTATATTCTCAGAAAGGCAAAGCACTGCTGCTTCTGCTACTTGGGCGGAGTGATATGCTAGCAGCACCTTGAAGCCCTGTGGTGAGGAGCAATTACTAGATAGTAAAAGCATAGTGACCGTGTTTTTTGTACACGCTGTGACTATACAAATCACAACATGTAAACAGGAACGTGTTGGCGTTATTTTGTCACTTGTTGGGAGCAGTAGGCTAGTCGGAGCCGGTTACCTCCAGGATCTGTGCTAGGCTTAGCTAGCGCTGGGGGCGTCAGACAGAGTTACAACACGCACGGAGATGAGAAGGGTACGTATGGACTCGTCTAATTCTGGGGGTTACGGTGAAAAAGCTAAAGTCCCAATAAGTCGGCGTGTTCCTTTAACAGTCACAGCAGGTCTGTTTTTGGTTTGAATCCCTGCGAAAGCAGTTGAAGTGTCGGAGCAGTTGAGAGCATCAGTCGCAGACTGAACAGAAACCGCCCGAAATCTTGGAGCGTGATCTTTAGTCCGTTGTCATTGTCTCCATGAAAAACTGAGCAAACTCTCCTGAGGAAACTGACATGTCCCGTCGGGAAATTGTGTTTTAATGATTCGACGATGACGCGTGAATAAACTGAAACTAAACTAAAGATGCGGTTGAAAGCACTGGAAATAAAAAGCTAGTTAGTGGAGTTAAGATATTCTTTGTTTACTTTTTGTTTGTGAGAATCCTTTTGTGCAGAGACCTGCTCTTAAAGGACAGTTCCGGCGCAAAATGAACCTAGGGGTTAATAACGTGTCCCGAGTTGGACCGTTCTCTGGGATTTGTTTTCATGCTAATCGAATGTGACCAGTTTTAGCGCAAACCGCTAATTAGCTTATAACGCTAGTCATCGGGGCACGGGTAAAGTAAAAAGAAATCTCTATTTCTATACCACTAACAAGGCTCAAAATAGCTCCACACTTCCACGGTAGCATAACGAGGGTCCCTACATGTAAACCGAAGCATCAAGAACTTTGTAAGTGTACAGACAGTTTATTAAAAAGATAGTTTAGAAAGACAGTACCGTTCACGTATACAGGCAGGCGCCATCTTGGAGAAAAAAGTCACGACCAGTTGAACGCTGTGCAACCAGTAACCGGTAACATAGCTCAAGCACGGCGTTCGTCGTTCGACCGATTTGCGCCTGAATTGTCCTTTTTAATTCCGACCAATACACGTCTTATCCTAACCATTAATCTAAACGTATTAGAAGTCAGATCAAAATCACTTAACATCATGATGAAGGCAGCTGAGGTGAAATTAAATTGGGGGGCCTCAAATGTGTGCCGAGTTAGACCAAATGTCTCCAGTCAACCAGTGTGAAGTATAGCACCAGTCGTCCCTGTTGGAGACAGACACAGTAATGTCATAGATTTCACATCCACTTTCTGGTCAAGCCTCTGAGCTCGTCTGGCTTTATTCTCCCTTCAGGTCTGTCAGTCAGTCTCTCTCTCTCTCTCTCTCTCTCTCTCTCTCTCTCTCTCTCTCTCTCTCTCTCTCTCTCTCTCTCTCTCTCTCTGGATGTGTGGTGGTAATTTGGGCGAGGGGTTGTTTCATGTGACCCTTCCACCTGTCCTTACTGGGACTCTATTTCTGGGCCTCACGCTGAACCTGACCATGTCTCGCCTGGCAACAGTGCCTGTATAGTGTGAGTGTGAGTGTGTGTGTGTGTGTGTGTGTGTGTGTGTGTGTGTGTGTGTGTGTGTGTGTGTGCGTGTGAGTGCGCGCGTGTTATTCCAGTCTTGACTACAGCTGGACCAAAGCTGTGTATAGACTCATATGGACCGGCTGTAACAGCAGAACGGTGACCCAACTGAACCCTTTTGCTATAACAGGGATGCGGCAAATGTTGGCACCAGGTTCCTGTTTGAATGAACTGGAGATGCACAGTGTTTCTGTCATCATGTGCTGTGTGTTGAGTGAGAAGAGTTGAACTACGTACGCCTAAAACTCATCAACAATCAAGAGCATGACTTCCTTCTCAGTCAAAGAGGTGTACCTGTTGTGGTGGGTCTGCCTGTGTATCCCCTCTACAAACACTCCAAATTGTTGCTAAAATTACATACATTTATTTACTAAAATATTTAGGTGTAAAAACAGCACCACACTTTCTTTGGGTCTTTCAGCCAAGCTGGATCATTCCAGTCCTGACTACAGTTATGCTTGTAACAATTATTACATAACATAATTGTCTCATTGTCCATTTTGTTTTTTAACGTAATTGCGGTATCTTTGTTTCGCCACAATTAATTGCTAGCATTAGCTAAGGTCTTAAGGGGTATGACTGTAGATGGTAATTGTTGATTTTGTTTAGATATGCCAAATTGAAATCATATAAGTGATTATTGGCCGGACTGTTGAGCTAAAGCTATGCTAGTTGTTGGCAATTGACCCTATACACGTTCATAGCAACAAAAATAACAAGGGGGTGGGGGAATACAGTTAGAGAAACTGTTTTATGATGATAATAATAATAATAATAAAGAGGCGTGGTTTACTTCATAGGCTGTGTACCTGTGTTATTACATTATCTGGGTCACATAACCAAAAGATGCCTCCTTTTAAATTTGACTAAAAGTGACAATTATATTGTTAATTGCAATTATTTCTGAGACCATCAATCGTGCAGCAACCTTTGGAATTGTTACAGCTCTAGGTACAGTTGAAGTGTGATGTCTGGCTCCCAGGATGTACAGTGGTGGGATGGAGCCTGTCATCCGCCGCGTCCCTCCCCCCTCCCGCATTCTCCGCTAACTGTTTAGCAAAGGCACCGACATTGCAGCCGAGGCTTAGCGCCGACCAGGACGCTCGCGAGTGGTTTAAAAAAAAAAAAATCCAAACAAGCCCGAGTGTTTCCCCCCCCCTGTGCCAGTAGATAGGTAGCCTGGCTCCGCCCTCCTACGTACTTCCGCTCAATTTTCATTTCCCTTCAGTACTCCGTCTGGGTTTTTGGTATAGTCTTGGGTTTTCTCCGGCCAAATATTTGGCGGTCCAATCAGCGCACAGAGGGAGTGGCTTAGAACGATGACATTGAGGACGTGCGCTAGAAAGATGCGAGTGAAGCCATTTGGTCCGTTGTGGCAATGCCGCCGAATATCCAGAAGTTAAAGCCCGAGCGAGAACAATCTTTGCAACACGGTGGCCATGATGTCATGGCCCTTCTCCCCACGGGGTTCGGGAAAAGTTAGATTTTGCAGCTCGCTCTGTTAGTGGTGAAGGAGTTGGCTAAGGCTAACGCTAGCGATGCTAATGCTAAATATAAGCCGATAGTTGTTGGTCTCCCCTCTTGTTGCACATGCGCATGACACACGTCACCACCAAACGTTGCGATTGGTTGTGGCAGATCCAGAGTGGCTCTGGGCAGATCCAATAGTTAGGCCAGGCTAGTAGCTAGGCGCTGTAGTCAGTAATGTAAGACCAGATTGGTGTTGCCCGTTTGTGGTGAGGAAGTGGTGGCGTTGGATGGGGCTTTGGTTCTTGTCCATCTGGCGAAAAAAGCAAAAGACTTTGGACTTGCATAGCTAGTTTGTACGGGTGTGCAAAATAAATTGATTCACATTCGTATCGCGATTCAAGCTCTACCGATTCATAATCGATTCACAGAATTCCGAAATTCATTCTCATTTAAATTCTTCTTTTTTTTTTTTTATTGTATGTCTACTGCAATCACATGGGAAAAGTAACTACATTTACATACTGTGAATCGTTTTTTGGGAATCGAGAATCGTTTTTGAATCAAAAATCGATTTATGAATCGAATCTAGAGCCTAAAAATCGATATTGAATCGTGACATTTTCCGAATCGTGCACCCCTACTAGTTTAATTATTTTTTGGGCTTTTCTGCCTTTATTTGACAGGACAGGCAGGTGCGGGGGGGGGGACACATGCAGGAAATCGTCACAGGTCGGATTAAAACCCTGGCCCTCTGCGTCCAGGAATAAACCTCCCAAGTATATGTGCGCCTGCTCTACCACTGAGCCAACCCGGCGTAACTTTTTGATATTAATGAACGTCCGTTACATTCCATCCATTGCCTAATGAGTTGCTACAAAGCTAATTAAGACTATCAGCTCCACACAACTCTCTCTGGATTTCTCAGTACGACTATGTTCAGAAGATTGTGGCGTCCGGCGACTTTCCCGCGCAGAAACTCAAGTGAAGATAGTTTCCTCTTCTGAAGAGTCCATCATGTTTTTTTAATCCATCGTGTCCTCCTTGGCTACTAGCAACTGTGTGGAGGAAGGGAGGAGGGGTGGTGCGCGGTCACGGGATGCTCGTATCATGTGTCATTACTTAGTTAGGTTATGAGGGTTATCCCCTTTTTTGATCATATTCGGGATATGATGTTTACATGGCACAGAGAAATCAGGTTATTCATATCTCAGGGCGCATCCACCTCTCTCTGTCTCTCTCTCTCTGTCTCTCTCTCTCTCTCTCTTACAAAACGCTTCAGTAAAATAAGTTCATGATCTGGTCATCTGGTGATATGATAAAAGTACGCTAGGAGCACACTCTCATACACATTAAATATTATAAGAACAGCTGATTCCTGGCGTAGTAAACCTCTCCGGCGGGCGAGCGGTTCTTGTGCGTACTATGATATAGAATCCTGCCGGCGCCACCGACACTCAACATGGAACAGTACACCTGCACCACCAAAGCAGTGTCAGATATTGGCGTACAAAATGTCGGTCATTAGCGGTTGTCATATCGGAGATGGTGGATGGATGACGGCAAGCACGTCTCTACAGCTTCCTGTGGTAGGACAGGAAGGCTTGCAGACTGGCCCCCAGAGAGACTCCCAGTTATCAGTACAACACTTATGATATATCATCAAGGTGTACATGGAATTGACATGTTATTTTCTATTGTATACAGTTGTTATTGTAATGTTTGTCTGAAAAATAAGTAAATACCTACTTCTTGCCAGTAGAAGCCAACACAACCTTATTAAAATACATTACTTTTTATGGAAACTTGCAACATTCCTTTTAGGGATGTTAATAATAACCTCTAATGTTGACCGGTTAATACTATGTGTTAAACGGTTATTTTTTTTTTTTTAAATTATGGTAGGTTATTGGAGAGCTTAAATTTAAGTATTTTTTTCTTTCTGCTAAATTCGTGCGCACATGCCACTATATTCAGAATGATCTTATAATTTGGCGCATGCCAATTCTTATACCGCTTTTGGCGTGTTACCAAGACGCATAATCGCTTTTTAGCGTGTTTATCAACGCCGTTCGGCCGCCACTGACCTACATTACGTACAAATTTTCACCGTAGCGAGTAGTATGAAATGACACTTTTTTTTAAAAGTTTCTTTCCTAAACCCAACCGTTGGTCACCGTCGTGTTTTTTGTCGTTTTTTTTGTTACTAAAGCCTTTCTCAATGTTCTTTTCCTAAACCCAAACACCGACGCAACGTGGTGTGTATGTTTACATTCGCTGTATACAGCGTAGACATACACGTGGAAAGCTCAAAATGCGTACAGATAACACGCCATTTGGCTTTAGGAAAGTGGTGTGTATGTTAGGGTTGTCATCGTCCATCGTGATGCCACGCCCCCCACCCTGTCAAACACACTCATCCTAGTCGCGGGCGCTGGACGGGAAATTGACAAGTGCGTCGGTCTTAAACTAGCAAAGACACAAAGACGAGACATGGGGCTCCTTAAGTGGAAGCTACTTTTTCCCCCTTTACGTGCAACCTATTTGTGAAAAAGACCAATCGCTTTGAGCAGACTGGATTGGCTGTAGTGATACATTCTCTCTCTCTCTCACTGTCAGCTGTAGCTCGCTCTACCTTCTAGTAACGTTGGACGCAGCGGTATCGAGTGAGAGAGAAAAGCGTTAACGTGGAACGCTATCACACTTTCCTTTCTCCCCTCATTGGACTAAGTTTGTCGACACTACTGTGTGCGTGCATCAATAAGTAAGTCTGAGGTCCTGTAGGTACGGGACGATGTTATGCAGGATTTATGAATGTACGTTAGCAACAGGAGGCTAATTCACGAGGGTGCTATTTTATGTGTGAGCTAATATTGCGCATCTGTTCATGTGCGCTGCAAGAGTTATGTTTCTGTTTATTGAATGCGTTATTCAGTGCAAACATAACCGAGAATGTAGTTTAATCTCAGTCATGATGGTATATTAGGTTATTACTGTCGTTACGCAGATCACGGACATCTGATTGATTTTACTGCACCGTATTTAAGTGAAAGTAGGTCACGTTGTAAAACCTACCAGCAGGGCACCATTTACAGAGGGCATTTACATGTATGTCTAATCGTTTCTATGTTAACTGTTGGCCCATAGTAGTAGAAAACGATATCATCGTCCATCACGATGTTTTACTGTAAACATCAACAACTGCGTCAATTTAGGGGACATCGCCCAACCCTAGTGTATGTTTACGCAAAGTCATGATGCCATGTTGCTATATTGATGAGGATTGGCAGGTCGAATCGGCCGTCCTTCTATGGAGTAACGTTATGCCAGGCAGACACACAGCTGAAAACCTCACAAGCTAAACTAGCGGTGGAGACTTGGGGGGGCGCGACTGCATTTGTCCACGACAATGAACGCAACATCGTGGCTGCATGGCCGGTAAAAGTCCGAAGCTGTCCGCGGGAAAGTCTCCACCTAAACTCATGTCAGTCGGGTGAACTGGGACTCAGCTTGTGGGTTAACGGTTAATGATTGGTAAATAAAATCATGTTTATAGAAATGTTAACAGTAACTATGTTTCTGGAATAGAGTCACTGTATGTGCAACCTTTTTTTGGGGGCTTTTTTCTCCCCTTTATTTCAGAGTGACAGTGGATAGACAGGAAAGGTGGGAGAGAGATGGGGGATGACACGCAGCAAAGGGCCGCAGGTCGGATTCGAACCCGCAGCCCCTGCAAAGGACTCAGCCTACATGGGGCGCACGCTCTTACTGGGTGAGCTAGAGGCTGCCCCGTGTATGTGCAACCTTGATACATTCATGTACCTCATCCTGCAGATGTTTCACATTTTGAAAAAAAAAGAAAGGAATTACACATTTGCCTGTTTATAATAACCACGCCCTCCACTGGCTGTGGTGTACATGTATGGGTACATATGTTATTGTATCTATGGGGTGGATAAAACTGAGGGTATGGAGAAAATAGAAATCTATAAATACTGAGATGTGTATGATATTGTGCAACACCAATACAATCATCCAAAATGCCTGAACATGTAAGGGCTGGGGGCCCATATACACGTAATCTTAAAACATTCCAATGGCCTGCATACTTTTGAAGTACGAAGAGTAAATACTGTGGTTTTGACTCAATTGATTTCCTACCATAACATTTTTCATGTTTCTCAAATAGTCCAAAATGACAGTACACTCATTGGTTATGACTCTAATACTAGGTAAAAGTATGCATTCAAAATTGTACTAAAGTAACAGTACGCATACATTATCATCAGAATGTGAACACTTTGTTTATCTTATATTTCTTTATTATGTGAAGCACTTTGTATATGAAGTGTGCAATGCAAATAAACTTGCTTTTAAAAGTAAAGACATTTTGTATTATTGACTTATTATTGCATTAACATGTAAGCAGCATTTGATTGTATGCATGTTACTGTACATACTGTAAATATTGTATATACTCTTGGGTAATTTAATTTACTGGATAGCAGTGAGTCATCATGCTTAATATATGCTTATTATTAAAGGTTCTCAATTTTTTTTATTTTCAACCACAAACTGGAACTGTAATGGGTTGGGGAATGTATGAAAGGAATTAGTTCTTATGTGAAAACGGTGACGTTTTGGAAAGCTTCATAAATTTTGTATGCAGCCACCCACAATTGTGACACCTGGAAAGTGTTTGTGTGTGTTTTATTGTCTCCCCTAAGAGTTAAAAAGGTTTAAATATCCTTTTGAAATGTAGCAAAAAAAGTGCCAGTGCCTCAAGATTGATGTACACAGTATATAGTACTTGAGTACATGTACTTAGTTACATTCTCCCACTGGGTAGTGGCAGGCATTTGAAAAACGTGTTCATCATGAGTATGGACTAAGTCTGGTCTGAATTGGTCAGACATTGTAACACTTGCCCTTCCAGTTTGGACCAGTTTTTTTTTCCAGCACTGTGCTTCACTGTAGACCGCCTCCTGCCTGCTTTGATCCAGCCACTTATATACGTTTTTCTACATACCAATGTTAATAAAAAACGGAATTACAAAAATATGCCATTCTCAAAGGAACATGCAACCTGAGAACTCATTGCTGTAGGATCCTGAAATAAGGTCATGGGGAGTTAAGGTTGAGAAACTGTAACCTACAGTTGAAAACGGAATAGTTTTGGTCTGAAATCCAGAATCCCTCTTAATCTCTTATCTAAACAGTCTTCAGTTGATGAACAGGGGGCTGTGAAGCTACAAAGGAGGGTCATATGAGCGGGTCACTCGTACAATGTAACGTTTCTGACTGAGCTGACTAATAACTTATATTAGCTACTATAGACTTTAGCTACATTGTTAATATAACTGTTTAAGTAACATATATTAGGAGGCTATGTTTTTTCTAAGTGTATTCACTCAGTTACCGCGTTGTTTTTTTCTTGAAATTTAGTGTTTCAGTAAATCATATCAATATTTTGAATTAAAGTAATGGCAAACGGATTGTTCATTATCCTACAGGCTAGCTAGCTTATTGTTAGCTCACGATGGCATTTGTGTGTGTGTGCGTGCTTTGTCAGCAGCGTTCCCGCAGGCTTTAACCCAGTCTTATATTTGATTCCTCTTTGCCTGTGTCATTCCTGCTTCGTTTTTGTTTTTGTCTCTCTGGCACCGCCAAGTGAGAAGGGTATCTCCGAGTGTGAAGTGCTCCCTCCTCCTCCTCCTCCTCCTCCACTCCTCCTCCTCCTCGCCGAAAAGCACCCTGCAGTAGCAGCATGGTAATTCTGCTCCTCTATCTTTCCTCTGCATCATGTTTACCTAGCAACAAGCATCACCCGCGGCTGGCCATCCCATTGGTCATTTGAAAACGCACCGGGGACCAATGGCAGGGCTGTTGCCATGGTACAGTGTATAGTTGCCGGGTGGAATTTTTGCTGCAAGGCACGTGAGCGTTGGAGTCTGCTTGCCTCCTCGCGCTGCCGTTGTAATCTCCGCTGTCTGGTCGTTAGTACAGCTGAACGTGATTTGGTGGAAGCTTGTCAGTAATTCTGCGAAGGGGAAATTCTAATCAGTGATATAGACACACAGACACACAGCGATGCATTTCCCAACCATCAACAGAGAGAGCGAGAAACGGCTGCATCTCATTCCACAGCCTGTTTAAGTCGCTGCTGAGAAGCAGCAATGTGCTGTATCACTACACAGCTTATAATGAGGTTTACAAGTTTAGTGTTTTAAATCAATGAACATATATATATATATATATATATATATATATATATATATATATATATATATATATAAATAAAATACTAAGCTGCTCAGAGTGAGTTGAACTGCTATTAAAAAAAGGTAAAGAGAAATACATTTAGATACTGATATTTATGTTCAGAGCTTTAAACACATGGAGTGCTTATTCATTGTATGCACCAATGTGCGCGTATTTATTACTGCAAATTACAGCTGCCCATAGTATATAATTTTTTTAGAATTATAATATAATTTAAATCCCAAGTTTAACCTTTGTCGTTAGAACTTTTGGAATATAAATTCCAGTAAATGATTTGAAATCATTTCTGTTGTGCTGTGAAGCTGGTGATTACAGCAGGGCATTAAGTCAACATGTATATTAGCTTATAAATACATTTTGATAGGTGCCAAAATATTAGTCCAATTGATTTGTACACTAGATATATAAATGTTGCGTTATTCTTTCCACCATGGGGATTTTATTTTATTTCAGTGCTAGTTCTTTGTCTGTTTGAAAGAAAGTACTTGATTTTTTTTTTTAAGGGCCTGTGGTGGGTAACAGTTAATATAATCATTTTAGGGAAAAAAACTCCTTATAATGAACAGAGAAACTTCAGATCAGTTGTGTAGGTCAGCTGTGGTGTAAGTTTGTACTACGTAAATGTCCTGTCATCCCAACACAAGAACAAGAGTCAGTACACACGCACGCGCGCGCACACACACACACACACACACACACACACACACACACACACACACACACACACACACACACACACACACACACACACACACACACACACACACACACACACGTTCACCTGTTGCTCGTCTGTCTGTAATTGTGGAGCTGAGATAATTGTGGGGTTTGCATGGCATGAGAGAAGAAATGCAGTACGACCCATGTTTTTTCCTCACTGTAATAAGACACGTTCATAGCCACCTTCTTGCTTCTTGTTGGTTGGGTAGCTGATGGCATGTATTCCCATGCAGAAAGATACTTGACAAAATCAAAATGAGTGTGCATGTACAGGTGAAATGGACTGTTTATGGCCTAAAAAAATGTGTCAAATTCTCTTCAATCCCTGCAAAGTCTGCACGGACTCAGTTCTAGATCAGTTGGCACAGCTTTTTTTTTTTGCTACACCTTAAAACACCTTTTCCAGCGACTGGTCAGGAGTGTCGCTTTGTAGGTTTTGATGTGTTCTTTGAACCACATATTTCCTGTGTATTTCCTTTGTTTATGTTGCATTCACTGCGTGCATTCCCTGTGTTACGTTGATGAAAAGGTAAAAGGGCCAACATGATCTTTTTCATTTTCTTATTTGCACCTTTTAGTCATGAAATCAACAGTTTTGACCAAAGTCAAAATGTTACATGATGTAGCTGGCAATGCTAAATGGTAGGGCTGGGCGATACGGAGAAAATCAAATATCACAATATTCTTGACAAATATTGCACTATTGGTGCTTTAACAAAATGGTATTTACACAATGAGATTTTTGATAAATAATCACCAGAAATTATTTAATGACTTAGTGGGTAAAAGTAAATAATAGAACAACTAGAACAGTCTGGTAAGTTCAGAAAATGACATCACTGTAATGCAGCCTGTAAAACCAGGAAAATATACTTACCTTACTTACCATATTACGATATCCAAAATCTAAGACGATATCTAGTCTCATATCGCGATATCGAAATAACATCGATATATTGTCCAGCCCTACTAAATGGCCATAAAGTCCATTATGTAAAAATACTAGTAACAAGATGATTCCTATTGTGTTCATGTACAGTCAAGGTGAAAAAGGCCAGTGCCTAATGCTGCTATATTTTTCTGCACACACTTTAAGATAAATGGGATGATCAGTACATTTAATTAGATGGGAAGAAGTATTGGTAATGAAGTTCAGCATGTATAGAAACTATGCAACATTATGTTTGGGCCTGAATCAACTAAACAGTCACTGAGTTATCCAAAAAGGGGCTCTACATAACAACAACTAGGCTACACAAAGCACAGAAAACACTGAAATCTAGCATTTTTTGATTTCTCAGGAAAGAAATGGCAACAAGTAAATTTTTCTGTGACTGTTCATGGTAATACGAGTGGAGATGTGATGGATTGTTGTTGTGTCTACTAGCTGTAATTGCATTGAATGTATAGCACACGTTACCTTTGTTTGGATGGCTTTCACTATCTCCTACTCACTCTCATAGCAGCTTACAAAGTCCAACTTCTGGTGTGGATGGACAGACCTCGAGATCCCATCACTTTGCACCCAGCGCTGTCTTTAAACCTTTCAACACAGAATAAGTTCAATTTTGGTTTGGATCATAGTGGAGCCTCGAGGGGGGGAAAGGACAGTCACTAAAATCATGGCACTATCTGTCGTCTTCCTATGGAACTGTGTGTGTGTGTGGCGTGCTTTACATTACCCTGGCTCCCACTCAGACAGACCTGGACACTCTGAGCCAGGCATTAGGCCTTTTTGAAGCAGACCACCTGTAGAGATACATGTGCATGTGATTACCATGTTAGCGTGCATCGCTGCTGTGCCGTATTGCTCTATAATGTTATGTTACTTTCTGCTTGTTTATGACTTATCTCTTTTAATGCAAGCCCTATAATTATAGCATGTTATTAGGCTTATGCTATCTTATTTTAGCTGTGACTGGTCAGCTGTTTTTCTGTGTGTGTGTGTGTGTGTGTGTGTGTGTGTGAGAGAGCAGGGATTTGAACCATGGGTTCTGGATCTTGAGTAGATTACCAAGGAAAGCTGCAGGAACCAGAGTCAAAGGGACATCGCAAAGCCAGAATGCAGTAACTACACTTTTTGAGCTTTGCCTCGGAAGTTTGCTCAGTTTTTTTTTTTTTTTGCAAACTATACCGATACTTGTTGTACAACGTGTTGTTGTTATTGCAGCTTGCCATGATTGGGCTTCATGTACAGTATCAGCCAATTATGACTGACATACTGAGTCTGATGTGCATAAGTACAGGATTATCAGTGGAGACCTTACCTTTTGTACAGTAGAGTAGTAAGCAAGCTTCAGTGGACTTTGTTTATGACATATTACTGACTTGATTAATGTGCACAGGCTAAATACAAAGATCACATTCAAAAGAACTCCAGTGACACCCATTTGTCAGTGCAGGGTACATTTTCCTTTAAGGAGCTGAGAGCCGGTTTCTGTGCGCCGAGCTGTTCCCAGGCAGCATTGTGCCTGATTTAGCCGGAATGCCCGGATAGCAACAAAAAAAAAAATAGTAGGTATGTTTTGGGGAGGGGGGACGGGGCCCCTCCGGGGCGCGCCCCCCCCCCCGCCCCCCCCCCCCCGGCGGGCGGCCCCCTTTTCCCCGGGCTTTTTTTCCCTTTTTTTTTTTTCCCCCCCCCCCTTCCCCCTCCCTCTTTCCATTTCTACCTGACATCTTCAAACTATTTCCGCGTCATTCCTGCCTCGCGCCGTTTGAGAGCCACTGGGAAACTAAGCCGAGGGCCCCTCCCACAGACCCGTCCGCTACCCAATTACAGCCGAGGATGGGACTTTATGTAGCCAATTGCATAGCAGCTGCCGCCGCGTCGGGTAGCAACAGAGCCCATAGAGGGTGCGTGCTGCTGAGGGAGAGAGAGAGAGAGAGAGAGAGAGGGTAGAGGCTGCCTTTACCCGAGTACAGAGAAGTTCAAACATTTTGAAACACTGAATGAACAGAATGAGCCTTTGTGTGTAACATGGTGGCGAGAATCAAACCTAGTTGTCCACTCATGATGTGTTTATGTATGTGTTTACACTTGGCTATTAATAAAGCTGATTTCTGATTATGAGTGCAAGGTCTGTAATATTTGCCTGAGTCACATATTAGGTTATAAAACGGCCATAATCAACGTTGGTGTGTGCTGTGTGAAACTGGGTCCACTCTAAACTAGTTTATTATTTATTACTAGTTATTTAATGAGCTATAAGGGCACCCTGTGCATAAAGGCGTTTATCTTTACCATTCATTTAGAAACATTGCACAATGCGCTTGGTGTACGCACACCGTAATATATTTTTTCAGATCCTAAACTGTATTTAATTTACAAATAAAGCTATTTTCTTTTGTAAACCTTTTGAAAATATTGCCAATGTGTTTCAGAATGTGATTCTGTCAAGTTTAGAATAGTAATACCTATTAAAGGAAGTGGTTATACGTATGTTACAGAGCTTTATCCATACAAACTAGATAACGTGTTTAAGTAAAGGTTGTCTATGTATGAGTGACTATAAAGTTCCAGTATGTATATCCCGCTGTTACTATAAATGGCCAGGACAGCAGAGGTCTGCTTGGAACAGTCTACTGTGGTCCGAGGGAAGGTTACTGTCCTGCTAACTCCCTCACTCCGTTTGTCAGTGACTTTCCATAAAACCAGTCGGCACGCGAGTGATGGTTAATGTGAAATCCCCGGTGAAATGTCCCCAATGTGGCGTTTTCGCCCTGCGTGTGCATGTGAACGGTGTTAACCAGTCGTATGTGAAGCTGCGCCAGACTGACCAGCTCCGACCCCCGCCCGCCAGCGGCTTGGTACGGTCCCTATCGCAGGGTGGGGGGAAGCTGTGTGGGAGAGGAGCACAGATTCCGTCTAACGGAGAAGCACGGAAAGGGAAACGGGCGAGAAACATGAGTCGAAATCGCCCTTGCGAAGGTTTTCACCTTGAAGGAATACAAATTCTCCCCCGATTCTAAGAAGGACGAGTAGAGGAGGACATTGTTGTCAGAAAGAGAGCGGAAGCAGACGGAAGAAGAGGCGCGTCAAGAAGCGACCAAAGGCGTCTGACAGCCAGCTCAGGAACTTTACCGGATTTTGGTTTCTTTAATAGTTTACTTTGAGACAACTCTCGACGTTTGGCTTCGTTGATGTTCAGACGTTGTCTGTGATTGTATTTCAGTGGGCTTACCTCAGAGGCGGACCTTCTCTCCCCCCCCTCCCCGGACCGAGTTGTGCTTTGGTAAACAGAAGACACCGTCGCAGTTTGGAAGTACAATGCAGGCCGTCAGCGGCTTGATCTGTGCATGTATTCACCGCGGGGACACATTTGGCGTCTAACCCCCAGATACTGGATCTAAACTTTTGTTTCCCAGCTTCACTTCCATACAAAGGAACGAGTTCCCGTCGGCCCGTGAGTGTGGATATATACAGTTAGGAGGGACTTTCTCTGGAACTGCACCGTAAATCAACACGTTGCAGCGGGATTGCTTTGTTTACATGCGTTTGTGCAACAGAGACATCCTGTGTAGTGTATGGGGATTACATTGTTGGCTTATTTTTATTTTTTTAAAGGGGCTCCTTTTCACCCTGGCAGAGGCCAGCCACCTTCTGCTGTAGGCGGCTGAAGGGGAGCTGAGTGACCGCAACACACACTGTGGAGCTCTGGCTGTGCAGTCCCTGTGACATTGCTGTGTGTGTGTGTGTGTGTGTGTGTGTGTATGTTTGTGTGTGTGTGTCACTGGATTAATCCGAGTGGTAACATCACTCCACACTGCCCTACTCTGTCCAGTGACGAGTCCCCCAGAAAGCGCCGGTAATTGGAGCTATTTTTAGAGTAAGGGATGGGGTAAAAGCGGGCAGCTGGAAACCCAACTCCCCCTCCACTCCTCCACCTCCTTCTCTGCCACCTGCTATATCACACTACCTCGCTCTGCCCACCCCGGCTGGCAGTATGCTGGGCGAGCCTGGTTAGCACAGACTTTACTTGCGGCTAATTAGTGTGTTTTGCAAGTGGTCTGGAAGAACAACACACACATTGGATGAACTTGTTCTGCGGACTAATATGAGATCTGTTGGAACCATAAATTGACCTGGGAATACTACCTGCACTGTATTCTACTTTTTTTTTTTTGGGGGGGGGGGTTGCACTGGTCACACCAACCAACTGTACTGGTTTACTACTAAGATGTCTGAACAAATATTAGCTGTGTACTTATGGTTCAACCTGCCCGGGACTAAGTGAACCTATCATAAGCAAGTAGAGTGTATGCGTTTAGCCCTTGGACATTTAGCTCAAACTCTTACTCAGAGTAGCCACTCGTTAACATACTGTAGTAGAAGAAAGGCCTACTTTTGACTACTTTAAAGTATCAGTCACCAGCGATCTGGAGCGGTACAAACCTCCAGCACACAGAAAGAATGCATGAAACTGCCGAAACCAACGAAACAAAAAGCTAACCTGACTAACCAAATATTCTATTTCCCCCCCAAACCCACAGAGCAACAGAATATATATGTAGAATGAGAGATCTATATCTATAGTGTAACTCCACAGAAGATTACATCCTTTATATTTTTTACTTCAGAGAGACAAGCTGCCTGTACACCAGTTGGTTGCCTTAGAAACCACAGTCACAAAAAAAAAAAGAAGAGAGAAAAGAAACAAGCCAGAGAAGACGGTGCCTTTTGATTGGTCGGTTGGTTTCCCACCATTTCAAGATTTGTTGATTTTTAGTTGGATGTAAACTGTTTTGAAGTGAACTCTGGGATTGAAAACGCCGCGCCTCATGACAGACTAAACCCCCACAAGCTCCGCCCACCTGCCAATAAAGTGTTTGTGATTGGCCGCGTTTTCCCTGCCGGATTGAACAATTACCGAGCATTTCCATGGTGATCACGTCATCAACCGCGGAGGACAAGACCGTGCCCCCTTGCAGGATGGTCCAAACAGAACCCTGGATCAGCTCTGCCCTGCTGTGCAAGAACAAGAGTCAGTACACACACACACACACACACACACACACACACACACACACAATTTCACTGATAGAAATGGTGTAAACTCTCTTCCTTACTTCACAGTATAGCCACAAGTCTACTGCATAGTAGTCTCTGTGTTGATGCTGTTGTACTAATACTATTGCACTGTAAATCTCTTCCATGAGTCTGTCAGTAATCTAAAGAGGTTTGATGTGTTTTAGTTAATATGTGATGGAGTTTGTGTGAGTGTGTGTCACTACAATAACGTGTTGCAGTGTGCCAGCACGCGTCGGAAGTTTGTAATGCACGTGTGGGACAGTCTGGCCTTCCGTGGACATTGTTTGAGCCTGAACCTGGATGATCAGCGTCCAGGTGTGTGTGTGTGAACAGACTCCCGCTCCGTGCCTGAGCCGAGGGGACGGGATGGAAGGATGCTGTGCGTCTGTCTGTTTGACCGTGATCACATGCAGCTTTACCGCTACACACATGTTGGGTGGGACTGCTTTCAGTTACACTATTAATCTGTGGTCCAAACTTTGTCAAAAAAAAAAAAAAAACGCACAACTTTGCTTTGAAGTGGAGTGAATTCCCAGAACAACTAGTTTTTATTAGTGGCGCAACAGGTAGTCAGTGCTGGCTCTGCCTACATGTGCATTGACTGTCGAGGTCCTTCCATAGTCAGCGGTGCTCGGGGCAGACACTGAAGAAGCCTGCTCGCTCCACAACATTACTAAAACAAAGTTTACACACAATATATATTTGACTGACTCTGAGCACAGAAAGAGAGAGAACTTGAAACGGAGCTTGTATGTGACCTTTCTCCGTCATTTTCTGCTCGGCACCTGTTCTTTATATCAGGACTATTTACATGTTAGGATTAAAGACTTTGGAGAGGCCTGAATTAGTTGCAACTGCTGTTTCAAACACTCTGTGCAGTGCTTTACCTTGTTTTTTTTGTTTTGTTTTTTTTATGTTTTCAGCCTCACTTGCACTTTGATTTTATTTTTTATTCAGTGAAAGATGCAGCACAGCTAGCGAGTCTCCTCAGAGCAAGAAGGTCCTGGGTTCAAATCCACAGACGGTAGAATGGACGCAAATAATACTGAATTGTTAAGTTAGCGCACACGCGCGTGTGTGTGTGCGTGTGCTGAGGAATGTAGTAAATATTGACTTATATTTGTAATCTTTGTTGGGGACTTCAGTTATTATTGCGAATATTGCAGCATTATTTACTTCCATGTGTATACAGTGAGTGAAAGGAATCCAGGTGGTGACCTAATTCTTACACCAGGGTTTGCTGTATAACACTTTTGTCAGTGACAAGTACACATTTTTTTTTCTTTCTCATCTGACAGATTATACATTGTCTATAACAATAAAGTGAGTCTAGCTGCGTGCGTGTGTACACACACTTGATGTATTGTTCCACTCTACACGCTGTATTGTGCCGGATCTTCTCCACTTGACTGGACTTTATTGTTACGTGAAGCCATGTCAGTGTTGATGGTTTATGCCAGCGTGTTTTGGGAATGAAGGCACATGCAAATGTGGAAAATGTAAACATGAAATGATGCCAAGTTTATAGATGTGCTCAATGGTCCATCTGTATATGTTTCTTGCAGTGGTTTACAGAATCGGAGTTCAGAGGCTCGCCGCGTCCTCGCTACCAGTGGAAGACCCATCTGTGTCGTTTTGACTGTTTGCATCAAAATGCTTTCATTTTTATGAAAGAAGGTTTCTAGTGGCCCGTGCACGTCTGATGTCATTCATTAAAAGCTTGCTAGTCAAAGTTGGTGATTCTCAACAACTTGCAGTGCTCAGTCGGTGGTCCTGGGCTGCAAAGTTCCTTTGCGACACCCCTGTGTCCTTATTGGTGGCAGTGCATGTACACAATCATGTAGCTAATTGACAGCCGTTGGGGGCGCCTCTGTGGCTTAGAGAAACCCACCATGAGCCACTACGTCCCAGGTTCTAATCCTGGACAGAAACTTTTTCCCTGTATGTAGCTAAATGAAGTGGAGTATTCATTGCTCGCTTTCTGTTGATTATTCTATAACAGTTGTGTCAGACGAAACCATATTTGAGGTCAAAATCCTCCCATCGTAAGACAAACAAATAACATACCTAATTCAGGTTAACAGCGTGTTTTTATGAAAGTCCACTGTGATTTCCGTTTTAACGCCACAACACAACGCATTGTACGTTTTTCCCTTAAAGGACAATTCTGGGGCAAAATGAACCTAGGGGTTAATAACACGTGTACCGAGTCGACCGTTCTCTGGGATCTGTTTTCATCCTAATCGAATGCGTCTCTAGCTTTAAACAAGCTACAGCAAAACCGGTGGTTAGCTGCTAACGCTAGCTTTCACAGCAGATGGTAAATCGCTATTTTATACCACTAACAAGGCTCAAAATAGCGCCACACTTCCACGGTAGCATAATGAGGGTCCCTACATGTAAACCGAAGCATTGAGAACTTTCCAAGTGTACAGACTGTTTATTAAAAAGATAGTTTAGAAAGACCGTACCGTTCATGTTTACATGCGGGCGCCATCTTGGGAAAACAGTCACGAGCAGTTGAATCTCGAACGCTGCGTTTGAGCTATGTTACCGGTTACTGGTTGCACTGCGTTCGTCGTAATAAACTGTCTGTACACGTACAAAGTTCTCAATGCTTCGGTTTACATGTAGGGACCCTCATCATGCTACCGTTGAAGTGTGGTGCTATTTTGAGCCTTGTTAGTGGTATAGAAATAGTGTTTTACCATCTGCCCCAAAAGCTAGCGTTAGCAGCTAACCACCGGTTTTGCGGTAGCTTGTTTAAAGCTAGAGACGCTTTCAATTAGCATGAAAACAGATCCCAGAGAACGGTCGACTTGGTACACACGGTCGACTCGGTACACACACACACACACACACACACACATATATATTAGTGCTGTCAGTTTAACGCGTTATTAACGGCTTTAATGCAAACCCATTTTAACGGCGTAAAATTTTTTATCGCGAGATTAACATTCTTTTTGGTCCAGCAAACTTTGTAGTTTTTTCACATGCTGTTGCAACAACTAGTAACGTTAGAAAAACTACAACATCACACCGGATCTAGCTAGACCGGAAACAAAACAACATGCACACTGCACACACTTGTTTGCACTTGCTTGCGAGCTGGCCAAAGAGTAGTACATACCTGCAAACTAGTCGCTTTTTGATGAAAATCGCCGTTTTGAATGGGGTCCGAGACCCGATGCTAATACGGCACCGGTGCCTTAAAGTGATGGTTCGGAGTAATTTCACCCTAGGGTCCTTTGCACCATGACCTCGAGCCAAACACTCCCCCAGAAGCTTTTTTCACCTGGGTCTAACATTGGGAGAGTTAGCGTAGAGTAGCGTTATCAGCTGAATAGCTTAGCGCAGGGGCTAATGGATCCGAAGTGTCTCTTAACATTACCCCACTAATAACGCCCGAAATGATACCAAACGTCTACACTAGTACAAATAGGTTATGCACTCATAAAACGATGGATTGTAAACTTTGTAAGTACACCAGAAGTTTATGAACACTTGCCTGCTGGCTTCTGCTCTCTGTTGCTGCTGCTGTTACTACCGGGCAGTAAGAGTGCTTAGGGCCGTCTACAAATTAGTACACCGAAAAGAGATGCAACAAAAATATTTATTAATTTAATGATTAAATAAGGTAATGTCTCCAAACTTACCTCAATTATAACTTGTCTCCTGCTAGTTATACTACAGCACTTACTTTAAAAAAATAAGTTAAATTAATAAATATTTTTGTTGCATCTCTTTTCGGTGTTGTAATTTGTAGATGTCCCTAAGCACTCGTCTTTAACAGCAACAACAACAGCAGAGAGGAGAAGCCAGCAGGCAAGTGTTATTTACATAAACTTCTGGTGCTACTACAAACTTTACAATCCATCGCGTTATATAAATAAATATATGTACTACTGTAGACGCTTTGGTATCATTTCGGCATTATTAGTGGGGTAATGTTAGAAGTACCGGATCCATTAGCCCCCCCGCTAACGTATTCAGCTCATAACGCTACTCGCTAACTCTCTCAATGTTAAATCCAGGTAAAACGTTAGCCTACCGTTAGCTAGCAGCTGGATTAAACACGGTTAAAATGTTTACAGCTAAACGGTGTAAAGTGTGTCTGTATTTCACTGGAGAGGACTCCAACACCGGACTGTAGCTGCCGTTGTCTGAAAAACACAGTCATGATGTCATGTTGCTCGCCTCGCCAGCCTCGTGGTGCATTCACTGTAATTGTAAAATACCCTTTTCCCATCCAGTGGTTGTTTTCACCGTTTTGTGAAACTTTGTTTTATATTTTTGAACATACAGAACAGACAAATACAATTGAACAAGGTGCTCCTTTTTAAATATATATATATATATATATATATTTCGGTTCAGGCACCATTTTACAAGTATCGTATCATGTTGATAAGAGCATTAAAATGAGAAAATATAATGGGACAAAAAGAAATCAAGGGACATTTAAAATAGATAAAAATTTGCAATTAATTGCGAGTTGACTGACATTGCGATTAATCGCGATTAAATATTTTAATCGTTTGACTGCACTAATATATATATATATATATATATGCTATTAACTCCTAGGTTCATTTTGCGCCGGAATTGTCCTTTAAGCAAAGTCTGCAGAGGTGCGGACTCATGGAAAGTGTTCATAAAAAGTGCTGTGACAGAGCCTTCAAACGGTTGTCCCACCGATTTCCCCAGTGGTACACCCCCTCCCCCCACAAATATCAAGCAACATGAGCGACTGTGCCTATTCCATGTATCTAACGCATTGGCAAGTGCTGGTGCGTCTGCCCTCAGGACAGGATATGCTACAAGTGAAGTGAAGTGAAACAATACTACTAAACAGGGAGCTCGGTTTACAGATCAGCGGCGATCAGCGAAGCTGACATTGTGTCAGAAAGCTCCTGTAATGACGAGGTCATCGTGATGCACTGACACTGACTCCAGCATCTTCAGTAGGACAGAGTTTGGTCATAGGTCTTCCTCGCCTCGTCCGTAGCATTGACCAACAGGTTGTGTGTCAGCCCTTTCCCACTGTAGCTGCCATTGTGCTTGCATCATCTTGTGTAGGGATCAACCAATTATCGGCCTTGGCCGATTAATCGGGGCCGATATTTGGCAATTTGCAATCTGTACCCCTGTGTTATTTGACTGATAACCAATAAAGTTAATTCACTATAAAGTGCGCTACGTTTGGCTCCGCTACAGCTCTGTAAGCAGTCCGCAACACCTGCAAACCAACTGTTAGCACGTTAAAACTTCAGGAAGCTATTTTATTTTTGTATTTTTTTATTTATTTATTCGTTTTATTAAATAACTACTTAATGCATTTAAGCAAACTTTTGTGTTGGAGTTTGTAGCATACCAAAATGTTAATTTTGACTTTAAAGATTTTAATTTTCACTGTAAATGCATATCATTTCCAAATATCGGTTATCGGTTTCATTAACTACTAATAATGGCATTGGCCCGGAAAACCCAGTATCGCGCGAGCCCTAATCTTGTGTGACAGGGACGGTTGTTGTTCTCAGTTTGAAAGAAGGCTTTTGAAGGGACAGACAGATGAGGATCTGGTGAAACCAGCCACAGCCATATGAACTAATCTACATCTTTGTGCGAGTTGCATTTTTCATCTGGACAGACCGTTATGTGCGTAACTAGCTTGTCATGTTCAATTTTCTAAGCACAAACAGACTTTTGAAAAAACAGAAAAATGGGTTCCAATATCCAATTTTTTATTTTTTTCCGCCTTGACAAATTAATTATTTTTTATCTTTAAACAGTTTTTCCAATTTTCTGTTTTTATTCAGAGGATCAGAAACTGAGAAAATTACAAAATTGCGTCTGGGCTCCAATTATTCAATACTGCAGTGGTATTCTCTCCCTCGTTCCGCCTAGCGCCCCACACCCCCCACACACACACACACACACACACACACACACACACACTCGAAACCATCAGTTGCAAGCACCTCTGACCCCAAAGTCTATCAGTTTATTTTTTGGTCCATATGCAGTTAATGACCTGGATATTCCGCAAAGTAGAGGGAGAGAATATTATTGCAGCATTGAAAAATTGGAGCTCAGAAGCAATTTTGTAATTTTCTCAATTTCTGATCCTCTGAATAAAAAACTGAAAATTGGGAAAACAGGTTAAAGATCCAAATTTTTTAATTTGTCATGGTGAAAAAAAAAAAAGAAAAATTTGGATATTTGAACCCATTTTTCTGTTTTTCTAAATGTCCGTTTGTGCTTAGAAAATTGAACTGATAAGCGTTACACTGACCGTCATGCTAGTGATTGTCTTTTCTGGCTTGAATTTTTCTAGCATGAGATCAGTCTGTTTCAATGTGCTGATTGCAGATCAAGACCTCAGTTCTTTTCATTGACTCTCATAGCTTTACAAACAGCACTCACAATGGATTATTTTAACTCTTAGTTTTTTAACTTTCACTGGAATTCGTAGGCCTTTTCTTTGCGTCTTGGCCTCCACACAAACGGTGTAAAAAGTCACTGTAAACGGTGCTTTTGGAATGCTCTCGCCACGGTGATGGCTTTTAAAGCTGCATTGTGTACGAATTTCTCCCATCTAGCGTAGGTGAAATTGTATATGACAACCAACTGAATATTACTTTCTAGCCCCTCCCCATTCCGAGCGCATTTCAACTCCTACGGTGGCCGAACCCGAAATGAGCGCTTAGTATCTCCATTGTTTACACGCAGCTGTTCTAGCCACTCCAGTTGGTCTTGTTGCTTTGCCTGGCGCGTTGTCGTTTTAATTCTCTTTTTCGCTTCCCTGGCGAGTAATCCCCTTTGGCATTCGGTGCGCCGCCACTGGAGTGTAAAATCGCGAATCGCGGAGGTATGTCCCTCTTTGGCTAAGGTATTTTAAAGATGGAGGCGCAACATGGTATTCTTAATGATTCTGAATGGCAGATTCTACACTTTGATTAGTTTTTATTTATTTTTTGCTAAGAATCTACTCAAAAAATGACACAATGTAGGTTTAAAAATACAAGGGGAAAAAACCAAGTGTATGTCTTGTGACGTCAGAGTGTGCATTGTTATCTCCCTTTTGTGAGGCGTCACAAATAAGCCGCCATTTCTTGCAATGGTGGACGTGGCCAAAATAGTACTGGTAACAGGCTGCTAGCAGGACTTTTTACATGTTTACACATTAAATGTACAGTTACTCTTCCATTGTGTTGAGGCTCAGAGGCGTCAGAATGCTAAGCAGGTCACTGCCATGTAATGCAACACTGCCACTCCGGTCTCGGACGACACCGTCGGCCTTCTAGTTGGTGGGTAGCCTTCCGGGAACCACTTTTTTTTTTTTTTTTTGGCCAACATCTTCTTCTTCTTTGTGCAACTTGGGCCACCTGTTGGCTTGGCATGCTCTTGAAAGAGCTCCAGTTGTGTTTTTGCGGTTTTTAAAAATAGCCGTGTACGTGTGGACTAGGCCTTGGTGATAGTTCTGAAACACTGGATGAATACAGGCCCTGATAGCTTTTTGTCTGGTTGTACTTTGTCACCAGGGCTAAACTATATAACAATTTAGTATGCAATATTTTTTAAAGATATTTTTTTGGGGCATTTTACGCCTTTAATTCCACAGGACAGCTGAAGACGTGAAAGGGGAGAGAGAGGTGGAATGACATGCAGCAAAGGGCCACAGGTCGGAGTCGAACCCACGGCCTCTGCGTCGAGGAGCAAACCTCTATATATATGCACCTGCTCTACCAACTGAGCTAACCCAGCCACTAGCTCTACCAACTGAGCTAACCCAGCCACTAGCTCTACCAACTGAGCTAACCCAGCCACTAGTATGCAATTTAAAAATAAAAGTTCCTTTATCTTTCTCCTTCCTTCCTTATCTTCTTCCTCATCTGTATTATTGTTTTTGAAAAAGAAATATGAATCTTACTGATCTCCTGTCAGTCACAGTATTGTAACAAACTAAAGTGCAAACTGACTGTGGCTGTACCTCTCTAAAATACTGAGATAACTCAAATCCTCATTCCAAAATATAAAAGTCCTATAGTCCTAACATGCTTTCTTTCTCTGCACGCTGTGATTTAGGCCTACTTGTCAGTCAAAAAACTTTAGCTTGTGAAGAGCTCAACTTCCAGGCTTTTAATCAGAGCTAAGAGGTGTGGACCCCCCCCCCCTCCCCGGGGTAGCTCACCTTGGTTGAGCACGTGCCCCACGTACCAAGTCCTTACCGCAGCGACCGTGGGTTCGATTCTGACCTGCGGCCCTTTTGTTGCATGTCCTTCCCCCTCTTTCTCCCCTTTCCTGTGACTGTCTTAAGCTCTCCTGACAATAAAAGCCTAAAAATAGAGGTGTAACCACATCACCAGCATCTTACACTGGTTTCTTGTATACAGCAGGATGGGTTCCAACATCTTATTGATTAGGTGTAAGGCGTCATGCTCTGGTCCCTTGCTATATTTCAGACCCCGTATGAGCCTGTGCAGAGGTTACCATCTGTTTTAGAGTCTAGGAAGTAGCCTAGCCTAGCCTAGCCTTTTGTCTTCAGGGCCCAGAGTGCTCTGGATGCACCTGCCCCGGGAAATACGAATATAGATTTATCAGAGAGAGTATCTTTAATTGACTTGATGTTTTATATCAGCTTTGTATTATTGCCTTCTTGTGAAACCCTTTGAAGAGTTCTGTATAAATACAGATCATCTGTGCTGATCGGTCTTCGTATAGCATCATCATCAGTAGGGGTGTAAGAAAAAAATCGATACACTTGAGTATCGCCATATTTTATTTTGCAATACTGTATAGATTTTTAAAAAGGCAATATCGATTTTTATTTTATTTTTTATTTTTTTTAAACATAAAAAAATATTCATGTTAAACAGTGGTTCAAGTTTATGTTGTGTTTAAACCCCCTACCGCTAGATGGCTATGCGGAGACTAGGGTTGGGCATCGAGAACCGATTCCTACTTGGAATCGTTTCAAAAATTACGATTCCATCGGAATCGTTTCTTTATTGGAATCGTTTAGAGGATTTGGTTTCAAATCCGATCATCACTTCCCAATTTAACATGCGGAAGTTTTGGTTTCCGTAGCGGCCAGGCGCATGTTGTGTTTGAGCCTTGGAGCACAGTAAGCGGCGCTCTAGTCTGGCTTTATTTTATGTTGAAAAAGCTGTAAAACTGCAACCCACCATTGAATCAAAATAAAACTTTCCTCTTATTTGTGAAATAAGCATGTGACCCGTTTCAACTCCACCCCTCAAAGAATTGGAATCGAGAATCGATAAGAACCAGAATCGAAAGGAAGAATTGGAATTGGAATCAGAATCGTTAAAATCCAAACGATGCCCAACCCTGGCTGAGACACACCACTAGTGTCCTTGCCTAACAGTACCTAACAGTGCCTAGCAGTGCCTGTCTTTTTGCTAAAAGCTAACAACGTAGCTATGGCTGAACTTTGGCCTACTTCAGCATATCAACATTAGCTCACTAAGAACCTGGGAACCACAATCCCCAACTGGCAGTTTGATTTTCTGTGTACTGAATTGTTTACCTAAAGTAAACTTCTTTGACTTTCATGAACATCACATCATTTTTTAAATATTAGTTTTTCTAAAATTATACTTAAAAAAAATCCCAATATATCGCCTTACGCACAGTATAGAAATATATTGCAATATATTGAATCGTGACCTAGGGCTGGGCGATATGGAGAAAATCCAATATCACGATATTTTTGACCAAATACCTCGATATCGATACCGCAACAATATTGTAGTTTTGACTATTGGTGCTTTCACTAAATATTTAAACAATGAGATTTTTGATAAATAATCATCAGTAATGTGGATATAATGACTAAGTGGGTAAAGGCAAATAATAGAACAGTTACAACAGTCTGGTAAGCTCAGGACATGACATCACTTTACTGTAATGCAGCCTTTAATACCAGGAAAAGACAGCACTTATGTCGTATTACGATATTCAAAATCTAAGACGGTATCTAGTTTCATATCACGATATCGATGTATTGCCCAGCTCTATCGTGACCCATGTATCGTGATATGCTTCGTATCGCCAGATTCTTGCCAATACACAGTCCTAATCATCGGGTGGCCAGGGTTGAACATTCAGTTGCCAGGCAATATTCAGCCATGTTCTCTCCCGTGCGGTTTTGACTCATTGTTGGATGTTTGCTACTGTGATGGTGTGTGCTTATTGCGGTCTATTAGTGGCTGTAGTACACTGCGTGGTTATTCCTTTTTCCATGTGCTCTGCTGCCACCTTGTTCTGTTGCTGCACTGCTGGGACTACAGTTACGTTTTTGTCCAGCTGGTCCTGGGAGAACGTCTTCTTTGTGTTGAAGACAGGCAGGCGAGTATAGTCCAGTGATGTTCTACCGTAGGTGCTGTGACTGGGATCTGTGCCCTATCTGGTCAGTAGACGGATGGTTGTCTGAACCTATGGTAATAACTGGTTCATGTGTCTGCATGCTTACCATTTAAGATTTGATTTGAACCCTGATGACCCAGTGTGTGCCGTGCGCAGACAGCCTCCCACGTTTCTACACAGAAGAAGTTTCAGCAGTATTTTTTCAGTCTCGGCGGTCTCACACGCGTCTGACAGAACGGATACACTCCTATTCTAATCAATACAGCTGTCTACACAGGCGGCGTAACGCCTCGACTTTTACTCGCACTATACATGCATGAACATGATCCGAAGCATATTTTTTACACTTCAAGTCTACTTTCTTCGGCGTAAAACTACAGTGACTCAGGATCTTGAATCACCCTGTAGGGGTTTAATCGCAATAGTTCCCCACTCGCTCTACATTATCTAGCTTATTACACAGCTACTTACTAAAGAAATCAATCATTTGGCCCAAAATATTTATTGATTTTAAAAAAATGGTCCTCCAGAGTCTATGATCAGGACTGCATCTACAGCAACAGTCTGCTATTCAGAAATAACAGACCTTAGAATGCTGTAATTGACCAATCAGAATTGAGTATTCAAGAAAGCCGTGTAATAAAAAGAGCTATGGACGCTGCATAGGGTGCAACAAACATTGTTGAGCCATGAAAAATTCACAATATACACGGGGGGACACACACACACAAACCCCAATAACACACACACACACATACACACACACACACGTGAATAACGTGTTGTTGCCTAGCAATGTTGACGGTGTCCTCTGGAGAGAGTTACAACCATCACAGTGGGTTTGTTTTTGTACTCACCTTGTCTGAACAACATTCGGTGAGTTTTGAGCACCGCAAAGTCCTCTTCAGTCTGCTCTAGGTTCATCTTTTCATCATCCTCGAAGCACCGTATAACCAGTCCACTCACACTCTCTGTCCCACTGCGCTCCTCCACCTCACTGAAGGTGAAAGTTCCTCAGTCGACGTAGAAGTCACCGCTGGAGGATACACCATTAACTGTTTAGCATGTTAGCTCGACCCAGCGCGTGCACCTGTTGGTCACCCAACATTGTGTGTGTGTGTGTGTGTGTGTGTGTGTGTGTGTGTGTGTGTGTGTGTGTGTGTGTGTGTGTGTGTGTGTGTGTGTGTGTGTGTGTGTGTGATTTGGGTTACTTTGCATCCCTCCTGCAGACACACCGCAGCTTCTGTTCTGCTGCTGATTTATCTCCTTTCTTCAGCTCCATTCTCACACAGTTTATCAGGACTGTGACTCTGAAACAGAAGTGACTTGAAACGTAGTGAAAATACATGAGATAAAAGTAATGTTAAGTAAAATTATTGATTAAAACAAATTACTTAAAGTATTCAAAAAAAAGACCTGTTAAGAGTAAAGAGAGTCTCCACCATTGGCCTGAACACATCTGAAGCTGCTGCTGCTCCCATGTAAACACAATGTTAGCCTTACTCCCCTTTATCCAACAATGTGTTCATGTCTGTTTATATGACTGCTCTTATTCTGTATATTTATATACACTAGAACAGGCCAGTTTGGGCCGTGGCAGGGTCGAAGCTCAGGAACAGTATGTGACGGTGCTGCTTACAGTCATCTCACTGTGCTGATTACTTCAGACTGTTGCACATTGTATTATTTTGATTGGCTCCAATAAACTACACTTGTTTAAGTTATACACATACACACACACACACACACACACACACACACACACACACACGATCAGATATCACTGTGTTTAGCCAGAGACGTCCAAGCCTCTTTAGGAGACTAGCAGCAGGTCCTGAGTGGATTGATTCCAACAGGAGAAGTGAATGTGAACACAGATTATGAGCGATTCTTTCGCCCCATGGTCACCAAAGTAAATATTGGAGCCATTCTTCACGAGCCACATATCTCCAGAACATTCTGACACTAAAATGGCAATTTTCAGACGGACACATCAGCGGAAAATTAACAATGTTCGCAACCTATTTGTGTCTCGGGAACAAACTCTCGCGAGATCTGGCAACATGGATAAGCTAACGTCAAATCAAAACAAATTTTCCTAATGCTAAATATGGCTTTTAGCAGTGTAAATATGTAATGTTGGCAAAGGAGACCACGCCCATTTAGATCACAGGAAGTGTGTACCGTTTCATATCATTGGTGCAGTGTGCTTGGATCTTTGATTTGACTTTGTAAGCGGTCCTGCTGTTAAGTCTGAACTTTTAGACCTATGTTCCATGTCCCTGTTTACCAAGGACTGTCCCACAGAGTGTGTTGACAGTGGGCACTAGTAGCCTGTTTCTTCATGCCCCTGTATACACGATTCTACAGTACTCTGGTTGATGATCATGTGTGTGCAGCTGTCTTTTGGAGTTCTGCAGGTAACATATCCAGGTTTCTGAAATTCTGAAATGTGCAGTGCAACACATAACCAGGATACTCCAAAAACCTTATCATAGCCAGGATACCCATGTGCATGTGAGAACACTCACTGACATAGAAATGACCACAACTAAATATTTCTCCATTCAACACATTGTTTAGGTGGCTTATGGTATTGTTAGTCTGTGAGAATCTGGAATCTTCTCCTTATGAGGTCATAAGGAGCGAGGTTACCTCCCCTTTCTCTGCTTTGCCCGCCCAGAGAATTTGGCCCACCCATGAGAGAGAGAGACATCATGGCTTTCAAACGAGCAAAATGGCAGTTGGTCAAGGCCACCTCTCCCCTCTCTCTCCTCCTCAATAGCTACAGACACAGAAATGTCACATCCTAGGGAAAGCTCATTGTGGGACTGGCTCTAGTGGCTGTAATTCTGCACCAAGGCTGAATTTGGGGAAAGAGACTTCAGATACAGTATTACGGGACCACTAAGGTCTATATAAAAGAGACTTCAGATACAGTATTAGGGGACCACTAAGGTCTATATAAAAGATATTTCAGATACAGTATTAGGGGACCACTAAGGTCTATATAAAAGATATTTCAGATACAGTATTAGGGGACCACTAAGGTCTATATAAAAGATACTTCAGATACAGTATTAGGGGACCACTAAGGTCTATATAAAAGATACTTCAGATACAGTATTAGGGGACCACTAAGGCCTATATAAAAGCATCCAAAGAGCACCATGTCATGGGACCTTTTTAAAGTTATAATCCCAATTTCAGCAACCTCGGAGCAAAGTATATCCTCTCAGCAACACAGTTTGATTAACCTGTAATACACTCTTAGCACTGTTTTGTTTTATTGGACTTGTTTTCACTCGATCTCGAAACTCCTCAGACCTGGACTTGTCTCTGACTTAAGTATTGACTAGAGTCGTGTTGAAACAGATTTGTGTGTTACACACTTGTAGTAAAGAGACCCTTCTTTCGAGGCATTGTTGCACAACTGTTGGTTCACTCTGACGGACTCTGGTACAAGCCCAAGTTGGCTCAGTGTTGTTTTTCATCACCTAGCCACTTGTTGTGAGCAGGAAGCGTTAGTTTGTAGCTGTATGGCTACAGTGTCGCTGTGCTTCCTGGAGAGACTCCTCGCTGTCACCCTAAATATTGTTACATCATTGTGCATCGACACAATGCCGATGGAGAGACAAAACGGTGGGCAGGAGAAGAACCAATGAGACCTACTGAGCAGGCATCTGATTGAAGTCAGGAAGGATTGGGAGTGAGGGATGGGAGATGGACGAATAGAAGAGAGAGAATCAGATTCCGAGGTAGTTCCGAGGTAGAGGGGTTTGAGAAAGCAGGAAGGATGATGAAGGAAAGGGGGAGGAGAGAGCGGCTGGTAGGGTAGGTTGGGTTGCTAGGGGAGAGTATGTCAGACTGCTGCTGCTGAGAGCCAGCCTGCGATTGGAAGCTACTTGCTTAGCAGGAGAGAGGCGGAAGAGGAGAGGGAGAAGTAGCTAATGAGTATTGTAGGCTGGTTGCTGAGACAGCACTGGGTTTATTTATAGAGTGCTGGCCAGCCAGCCCTTAGATACCAACAGCGAATCAGCTGACAGAGAAAGAGGGGGCACCGACCAATGGCAGCGCAGGAAGGGGGATGCCAGATTGAGGAAGTGCTGTGAGTGCCTCTCAGTCTCTTAAAGAGACGGTGCAGATTTCTCAGTACTAGGCAGATATTCTCTCTCTCTCTCTCTCTCTCTCTCTCTCTCTCTCTCCCTCTCTCTCTCTCCCTCTCTCTCTCGCAGTGTCAGATCTGTAAGCAGGCCAGGACCCAGAGCACCACGACAGGCCCAGGGACGCTGATTGGATTACTTTCTCTACCTTATTATCACACAACACAACTGCACAAGTACACACAAGCTGTTCAACGCTGCTGAGGGGGTTTTTAACTTCACAAATAGAACCTCATCTAGCCACAGAGCTCTATTTAAAATCTCAGGGAGCCTTTTTGGAAAAAGACGTTGAGTACAGAATAGGAGAACGGTCTACACAGTGCATGCTAGATAACAGTGCTGAGGAACCTATAATTACAAAAGTTATTCTTGCATGTTCACCGAAAATGGCTGCCCTGAATTATAGTGATATATAAATAGACCTAATTCTGCAGCCATGAAATCTTTCTCTGACTTTGACTGGTGTAGAGAGCAGCAGTGGTGTTCTCAGAGCACAGGAGCTCAGCATTACAAACCGGGGGATCCCTGTTTATGTAAAGCTCTGGTTGGCCATCTCATGGCCTTTTCCCAGACACCAGTATAGCCCTGTTAGTTGGCTCTGACCTGCAGTATTGTCAACCTATCCATGCTGGACCAATCTGTGTCTAAACTGATTGGCTCAACACCTGGTCGTGCAAGTGAATAGAGAAAAAAACCAGCCTTTCTAAAAGCCTGGTCATGTTGAGCTCTCTAGTAACTTTACTTTCATCTAATTGAATTGATAAGCTTTTTTTCTGTTTTCTGATGTGCTCTTATCCTACTCCTCATGCAAACTGGATTTCCTGCGGCTTCACAATAAAAGCTTTACACACATATCGATTCTATACTGGGATGATATTTCTGCCTTCAGCTGGTTGGAGACATTTGTTTTACATAAGTAGGTCCGACATTGATTCTTGGCGCTGATATCGAGTTTGGGAAGTTACACAAATGACTCGGAAGTTACCATTGTAAGAGTTTTACAGACGTCAACAGGGATTAATGTGCACATGCACATTTTGAGGTTCTTTTCCACATGAATTTGTGTAAAAGGGCGGGGGAGAAGCAAGGTGATATATCCACGTTTTGCTTTTGTTTGGTCTTTGATTTTTTGTGTGTGGCTTTTTTGAAAACTTCCTCTGCGGAGGCTATCGGTGAGTTCACAAATCAAGCTTCAGATCCGGAACCTAAAACTCTAGACCAGCAGAAGCTCAACACCCATGCATAGCAAATAACGGGTTTAAGCTGTTGGTTAGCTACATCAATGTTGAGATCAGTTCTCCCCAATGAACATAGGTGTATAATAGTGCCATTCTACACAGTAGAACCTATATTGTAGGGCAGTCCATATTACGAGACTGCACTCTATATTACCAGAATATTTTATCTATTCAGTCATTAACTATTTGACAGTGCGTTAGTGTGCCTGCCTATTGATATTCCCAAAATCTTTCACATAGCTGGTATCTTTTTTTTTTCTTTGTGTAATGAGCTGGTCATGGTATTCCATTTTGTTGTTGATATTTCTCACCTGACCGAAGAGAGACCCCACACTGTAAAGCGCTTTTACAGTACTGCGCTGGTTGCCTATTTGAAGAGAGCCCGTCAAATACTAGGAACAGCCATCAGTCCTCAGTCCAGCAGCTGAGCCACTTCCTGTCCCGTGTAAATCCGGCCATCATCTCTCATGCAGTAAGCCGAGCTGTATTCTTACCCGCACGTGTCCTGTGTTGGGAGCTAGCTCACTTGCTATGCTCAGCCTGGCTGACAAGACCAGAATAATATAACAATAACTTGAGTCCAACCGTTAGCTTAGCATCCGCTCACCTGCTCTTGAGCAACGACGATCACAAGAACTACCCGGTGTGCACGCAACAGCCATTTTCCACCAGCATTTGTTGCAACTGATGCGGCACACTGATTGGTTATTACAGATCGGCGCCGTGATTGGCTACAGGTAATATCTCTTTGGTGGGTGTGTAGGTGTCTTGACAGGATGAGACTGACTGATGCAAAACTCAACAGTCATTATATTGTTGCGCTGACCCCCCTGCTGGAGCTTGTGGAGGGTGTCCGGCCGTGTCGGCCCATATCTCAGCCTGTTGAGCATGCATCACAAGAAGTCGGCAAAGAGCTCTTTGGCTGTTGTGAATCACTGATTCACTAATGTAGTGCAGATGTTTTGACCTCAGCAATTGTTCTTTTAACTCCATTAGGTAAAACGCCACAAGTTGACCCGGCCAGAGCAAAGCAAAAAGTTTGCAGTGCCAGCTGTAATTTTATCATCAAATGATGAAGTATTAAATTCCAGGGATATGACAAAACCGCTTCATCAGAGTCATAGTGGCATGGAAATGGTTGGCTAGTTTATTCTGCTCGGACAGGTGCAGATTGTTCTTTTTATTTGGTGAGCCAGCTGGCAGTATGCAGTTTTCTATGTAGCGTGTTCAAGTGCAACTTTTTTACTTTGGCACAATGTTCATCTTTACAGTTTTTAATATGCCCCCCAGTAGGGCTGCATGATGAATTGAAATTCCATCATGATCTTGATTCAGGCCTCTCTGCGATCTCTTATTTTACGTTACAACGATTCTGCCATGTTTGTACACCTATTTGTGTACCTAATTTCTCCCTAAACTGCATCAACAAATGACAAGCGTGCATTACTCCATGTGACAAAGTGTGCACAGGAAGAGGGGCAGGACACCGATGTGAAGAAAATCTAACTTGGGTGAGACAGTGGAGTAAAGACAAGGAGAGAAAGCTTCCAAGGAACAGAAAGCCAGCGATGGAGAGGAAGAACAGATAGATTTATCCTAAAGCGCTGTGTTGGTAGCATACAAAGTTGGGCAGTCTGCTGCGTGGAACCAGATTCAAAGACAATGATTCATGAAGATACTTTGAAAGCAAAAGTAGCCGCACAATGTCGTACACCAATTGAAACGTAACCAAAGGGCCAGCAAAACTTGAGCAGAAAATCTCTTATCATCTAACCACTCTCAACATCCAACATCCACAGCAGAGAGAGATTGATGGGCTAAGGTTAGCTGAAGATATGCCTCTATTCAACACTACTGCTTTACTAGACAAACTCTTCAGCATGACGTATCAGCATAGACTGAACATAATGGACGTCCCCCAAGAGAGAAGTAGGCTCATTTTCTCATAGACTTCTAAAGAAACAGACTTCTGTTTTGGAGCCAGTGGAGTCTCCCCCTGCTGGACGTCAGAGAGAACGCAGCTTTAAGGAGCTTCAGCTTTGGCTTCACTTCTCAGACCTGGAAACTTTGTTCATTATTTTTACAGTCTCAGTGTATCAGCCGCTTTAAGCTGATCGCAGGTATATATATATATATATATATATATATATCAGTAGCGTATAGGTTAATACGTTGGCTAATAGTAACAGGAGATGTCAGTACAGAAATGTCAAAGGTATGTTTGAGTTTATTTAGAAACGGTGTGTCACTGTGCATGTTTATTTTTATACTGTCAAACATCCTGCTCGGTACATATCACATAGCAGCTCTTTAGTGAGCACATTTAAGAGACCCTGATCAGACTTGTTTATGTTGATAAGTTAGTATAAGCCTCACCAATCCTGCATCGGTTGGCCTCTAGCTTGAAATAAATCGGTCGGGCTCACTTGCATATAAACTGCAAAGAGTGTGTTTAATATGTTTGATGTGTTTTGGGAGCTTGGTAAGGAAAGACCTCCGAACGGTCCTGTTTCTTCAGTTGGATATGTGTAGTAGATAGAACAGTATGAAGATAATAATCAGTTACTGTGGTTTCTGATCAGCAGCAGCCATGTTGTCCCATTGATGGAGGCTGAGAAACGGATTAGATTGTTGGGGTATCCCTCTCTAATCATCTCTCTCTCTCTCTCTCTCTCTCTCTCTCTCTCTCTCTCTCTCTCTCTCTCTCTCTCTCTTTCTCTCTCTCTCTCCAGGTGTAAGCAGCTCAGGATGTCCGCCCACCTCCTCCTCCTCCTCCTCCTCCTCCTCCTCCTCCACTGCCCAGGGCTTCTCCCTCGCTGAGCCAGCCATGACCAGCCAGCACACACATACACACCCCTCCTTCAGCTCCATCCACTCCATGGCCGAGCAGCAGCAGGTAACACACACACACACACACACACACACACACACACACACACACACACACACACACACACACACCTTTGGCACAGGACCTGATTGATTCGTCACCTGTTTCACCTGTTTCACCTGTTGGTTGTCATAGCAGCACTGCAACGCAAGAGGGATACATTCTTTCATTATTTTTTTGATACAGATTTAAAACAATGACAAGCTACTGTGAAAGTCGTATTCCTGCAGTCACCGTGATAAAGAGGGATCGCAGTGGGCAGAAGGTTTTTATATCACAGGGTTTCCGCGGGGTCTTAAAAAATCTAAAATTTCAAAATCCAAATTTTAGGCCTTAAGAGTTCTTAAATTTGCTGAAGTATTGTGTTCTAGGTCTTCAATACTTTGAAACAGGTCTTAATTTTCCTACGTCCATGCAACTCTACCTATAATGCTCTTTTTTTATTCTGTGTGTTAAGACTACAAATGAGACCATCATACTACTTATATTGCAGCCAATCAGCTTTCTTGTTATTGGCGCGAGTCTCATTCAGGATTGTTCCACAGACATAAAAACTGATTTTATTCTTCAGCTATGGGGAAGTGCAAGTTTAGCGATTCTTGGCTTGAAAAAACAGAATTTAGGGCTTAATTGATGTTATGTTAAATTTCATTCATAATGGTCTTAAAAAGGTCTTAAAAAGTCTTAATTTTGACTTGGTGAAACCTGCAGAAACCCTGATATCTAGTCCTACTGGTACAGGGTTGTTTTTTTTTGTCCATTTTAAGTCTTAGGTGCAGCACCGGAGCCCCTAAGCTGAATGAAGGTTGAATGCGACAAAAAAGAAACGGCAAAAACTTTTCTCAGATCTAATGATTGTAGTTGGACTTCTTTAGCAAGCTTTCTCTTTAAGTTTTTTTTAGTGTTCTCTATTATCTATTTTAGACTCAGATATGGTGATAATAATGGTCCAAAATGATGTCAAATTGCATATGTTTTTTACTGAAAACCCCAATTTCTAGCACCAATCTTAGCAAACAATCTTTTAAAGCTCTCAGGGATAACACAAGCCACCAAGCTGACCAAATACATACGTCGTGGCTCTCGGCTACATCCGATCCTACCAGCCTGCACGCCACAGGCTGCTGCTATCCACTGTCCACTTTGTGTCACCTCATCACGCAGCTAAAAAGAGCTGCTTGTAGCTTCAAATCAAGGGAATGTGTAAGCAATCGCTTGCGACAGGCCGTGGTATGTTGTGATGATAACACAGCTGAAGGGCGTTGTTCGGCACGTGCCGAGGCGGTTGCATTGGAACCAAGGTAACGTTAGCCTACGCTTGCAGCTAGCCTTTTGCTAAGGCTAAAGAGTTAGTTTGGATTCACCAAAATCACTCAACAACACAAACTAACTAAATCGACGGAGGCAGCGGTAGAGCAGCAACTCCCGCATTCTGCCAGATATAATCACTGTTTTTGGAAAGGGATTCTGGTGGCTTTGAAGAGAGCAGAGAGAACGGCTTCAGTCGAAAATATTCTAAATATAGCGTACACTTAAAGGGATACTTTTGCTGATTTGAAACCAGCTGTGTGTCTCGGCAGTGTGTGCAGATCAACGGCTTCCCTGCGTAGCACCATCTGTCAGTTCGTTAGTCTAACGTTTGTTCTCAGGCGCAGAGTTGTGTAAAGCAACTTAAAAATCATAGTCGTCGTTTATGGTTATCACGGCTATGACGCAATCAATATAACAGGTTTTGGTAACTAATATCATAAATGTTGTTTATTGTCCCAGACCAGACAATCCGACTCTGCAGCTGATGTTGATCGATGCGTTTCTCTTCACTGACCTGTCTGCTCTCTGGCAATGAATATGTGTCGAAGTCAGGGAACACAGATACCAGTAAATAAATTCAGGCAAGGTGGAAAAGTTGAATCATCGTAACCTTTGCTTGCAGCCGTCCTCCCTCTCCTCACCGCTGCCACCTAGCTTGGCAGCATGAGAGCACTGTAGAGAAATAAAAGCATGTAAAGCGTGAGGAATTGGCCATTCAGATCTCAGTTACAGTGCATTTCATGTTCTTTAAGAAATACACTTTATTTATTTTAAACCAATGAAAAAAAGAATCAGTACTGTACGCCCTTTAGAAAAGTGCAGTGATTGCTCAGCTAGGCCTGCACAATATGTGGGTTTTTTGTATCGTCATTGCGAAACCAACTGGCGCAATAAACACATCGCGAAAGGCTGCGACATATCGCAAAAGTATGGCTGGTTGGTATAGGTTTTTTTTTTTTACGTTCAAAAATATTCATGTAAGACAGTGGTTTATGTTGTGTTTAAACCCCCTAACGCTAGATGGCTATGCTGAGACGCACCACTAGTGTCCTTGCCTAACAGTGCCTAACAGTGCCTGACTTTTTGCTAGAAGCTTACAACATAGCTATGGCTGAACTTTGGCCTACTTTAGCATATCAACATTAGCTCACTAAGAACCTGGGAACCACAATCCCAAACTGGCAGTTTGATTTTCTGTGTACTGAATTGTTTACCTAAAAGTAACTGACTTTTATGAATATATCGCCTTACACACAGTATTGCAATATATTGCAAGATATTGAATCGTGACCCATGTATCGTGATATGTATCGCCAATGCACAGCCCTTAGTGTTATTAGTGATGATTCTCTCCGACCAATCAGTAGTCTGCAGGTTTTCACGTCACCTTTTGGTATTGCCTCAGCTCGCTTGGAACCTCAGGGGGGCGATGCTAAAAAAAAAAGTACAGGTAGCGGGGACCATTTTTTTTCGTAATGGAAAACCAAAAAAAGGCGAGTAGAGTCGAGGCGTGTCGAGCAGGTACCATGTAATGGGAAAAACGGCAAAAGATAATCCACGGGTCATGGGAATCGGCTAATCCCGTTAACATGTGATCTGTGGATCTGGGACAGGCTGATGACAGTGTTCCCCCAGGTGTTCTGTGGGAGGGGCTGCAGGAGTGCTGAGCGCCGGATTATGTTGATATGCATTCTGAACAGAAGCTGTCTTCAGGTTATTTGGGCTGAATCAAGAATAGCATTTGACTTCAGCTCTTCTCTTTGGGACACACTGCACAGTTAGGGCTCGATTCCAATATTCGACTATTCAGATATTTGTCTGTTGGGTAGGTATTTAGATTTTCAATTTTCCTCGATTTTTGTTTTGTTTTTCCTTCAATACTGTAATAAAGTTGAGACCGATTCAACTTTTGGCGAAAGCCAACCCTGTGTCAGGCCTCAGTAGTGGTGTGAGAGTCCTGTACAGGAAACGGGAAACATCACTGCCTTTATCTCTGCCGCAAGAAAGGTTTAAAACACCAAACACCAAACACAAGCCCTGAGTTTCCTCAGTGGAAAAAAAAACAGTAACTGTGAAATATAGTCTACTTGTGCTACATTGGGGTGTTAAAGAACACAACAGGATGACACACAAACGTTTGTCCTGAAATCTGTTTCAAATAGCCGAACTACATAATAGAGTACTCCAATTCTTGCTTTCTTCATACGTGTAAAGTCAACAGTACATAGTTTGTTAGTTAGTTAGTACATCCTTCCTAATGTTACTACTAGTGCTGTCAAACAATTAAAATATTTAATCGCGATTAATCGCATTAATGTCATAGTTAACTCGCAATTAATCACAATTAATCACACATTTTTATCTATTCTAAATGTCCCTTGATTTCTTTTTGTCCCATTATTTTTTTTTCTCATTTTAATGCTCTTATCAACATGGAAAAGTGGATCGGCTTGCTTTGTGCTTTTGTCGCCTGACTTTGACGAGGTGGGCGGAGAATTAGCATCAGCTGTGTGCCTGGCCATCAAGTGGTATTTCAGACTGGACGTGCTGCGATGATAGCTCAGTTCACAACAACAAAACCCACAGATCACTTTGGTCTTGTCAGTGGAACCATTTGGCATCTTTTTAGAAGTAAACTTTCCATTCAGAATCTTACTGGCATCCATTTCAGTAAGTATTCCAACGTTAGCCTACTACTCTTTGGCCGGCTCGCGAGCCCAAACAAGTGTGTGTGGCGTGCCTGTTGTTTAGTTTTTTGTTTAGCTAGATCCGGTGTGGTGTTGTAGTTTTTCTAAAGTTAACTAGTTGTTGCAACAGCATGAACTAAACTACAAAGTTTGCTAGGCCAAAAAGAACGTTAATCTCGCGATTAAAAAAAATTGACGCCGTTAAAATGGGTTTGCGTAAATGCCATTAATAACGTGTTTAACTGACAGCACTAGTTACTACTGAACATGGTCCAACTTAGCTCCAATTACACGTGAAGGAAAAATTAAGGAAATGCTGCCTTAACAAAGAAACAATGTTTAAATTACACAAATGTTACCTATTTATTGAACCAACAGTTAAATACAGTACGTCTATAACAGTTCACAGTAGCTGGGATTTCATCGATCATGTATCCCAGTATAATGTGGTGTATCATATCATTTTTTTTCGGTCAATGACCGGTAATTACCGGACAACGGAAACTCAGGCACAAACTCTGCTGGTGCAGAGGTGAACTGCATGATGGGAGTTTGAATGGATACACGTCTTTAATGTGCCAGCCCTGTTTAAAGCCTACACACCTATATGTCTGTGGCCAGGTACACACACACACACACACACACCGCCTTCTTGTTTGATGATTCTGATGTATGAAGTGTTGCTGTTCTCTGTAGGTGCTGTCTGATATGACCATACTCCAGCGGAGGATCCCCCCTAGTTTCAGAGACCCTGCCAGCGCCCCACTGAGGAAACTCTCTGTTGACCTCATCAAAACTTACAAGCACATCAATGAGGTATGACACATACACACACACACACACACACACACACACACACACACACAAAGCCCAGTTCAGACCAAAGGTGATACAAACCAAAGATAGGGCCGCAGGAAAGGGGCTGGTGATCGACTCGCGGCTCGCTTCTCCCGGACTCACAACCCCGCTGATGGTGCGGCAACAGCTGTTACAGCTGCTGGTGTAGAGTTCCCGCGGCGGTTTTTTTATAACGTAAGAGACGTCACCAGTTTCAACGGCCAATCAGCTCATAGCGAAGTCAGCTGGAAACGGCAGTGTGTTGGACGAAGCCTCAACGAGCAGCCGCAAGCAGCGGTGGTCAGGGCGCGCCAGAGAGTTGACCGAAGAGAGAGAGCGGTTAGAACAAAGCAGAGAGTCAGAGAAACAAAACGCTGTTACATTTCTAATAGAAGTATCTCGCTATCACGATCCTCATTCATATTTTAAGACGCTACAAATGATATCCAGCTACACGTTGGTTTCTATGCAGATGATACACCGTCTCATCTCATTGGTGGAAACTGGCAGCTTTCAGAACGCTGCAGACAGGAGACTCTCAAGGAGGTCTGAACTGGACTTTAGGCTGTTGCCGGGACAACCACCAAGGCTTTATTACTTTGGGGTTTGCTTTGGGGTGGAGGCAGGGGCGTATAGAAGCTGGGCAAAGTAAATCCTACTCCGTATCAGCATTTGTCTTCCTGAAGGAATCAGGTTTGTCTCAGCACTCTCAACTGAACTAACCAACTGAGCCCCGCTGTGTTTCCATTTCACAGGTGTACTATACTAAGAAGAAGCGACGGGCCCAGCAGGTCCCTCCAGAGGACAGCAGCACCAAGAAGGAGAGGAAAGTCTACAACGACGGCTATGACGACGACAACTACGACTACATTGTCAAAAATGGAGAAAAGTGGCTGGACCGCTATGAGATAGACTCGCTGATCGGGAAGGGCTCCTTTGGACAGGTACGGCCGACGATCTAAACCCACATTTATTGATAGTCTATTAAATCTCATCACTCCTACACCATCGCAGTTCCGTAAACTTTTATAGAGCTGCAACCTTTAGGCGACTAATCAATTAGTCGATGGACGGAAAAATCATCGCCAGCTGTTTTGATAATCGTAATTTTTCATGCAAAAATGGCAGAAAATATATACATTACATCATACCTCAAATATACATTACATCATATTAAACTGAATATCTTTGGGCTTTTGGACTGACAAAACAAGGCATTTGAAGACATCACCTTGGACTTTGAGAAACTGGGATGAACCTTTTTCACTATTTTCTGACATTTTATAGACCAGACGATTATTTATCGATAATGGAATTATTGGTTAGTTGCTGCCCTAAACTCCCAACAATTTAAGCTGTTGTCACCACTGGGACATTAAGAACCAACCCTCTCCGATGTCTTCTTCAGATGTAAAAAAATGGCAAATAAAACCAAGCATGTTTGCATAAATGGCACCAAATTGCAGTTAATTTGTTTGATGTGGCTCCTGCAGCCAGTAACAAGTCGGAGTGAGTTGCCGCCATGTACTTCACTCAACACATATCATATACGTGACGGGACAAAGTGAAAGCAACGTGCTGGCAGCCTGGGACATCAGGCTCCATTCCCTGTTAGGGCCGGGTGCCGAGTTCGATACTTTTTAGGCACCGACCGAATTGCCTCCGAAGTATCGAGTATCGAAAAATGCCTCGTCATTCAATCCCTAAGGAGTAAATCTCATCGGCGTCAGTGAGCCAATCAGCATGCAGCATGTTTCTACCAAGATCTAATAATGTCTGTGATTGGCTGTCTAACGTTACACATCGTAGAGACACGCAGGAAAAACGTTAGAGACTTACACAGAGACGGCTCACGAAGTAGATCAAAGATTAAAGGATTTGTGCCGTTATGTTGCAATTTCTTTTTGTTTTATAAAATTGGTATCCAAAAGAGTATCATTTAGGAACTGGTATCAAAGTCACGGTGTTGGTACCGGTATCGGAATTGTTTTTAACAATACACCCAGCCCTATTCCCTGTCCACTCTCAGCATATGTTCCTATCATGGCACGGGATAGCACAGTGTGTTGATGTGTGTCCACAGGTGGTGAAGGCCTACGACCACCATGAGCAGGAATGGGTTGCCATTAAGATCATCAAGAACAAAAAGGCATTTCTAAACCAGGCACAGATTGAACTACGCCTGCTGGAGCTCATGAACAAGCATGACACTGAGATGAAATATTACATAGGTAAGAAGGACAGCACACACACACACACACACACACACACTATACCACACTGGTTGTCTTCATACAGGGACACAGGTTTGTGCCGACCGTCATGAACGTATTGGGCAGATTGGTCAGACATAGAGAGACAGGACATGAAGTCATGGAGATGGCTCTGTCTGCATCAACATACTTAGTGGGATGACTAGAGATGCACCGATTACAACTTTCTAGGCCGATTCCGATTTCCATTGAGTTAGGCCAGCCGATACCGATTTTAGCCGATTCCGATTTTCTATCTTTTCTTTTAATAGAAATTTTTTCAACAGATAATGGATCACTATAAAATAGAACTATATAAATGATTCCTGTTGTGGGAAATTCACACCCATCTAAAGTGCAATGTTAGAACCATTTCCTTCTTTTCACATTCAATATCCAACTTAAAAAATGTGATTTTGGTTTTTGGTGTCGTCCCTCCACGCCCTACTTTTTCCTTGCAGGTGTTGCATGTTGCAAACGTGTTATCTTCTGCACACACGCTGAAGAATTTCCAAACAGCTGACATGTTGCAGGTTAACTCACGAGGTTCCCGACATGTGCGAGAATAGCGTGGACACTCGCTTCACACCGCGAGCGGCTACGAAAAAGAGACCGTGCTGTCGCGTGCGTGTCTGCGTGTGTCCTTGAGAACTGTAACTCGTATAACTTCTGTTGTCAGTTAATTGTAGCGTTGACCGGCATGAAATCGGCACACGTCAGACTGACCTGCCGGTCGCCGGTCATGGCCGAGCACGTGAAAACCGGCCAATTCCGGTCACCGGCCGGTTTATCAGTGCATCTATACATGTGAGCCATCTCCATGACAACTAAGAAACTTTCATCCACTGATGAAGACTGTAAGGTGCTATGGAAAGCTCCAGATTAAAGCGAGTAAGGGACCTTGAGCTGTTTAAAATGCTTTTTCTGTGAGGCAAACACACCCACTGTGAGAATAGGACATAAAAAAACCCAGAGGAAATGATTTTAATATTGTCCTGGCCGACCTGACTGTTGATCTCCTAACCTTCCTCTTTGTCTCCCATCTGTCTCCGTGTCTGTCTGTCTGTCTGTCGATCTGTCTCTGTGCAGTCCACCTGAAGCGTCACTTTATGTTTAGGAACCATCTCTGTTTGGTGTTTGAGTTGTTGAGCTACAACCTGTACGATCTGCTGAGGAACACCAACTTCAGAGGAGTGTCCCTCAACCTCACCAGGAAGTTTGCACAGCAGCTGTGTACAGGTGGGTGGGTGCATGCTAACGTGTGTGTGTGTGTGTGTGTGTGTGTGTGTGTGTGTGTGTGTGTGTGTGTGTGTGTGTGTGTGTGTGTGTGTCTGCAGCCTGTCGCTGTCTGCCCCCAAGTGGACGAAAAAAAAAAATCAGGAATGCAGCTTTAAAAAATCATTAAGGAAGGAAGAATACTGTAGGTCAAATGCCATTCAGTAAGACAAAGGACATAACTGAATAATTGTGTTTTTGCTGCTACCTAGAGCTGTAACAATTCCAAAATGTTGCTGTACAATTAATTCTCTCCGAAATAATTGGGATTAACAATATAATTGTCTCTTTCAGTCAAATTTAAAAATGTTATTACTTTTTCAAAGTTTTGAATGAATCCCAGCAGACATCTTTGGGTTACATGACATGTAATGTGACCCAGATAATGTAATAACACAGGTACACAGCCTATGAAGTAGACCAGGCCTCTTTATTATTATTATTATTATTATTATTATTATTATTATTATTATTATCATAAAACGGTTTGTCTAACTGTATCCCCCCCTGTTATTTTTGTTGCTATGAACGTATATAGGGTCAATTGCCAACAACTAGCATAGCTTTAGCTCAACAGTCTGACCAATAATCACTTATATGATTTCAATTTGGCATATCTAAACAAAATCAACAATTATCATCTACAGTCATACCTCTTAAGTCCTTTTATGCTCCACAAATCTGGAACACACTCCCAGAAAACTGCAGGTCCGCCGCAACTCTCAGCTCTTTTAAATCAAGGCTGAAGACCTTTCTTTTTGATGTTGCCTTTCTTTAAATAATTGTTCATTTCTTATACTGCACTGTAACTTTTATTCTCGTATTTTATCCGTTTTTAATTTTGTAATCTTTTGAACTGCTCTTTAATGTTTTATGTAAAGCACTTTGAATCACCCTGTTGCTGAAATGTGCTATACAAATAAAGCTGCCTTAGTTTGCCTTGCCTTAGCTAATGTTAGCAATTAATTGTGATAAAACAAAGAAACTGCAATTATGTAAAAAAAAAAAAAAAAATGGACAATGAGACAATTATGTAATAATTGTTACAGGCCTCCATATACATCATCTTAAAATAGGTTAGATGTAACTGTTGTACAGTCACAGTCAGCATCACATGGAGCTGGGGAAGAAGGTGGTCCTCATGATACAAATAAGAATGATGTCTTTTTTTTTTGTCCACAGCATTATTATTTCTGGCCACTCCAGAGCTGTCAATCATCCACTGCGACCTGAAACCAGAGAACATCCTGCTGTGCAACCCCAAGAGATCTGCCATCAAGATAGTCGACTTTGGGTCCTCCTGCCAGCTCGGACAGAGGGTGAGCAACACACCCACACACACACACACACACACACACACACACACGCACACACGTCTGTCAAAGTACATTCATTAGTTTACTTCATCTAAAACAATTCATTATAATTGCCCCAGTGAGTTTCATTATTAGGGTTTCGAAAATAGATGAATAAATGTGCCATACATATGTACTGGTTCACACTGAAACCAAACATTTATCAGGGGTTTTGTATGTAACGCATTTATAGACTCGCTGTAATCCAACATTTTGCATTCACGTCAGTTCAGTTCCTTTGGCAGCAATGTTTCGTGTGTCTGGAAAAAGTTAATGCAACTCTGCAAAAACAAAGAGAAGTCAGCTAAGGTTTTGTATGGAGCATGGGGGCAAGCCAGCCTCCGCAAAGCGTACCTCCTATGGAGCCATTTTGTTGCTATCAACCGTCATTAGCGTCCCATTGACTGCCATTGATTTTGGCGCCACTTTGACAGCAAACAACTTTACATCTGAAGTGTTTAAAGACTCTGTTTGTCCATTGTTTATTTCTAAAGAAACACGACAATGTATAAAAGGCTCCATTACCTTGTACCTCACGTTATGGCTCCGTAGCAGACGTTTTTGTAAAAATAGGCTAACGATTGTGGCAGTTTCGACTCCCATTAGTTTTAGTTTAATTACTAATGTTAACTAGCATTTTAGTGATCAATAATTAGCCTGTGCCCATGTTATCTCCTTACATATACCTACGCTCTCCGTCTCTGTAAGATTGGGAATGATTGAGATTTCTCTCGGCACAGCTACCAGAAGACTTCCAACTTTCAGACACGTTGCTCACGTCACATCTACGTCTTCAAGCTCAGTTGGAGGCTGCTCAGTAACGCTCAGCCAGCACCGGGAAAGTGCTTCTAATTGACCTCACTGGTCTCCGTGGAACTCGGCGTCACATTGTCCATTTCTTTAACTTTCTATGGTATGGAGGGGCTGATTTCCTGAATGGCAGTAACAAGACTGCTCTGTGAGGAGAACATGTCTCCTCACAGTGGACAGCTAGTGAAACAGCGGGCAACACACTGGCACAACTCAACTCGACTCAACCTTTACACGACGCGAGCTTCCGAGTTGTTAACGATGCAACCGTTTGCTCTACAGCAGGTCGGACATGAGCAGATGTACAGAAAAGCTTCAAGGTGTAATAAAAGTAATTCTTCTTCACTTCCTTCTGGTCGTCCTCTCAGATCTACCAGTACATCCAGAGCAGGTTTTACCGCTCTCCTGAGGTTCTGTTGGGGATGCCGTACGACCTGGCCATCGACATGTGGTCTCTGGGATGCATCCTGGTGGAGATGCACACAGGAGAGCCTCTCTTCAGCGGCTCCAATGAGGTAATAGCAACACCACCATACACTTATCAGTTCGGTAGGGCTGGGCCATGATTCAGTCAACATGTTGGCTGTAGCTGTGTACTTGTTCAGAAACTTAAAGGGTAAATACCGTTTTTTTTTTCAACCTGGACCCTATTTTCTTATGATTTTGTGTGTAAGTGACTGATAGGAACAACAATCTTTGAAACTGGTCCAGTATTGAGTTTGAACGCTGTAACCGTCAGCCACAGACCGGGCTGCAATGTGACCCTGTGGGACAAATGTGAATAGTCAATTTGGTCCACTAAAAGTTCAGTTTTTGACGCTCTAAAGGTCAGATTATTATTCTAAGTGTCTGTCAACATTATGGAAAGGATCCCTACAGAGATAGACCTTTTTAAAACCTCTTTAAGACCTTTCTGTTTAACCAGAAACAGCTCTGAGGTCACTAGTGCTAAACCCACCAGACTCCATTTAAAAAAAGCAATACTTTTCAACCAAAACTAGTGTTGTGATGGTTGGAAAAGTGGAAAGACAACCCAAAATGGCTTTTCGTAGCTCTATTTCGTTTCTGTCGACTTTGAATGAAGTGGTTCCTGCTTAATACTGGACCAATGTCAAAGAATTTTGTTCCCATCAGTCACTTAGACACAAAAACATAGGAAAATAGGGTCCAAGTTGAAAAACCGGTACTTACCCTTTAAGAGTTGGGTTGTGTGTTCTCTCATGAACAGATCTGACATGAGCTATAGTATAATTTTTTACTAAAGCCATGTCCCAGTTCAGGGGCTGCAGCCTTCGCAGCCATTTGGTCAAGTGTCTCAAAAGAGAGGAAAATAAATAAGAAACCTTCATGTGCACGTGAACATCTCTCGTCTCTCCTGTTAGCTCACAGCGCTCCGCTCAGTCACTTGTATAATCCCAGATGGGACAGTGATTTGCAGACGGGAGCGAGCGCAAGTGCAAATAAACAAAAAGACAACGATCAAAAAAGTACAAAAATGTTTCCTGTACATACAATATTCAGAACACACAATACAACAGCTGCGATCTCTAAAACTCTAAATTACATGCGCCAGTTAAGCTGAGTTATTGCTCCGGGAACAAAGGAGTTTACTCATTCACCAGTTCACGCAAGATGTTTAAATAGTGAGAGGGTTTGTACGAGGGATGCGCCGCTTGTGAAATTCTGGGCCGATGTTTAAAGCTACATTGTGTAGGAATTTCTCCCATCTGGCGGTGAAATTGTATATGACAACCAACTGAATATTACTTTCTAGCCCTTCCTCCTACGGTGGCCCAATCCGAAATTAGCTCTGTCCATTTTTTACATGCAGCTGTTCTAGCCACTCCAATATTAACTTGGGTCTTGTTGCTTTGCCTGTTGCGTTGTCGTTTTAATTCTCTTTATCGTGTCCCTGACGAGTAATCTCCGCCTTGCGTTCGTCGTGGTGCCAATAGGTGTAAGAGGGCGAAAGGCGGAGTTATGTCCCTCTTTGGCTAATGTATTTTAAAGATGGAAGCTTACGAGAATACTTTTTATACTGATTAGTTGGTGGAAGTAATTACACATGAATGAGCACATATTTGTGAAAGAACAAAGTTTTTTTTTTTGTTAAGAATCAACTAAAGAAATTACACAATGTAGGTTTAAAATAACAATTTGGCCGATTGCCGATACCGATGTTTTGTTGTTGTCCCCCCTCCCCCCCCCCGTGTGTAGGTTGACCAGATGAATAAGATAGTGGAGGTTCTGGGGGTCCCGCCCAGCCACATGCTGGATGCCGCTCCTAAAGCCAGGAAGTACTTTGACAAGCTGTCAGATGGCCTGTGGACAGTGAAGAAGAACAAGGACATCAAGAAGGTATTCACACGTTTCCTTTCAAACATTCCCCCTTGAGTCGGGTGTCGTGGCGGTCACATGATGCACATGAAACCAGCGGTGCATGTGAATGCTCTGTGTGTCTACATACTGTTGTTACATTCCCAAGGGAAAGTGAAAAGGTTACTAAAAGAAATGTGTAAATGTTTTAGTAGACAGGAGGGAAGGAAAAGAATAAGAAGTCTGTGGCCCATCGGGATGGTTGTTGTTGTGTGGATTTTAATTTGTGAGTTCCAAACCTCAGCAACGTGTTGAAACCTTAACAAATATACGCACAGTGTTAAGAACCACAAATATATGCATGATTTAGTCCCTCACTGCTTGTGTGTTGTGGTAATGGGAGTTAAGGGACGATCCTGAATACATATTTTCTGTATCTAAATGTGTGTGTGTGTGTGTGTGTGTGTGTGTGTGTGTGTGTGTGTGTGTGTGTGTGTGTGTGTGTGTGTGTGTGTGTGTGTGTGTGTGTGTGTGTGTGTTTTCCAGGAGTATAAGCCCCCAGCCACACGGCGTCTTCATGAGATTTTGGGTGTAGAGACTGGGGGCCCAGGGGGACGCAGGGCAGGGGAGCCAGGACACGCCCCCTGTGACTACCTGAAGTTTAAAGGTAAACCAACACTGTATTGATCTGCAGGGTTAGACATTGTTTAATATTTATATTTTACATGGATATAAACCCAGCCGGCAGTGATCAGTTCTACATAAATGATGACAGAAAGCCCCATAAATATCTGGAGTTTATCTACATAAAATATATATATATATATATATATATGACTTGGACTTTCATTGATCAAAAGAGGTGAAAAGTGGAACAGCACCTCAGGGGCTTAAAGCTTGGGCTTAGGCCGGTTACACACTGGCTGCGTGGCGTGAGCGTGGCGTTTCAGTTGCGTGTCAGCTGCGTGGATTTTTCTGTCTTTACACACCAGAAAGGTGTCTGACGCGGCGCTGCTGCTGCTAGCCTTGTCTGGACACATGTATGTTTCCCATTGATAAAATGAAATACCATGTTAAACATAAATATATACTGATCTGATTACAGCAAAGACAACGTCGGCAGTATTGACGGCAAAATAGGCTACAGAATATTTCGTTCTGTATTGACAGACATTAGAAAATAGATTTTTTTTTTTTAATTACATTTCTATCTGCATTTATATCAAAACCTAGAGACTTTAAAACATCAACATGTCATTTATTAATATGTATTCGTGTCTAAATGACATTTAAACATCTTTTCCTATTCTATTTTGCCTGGAAAATGCTATCTCTAGCAGGCACGCGTTTTCGGCGCGGTTCGAGCCGCGCCTCAGACGCACGTATCACGCAGGCAGTGTGTAAGCTCTAACCTGTTAACATGGGAGCTGAAATAAAAACGGACGCGCCACGCAGCTGACACGCTCGCGCGACGCATCCAGTGTGTAGCCGGCCTTAGCCTCTACATTCAAAGTCAAAAAACTGAGCGTGTTTCCGGGTTGCACCTGAGGAACCAAAGATTGGTTCCTATTTAAATATAAAGGGCAGAAATTGGCTCTTACGTAAACACTGAGAAGGACTTCCTGTCTGCAGGCTGCGTTTTAGAGCATCCATCAACGTCTCTAATGTCTGCGTAATGCACCCACGTGTGGGAGCTGTAAACGTAGAAGTATACGAGGGAGAAGAAGTAGAGCTGTTAGCTCGTAGGCTGTTACGTAGCGTGGCAGCAGGAGCAGCTCAACACCGTGGTTTATAATTGGTTCACACAGAGGCTGAACGCATCTCAAGTGTGTGGCGAAAGTACCAGCAGTGGCTGGCCTCTTTACACCGTAATGAGCCAAAACAGAACAGCTGTTAATTACGTGACAAGTAATTTGGTCAAATGCGTTACTACCATGCAGCTGAGCTCAGCAGCCAACGTACGGTAATGAACCGATCTAAATCCAGATCCTCGGGCCCCGGGGACTCTTCATCACCACGAATGTAGAAGCTGGCTCCCTATTTCTTCGTCATCATCATCATACTCATGGTCATATTTCTCTTCTTCCAGACCTGATCCTGCGCATGCTGGACTATGACCCGAAAAGCCGCATCACGCCATTCTACGCCCTGCAGCACAATTTCTTCAAGAAGACGACAGATGAAGGAACCAACACCAGTTCATCTACATCCACCTCTCCTGCCATGGACCACTCCCATTCAACCTCCACTACTAGCTCTGTCTCTAGCTCTGGTAAAGTACTCCCACTCGGACACTCTCTGTCTCTCCTTAGCTCTGTGGAATTGATCCATCCTCAGAAAGAATGAGCGGTGCATCCTCTCTACCCCCACAGATGATGCTCCAGTGTCACAGCTGGCACGAAAAGGGACAGATAGAGGGGAACATGTGTCAGTGACAGCCATGCTGTCCGGTCCAACAGCTGAGAGGGGGAGACAGGGCTTGAACTTCCTGCCTGAGAAGCCCAGCTGCTGCCTGTTGGCCAGAGCTGTGTTTGAAACCGTTCACAGTTCCATCACAGAAAATAGTTCCCTATAGAGTGCGTTCGCCATTCTGTAGTGGTGTTCGAATTCTCCACGGTTAATTTCATTCACTATATAGTGTCCACTATAAAATACCCACAATGTACAGCTAAACTGAGTGTACATATGGTGTAACCTACATTTTACTCCCGTGTACCACAATGCAACACGGCCGTGTTTTCCCGGAGGAGAAAAAGAAGCAGAAGGACCCGCGGAAACTAAAAAGGGAAAATGGAGCGGGCTTTGGTTTCTAAACACTGGAAATGTAACATGTAACATATATAATATACACCCTTTACTATCCTCCTGAGTGCTCGCTTTGTTTCAGGGACGTATTAGAACACGTGTCAAACTCAAGGCCTGCGGGCCAAATTCCGGCCCCTTGCAGATTAAGGCCCATACATCAATTTGGGTACACAATACATTTTGGCCCGCCTAGTTGTGCGCCAAACCAAAACACAGGAAAGTGTTTTTTAAACTGCCATTACCTGACATTCAAAGCAGACTGCGACTCAGAAATTCCCCCAGAAGCAGAGAGTTTTCATATTCAGGCTGTGAAACAGGTTGTTGTTGTTGTTGTTAAAACAATAGTATTTCTTGATTGCTAAATTCTATGATGACTAAGGAACTTGACACCCCTGTATTAGAACTAGTTGACTAGTAGCAGCCGTGTCAAGGCAAGCGGTCACCTGAGGAGGGCGCTGTGGTGACTCGCTGCTGCAGACGACAGCACGTCCACACCTGAAGAGGACTTGTGTTTATGGTGCTCAGGTGACCAACCAGTCGCAGACAAACGGCACGACAGATGTCCTATGTCACAGATGTTTCTGTCCAGTTTCTAGCTGTCTGAAAGTACTAATACTGCTCATGTCCAGCTATTACCTGGTGGCACAGAGGATAAAAATAAAAACAAAGTGCTGGTGGGTCCACATCAGGCCCCCAGGAAGTGCCCCAGGCTTTCAAGCCAATTTGACATAGTGGCCAAACAGTGGAATTCCACTGGCCCCAAAAGTCCCCCCCAGACTTACATTGTCAAAGCCGTGTCTGTAAATCAATGGAGACGTTTTTTTGAATGTCACAACCTCCGGGAAATGATAAATGACTCTTGTTCACCGTCAGAATCCGGATCAGGATCCATTCGGTCCGAGAACATGTAGAAAGTCTAGGAGAGCCGCACTGTTGCATCATTTAACCCCCATTCAAGTTAGCGGATCGCCTAACAGGAAGTAGTCGGCTCGGCCGACAGAGGTCTCTAGTGCACATGCTCTGTGGGCCGCACGGTGAGGAAGCAGCGCCATTCACCTGGGCCATTTTATATGAGAAACAGTGGTGGAAGAAGTATTTAGATTCTTTACTTCAGTAAAAGTACTAATATCACACAGTAAAAATACTGTTAAAACTAAAGTCCTACATTGAAAATGTTACTTCAGTAAAAGTCTGTAAGTACCATCAGGAAAATGTAGTTATTAAAGGTATTAAAGGTATTTTTAGAAAGTGTAAAGGATCCAAACAGTTGTGTGTTTAATGGTCTAATCATTTCAGCTGGACTTGTAGGTCGTTATATTGTTGGCTAGTTTACTTTATAATAAAACATCAGATTTGATAAACTCCATGTGTTTTGTGTGCAGAAATCTTAATGTGTAAAGTAACTAGTAACTAAAGCTGTAACAGATGAATGTAGTGGAGTAAAAAGTCCAATATTTCTCTCTGAAATGTAGCGGAGTAGAAGTAGAAAGTGGCATGAAGAGAACAGACTCAAGTAAAGTACTAGTACCTTTAACATTTGGACTGAAGTACAGTACTGGAGTAAATGTACTTAGTTACATTCCACCACTGACGAGGAAGTTGAACTTTTTTGGCTCGATGTGCGACTGAGCAACGCGGTTTTGCGGTGAGTTTTAATGGCGTCTCTTTTGTTTCCAGGTGGCTCCAGTGGTTCTTCCAATGACAACCGCAACTACCGCTACAGTAACCGCTACTACAACTCTGCTGTTACACATTCAGACTACGAGATGACCAGCCCTCAGGTACACACAGCGCTGCATCACTGACGCGCTTCACACACACACTCGCACACAGACACACACGTATCTCGGACGTGATATTCACATGGACAGAGAGTGATGAGCTGAACATCTACGGAGCTAGCAAACTAAAATAAACCCATTCTCTTGTGAATGTGTGTCATTAGAAAGGTGAAGATGTTTATGGTGTGTTTGGGAGGTCAGGGAGGTGAGCGCTGACATGGATTAGCATGAGCTTATGGTCTGAAACGGCATCCAGCCGCTGGAACCGCTGCAGCTCTTGTCTCTGCACTGTTTGGCCTTTTAAAGGCTGTGTTGTCCTAGATGACACAGATGCATGTTGGGACCTAACCTCCTGAGCACCGCTCCAAATGGAGTTCTGTTCTTGTCCCCCAAGCAGGCGGAGAACAGGGCTTCCTGATGTGAGGGAAATATGCTCTGACGCTGTTGAATATCACAATAACCACAATACCACTTGTGATAAATAAAACCTATTAAAGTGTGCTCAGTTCTGCTGCTTTCAATATAATGCTAAAATACTACTAGTTGCTTTCTGAATTAGAAGGAAAAAAGGAAATTATTTCTAGATATTAGGCATTTTCCAAACTACCGGTATCGACATTTATAATGGCCGATAAATGAATATTTAACTTGAACCATGTTCTGAGTGTTGGCGTTGCATAGTTTGTCCACCAGAGGGCGCTCTACAGCCTCCCTGTTGGTAACACTTTGATTTTTGTTGTTGTTATTGTCTTTTTATTCAAAGGACTTTAAGTTTCATATCTTAAGTTTGTATTTTTATACATTTTATTCATCAGAACTTTAATATATTTTGATGTTCTTTTGTGACCATAAATCAAACAAGTTTATTTTTAAACTGCCTTATCTTATTAGTTTAGTGAGGACTCAAAAATAACTACAAATAACTGATGTTAGGGAGATCTGTTTATGTTTTGTTGCGCGCTTCTGAATTTTGTTTTTAAATGTATATCGGCTGATATATATCGGAATATTGGATTTTTATCACCAAATATTTGTATCGGTATCGGCCTTAAAATCCTTTATCGGTCGGGCTCTAATTATTTCCAACATTGTTAATTTGGACAATTGAACATTGAACTGAAGAAGCACAATTTAAAAAAGAAAAAGAATGCTAGTTACATTTTTAAGTGCCGTTTTCTAACTTTGACGATGTGTGATATAAAGTTGATATCGCGATGACGATAAAAAAATGTATTTGTTGTGCAGCAGAAATGTTGCATTAGGCTCTTTCATGTCCCTGCATTCCTCAGACTGTGTGTGTGTGTGTGTGTGTGTGTGTGTGTGTCTGTCTGTCTGTCTGTCTGTCTGTCTGTGTGTGTGTGTCTGTCTGTCTGTGTGTGTGTCTGTCTGTGTGTGTGTCTGTCTGTCTGTCTGTCTGTCTGTCTGTCTGTCTGTCTGTCTGTCTGTCTGTCTGTCTGTCTGTCTGTCTGTGTGTGTGTCTGTGTGTCTGTGTGTTGTCTGTCTGTTTTTTTGTGTGTTTTTGTTGTGTGTGTGTGTGTGTGTGTGTGTGTGTGTGTGTGTGTGTGTGTGTGTGTGTGTGTGTGTGTGTGTGTGTGTGTGTGTGTGTGTGTGTGTGTCCTCACCAGGCTCCCTCCCAGCAGCAGATGAGGATGTGGCCCGGCAGTGAAGGTGGAGGTGGGGGTCAGGACCCAGCATACACCCAGTTGCTGCTCCACAAGCCGGCGGCCTCCCAACAACACCAGCGCCACTTCCTGGACCCGCCCCACCACCCCCACCCCACCTACTCCCACCACGGGAACGGCGGGCGTGGCCTGCGGCAGGGCGGACAGACGGGCATCGGTGGAGGGGGGGGCCAGCAGGGCTCCTCGCCCCAGATGAGTGACAGCATGGATGTGGGCGTGTCCCTAGGGCTGCACCACCTGGGGGCGGTGTCTTCCATGGAGGCCTCTCAGTTTGGCTCCGCCTCCCTGCCCCTCGCTTTGCCAATCGGACTGTCTGCCTTCCGGACTCGGACGGCCCCCACCGCCCCAGGGCCACAAGCCCCGCCCCCTGAGGACTACTACCCTGCCTCCAACAACAATAACCCGGCTGCGGGGGGCAGAGGGAGGCCGGACTCAGACGAGGGGCCCGCCAACTCTTGATAAAACCTGAACCATGCCCTAAAGCCATACAATTTTAACTACAACTACTACAACTACACACACACACAGCCAGAGTTCAGAGACAAAGAGGCAAACTTTGTGCTGAAGGAGTTTGTACTGCATGAGAGGAGGAGGAGCAGGAGGAGGAAGATGCTGGGAAAACTCTCCTTTTTATCTGCTTTTTAGTTTGTTGTCTTCTTTCGACGCGACTGTAATTGGAAAAGGAATGATTGTTGACAAGTTTGTTTTTATTAATATTATTATTATTATTGTTGTTTAATATTATTTGATTTTTTTTTTTTCTCTCTCTCGGGTTTGAGGAGTTGTGTGTTCTACTTGGTTGTTGTTTAAGCCTGGAGAGGAGGAGGAGGAGGACGAAGAGGAAAGAGAGAGGAGCCATGCTTTCCCATGTTTCTCCATGTGGTGGCTGGGACGCGTTTCATGCTCAACACCGGTCAGTTCTGACATCAGCGCATTCATATTCACGGTCCCTGGAGACGAGCAGTCTTAACACGCACACACACGTGCACACGTGCGCGGCACACACACACACACACACACACACACACACACACACACACAGTGCTGCATCAAGCAGACAGAAGCTGGTTTCAAAGGGAGAAAGCACCAACACGTGTGATTCAGGACTCATGGATTCTCTCTCGTCTGTGTTAAACTCACTTTTTCTTCGAGTTTGTGTCCTTCGCTCTGTCAGCGTACGGAGGGAGGGAGGTGGGGGGGGGGGGAGGCAGGACACTGACGCTCGTAGGGATCTCCTCCTCCTCCTCCTCCTCCAGCTCTCCCTCCCCTGCTTCCTTCTTCCTCTCCTCCTCCTCCTCCTCCTCCTCCTCCTGTGTTTCTCCTCCAGACAGCTCCTCCTCTCTGTGCTGCTAATCACCATGACAACTGGTCCGGATTGCTGCTAAAGATCCAACACAGATCAATAAAGAAATAAAAAGAAATAGAAACAGAAATAAAAAAAAATAAAAAAAAACTTTTTAACCCTTCTGCTTAAGAGAAAAGGATAAAGTAAGAACCACTGCATCTCAATGTATTTATTACTATTTAACAAGAAAAAACAAACTGAAAGTAACCCTTTTTTCTGCTCTTCTTTGTTTGGTTGCCTTCTTTCTGCAGGTGAGCTCTGATTGGCTATTGTAACAGTGACAGTAACTGGTGACATGGGAATGCCACCGGTTGTGGGGGCTGGGTGGAGGGGAGGGGTTTGGGGCAAAATAAAGTTGGATATATAATAAGAATAAAGAGTATACTTTTGCACACCAAAGTCAAACAAACATCAGATCTCCGCTTTTCTTCCTACTAATCTGATCCACCGGGTCACCGGGACCCGAAGGACCACACAAGGGTTATGTACTTCCGTTTATTTTGTTGAAAATTGCTCTAAACCCTGTTTCTTGTAAAGTAAGTGAGTAAAGTTTGTTTCTAGAGCACATTTAAACACAGTTTAAGCTGACCAAAATGCTGTACAAACAAGCACTAAGGTGCTGTATTAAGTGGTCCTTCGGGTCACCAGGACCCGAAGGACCACACAAGGGCTAAAACAAGAGTTTGGAAAAGAATTAAATGAAACTGAGCTGTGTCAAGGAAGAAATAACCTCTCACGGTGAACTGAGCTTTAAAACCGTAGTCCATTCATTTACTATCTGGTCGTTGATTATTGTTTTAAAAAATCCTGGTTATTTCAGATCAACAGCCTGTTGACATCCGACCGCTGGGAAGAGAACCAAGTCCTCATTCCTACAGGATCCTGACAGCGACACGTTTACTCAGTAATAAAGAGCAATAGAGTGTGAAAGGTCACTCTTAGTTCAGACTAACACCAGGCAGCGTTGTGATGGAAAGAGGAGTTAACATATAGAACCCAGATAATAACACACTCACTGTTTATTGGCTCCCTGTAAATAGTTATAAATGTAATATTTTGGTCAGAGAAAACCCTGTCTGGCGTTACTTCTCTTAAGAAAACAAGTACGAATACTACTACTGAAAATGGTGAAATTGCAAAAAAGGTAATGATGAGTCCCCACGTTTATTTAGTGTAAGCCATGGCTGGATCCCTGAGGCGATGGGCCCCTGAACATGCATGTAAAGGTCCCCTGGTCCCTCCTACAGCAAAAAAACTAAATGACTACACACACACACACACACACACCAGTCCAAGGGCATAGGTTTAGTTTCCAACACAGAAAAGTTTCAGTGTCAAACACTTCATTTCCTGCACTCTGAGAAATAAATCCGTAAAATAACAGATAAAAGTTCTGCCCGGACTTCCCGTAATTAAAAAAACGGGAAATTCCGTGTGTACCTACAGTTAAAATACAGACCATTTTCTGTTAGGTCTGTATATATAAAATGCTCTCATACAAAGTTGCAGTTAGTAAACTTCTGAAAACGTTGAAAGAAACTTAGAAAATGTCGAAAAAAAGCGACAAAAACATTGGAAAAAGGTCAAAAATTTACAAAAAAAAATCGGAACAAAAATGACTACGTGGACTTCATCTCCAAAAACCAATTATATTTTTATGAAGGGCACAAATCTACCTCTCCAAAATATTGGGGACGACATCTCCCACAGCCCCCCTGGTATGTTTTACGAAACTTAAAAGAAACTTTATCCTTATCCGTCACATACAATTGACAGTACGATGTAGTGAAATGTAATGACTGCATTTAACCCATCCTAAGTAGTAGGAGCAGTGGATAACTGGACATACAGCATACAGATATTTCTTTTCCCACTATGGCCACGCCAAGACGTGCTCTTCAATAGCTACTATTTGCCAGGCGTCCATGCTTATGTAAGGTAACGTAACCTGATTGGTTGAGGTCCTCCTATCCCCTGACCAATCGGCTATCCTAACCTTAACCACTCGAGGTCAAATGCCTAACCCCAACCAATCGACCAATCGGGATTCGTAATTTATCATCTGGGGAGCAACTCTGGGTTCGGTGTCTTGCTCAGGGACACTTTGACACCTGATTTAATATCACTTTTTGCTGCCACAATAACTATATTTCTCCACGGATATCACCGTTTTCCATCTCGTCATAATCATTCTTCAACACACAGTAATCGTCTACTGTAACGCACAAAAGACCATTGATAAACTCAAGCTGATAGGCCTATAACTATTTTTGTTAAGATAATTATTGATCAAAGAGTTCTGGAGTTCTCTTGAAAGTTTGTTTACTTGCAGCAAGTAGAGTCGGTTTACAGCACTTCAGCGTAAGTACAGAAAGTGACTGTCGGTAGTCCTTAACGGTAGCTTTTTATAGGGAAAAGGGAGTCATTTATCACACAAAGAGAAACTTTCTCATCTCTGGTCAGGCTTGACGTCTCCTCGGCGTGCCCTGCCCTCAGGGGTTTTCTGTGCTTTCCACAAGGTCAGTGGCAATCATGATTATCACATGAGAAACACAAATGGATGCACACTTTCTTATGCAAATAGTTTAAACACTAAAATGAAGTATAAAGGCCAGGGGTGTAGAACACAAGTCTGGGCCCTGTAGAAAGGCATTTTCTATGGGCCCCTCCCCGCATCCACAGCTATACATTCTAACATCTTTTTGGGCCCTCCTCACATGAGGGCCCTGGGTACTCCCTCCCCCAGTCCGACGCCCCTGACAAAGACTATAGCAAGCATAACACCTTTCTAACAATTTAGCATTAATACATTGGGTGAGATTGTGTGCAGAGCTAGCTGCTGGCGTGGAGGAGTGCCAGCTGAACTGTGGGGGAGACAGAAGAGAGACACACCCCATGTTGTCAGCGGACAGCCTAACTGACCGTCTTATCCAACACACACAGACAGATTCCTAGTGTGGCTTGTTGGCAGAGATACCGCTCCGATCCGTGCTGCTGCAGTACCATGGCTCATCCTCGGGGTGTCTCCCAAACTCCAACACATGTCTCAGGAGGACTTCTGATGTCCCTGTAAACACACCATGGTTGGAAAAGATGGAAAAAGCAATGGAAGAAAAAGATGTAGAAGAGGAAGTTGTGATTGAGATCATGTTTCACTCACAGGAGACACAGGTTCTTTATTTTGTTTCGGTATTTTTAAAGCTCTAGAAGTTGATTTGGAGGATATGATATGTTTCTTATTTCTTGTTCTTATGGTCTGGATGTATGCTAGCGAGTCACACTCCCTCCCCGCCAGCTGGGGGCGGTGTTGCTCCGCCGCATGCCATTAGACGTCAAGAAGAGGAACCGTGGAGGTGATGCTTTTATTGTGAAGGAGTCAGCTCGGAAGTGTTTGTATGGTCGGAACAGAAACAGAAGAAGAAGAATTGTGTGTGTGTATATACTGTATATGAACCTGTGGACTGAACTACTGCGTCACAAATAAAGGTAAGCCTACTATTATTCTCATGGAGCTCCGCACGATGAAGTGAGTCTGTGTGTGTGTGTGTGTGTGTGTGTGTGTGTGTGTGTGTGTGTGTCAGTGAGAGAAGACGAGACTGCAAAGTCAGTTACATCATGTCCCCATGTCTGTCTGTCTGTCTGTCTGTATGTATGTATGTGTGTGTGTCTGTCTGTCTGTCTCTCTTTGTCTGTCTGTCTATCTGTCTGCCTGTCTTTCTGCCTGCCTGACTGTCCACCTGCCTGCCTGCCTGTCTGTCTGTCTGTCTGTCTCTCTCTCTCTCTCTCTCTCTCTCTTTGTCTGCCTGCCTGACTGTCGGCCTGTCTTTCCGTCTGTCTCTCTCTCTCTGTCTGTCTGTCTGTCTCTCTGTCTGCCTGTCTGTCTGTCTGTCTGTCTGCCTTCCTGCCTGTCTGCCAGCCCGCCTGTCTGCCTGTCTGCCTGTCTGTCTGTCTGTCTGTCTGTCTATGACAATGGTCACTGTGTGTTCACCATCCTGCCCTGAAACCCTCTGAGTTAGGGCGGCTCTGCTCTCCTTCTCATCATTCATTTCATTTAAACTCTGGCATCACTTTCTGTTTCTGTAGCAGCATTTTTCTTCTCTTTCTGCGCTGTTGCCTCGGACACTATTTGTCCTTTTAACAAATAGGAAATATGCCTTGTGTTATTTTTTTTTTGGAGGACTTCATACTGTTCGCTAACTGTCAAGCTTGAAAGACAAACCCATTGCAAAGACAGTATAGTTGTCCTTATCACTATCAGCAGGCCTCATGTAGCAGACCCACCCTGTCCCATCACTCAGACACACACTCAGCTCTGCTGTCCTCTTGTCCTCTTGTCTCATGTTGGTGGCGTTTAAATCAGCCAATGACAACAGTTGCAGTCCTTGGAGGGGGGATCGGGGGCCTGGCAGCATCTTACTACCTCTGCAAGAGCCCCCAGGTTACCAAGGTAATACACGCATGCGCACACACACACACACACACACACACACACACACACACACACACACACACAACACACACACACACCCCATGATAATGTAACGTTAACACAGATGAATGTATGGCTGAAGCTCTAGGTAAATACATGAGAAAGATGAAACCGTATACAGCCTGCGTTTGAAAATGGTCAGCAGTTTAGCAGCTAGCGTTTGGAAGTGCGGTGTTTTTCGATGAACACGTAATGTCTATGTCTCTAACGCATTTAATATACAACAGGTGAAGAGGATTGAAAATGGATCAAACGCGACAACAAAATAACATGAGCGGAGGGCGCCACGGTGCTCCTTTCTGTCTTTCTTTGTACGTTTCCGTTCCAGACGTGGTGCTGCAGAGTTTGTCTCTTTGTCTCCAGGTCCTTGTTTTGGAGTCCAGCAGTCGCTTCGGAGGCTGGCTGTGGTCCACCAGGAGGTCCGACGGGGCCGTGTTTGAACATGGACCCAGGGGGATCCGACCCGCTGGGGCGGTGGGACACAACACTCTCAATATGGTGCGTTCAAAAATCACTGAGGAATCACTTTACCAGTCTCGCATGTCCAGCTCTGTCTCCACAGCGCTGTGGAGTAAGGCCTGGCTACGCCTCAGATGCATTCTGGGATAGGAGAGAAACATTCTGGCTTGGTTTGCATTTCTTTGAACCAATCCCAATGGTCTTGGGCGCTAAGCTCCGGATGCAGCTACGGTGGCTCTGTTAAATAGTCTCTGGAAGGAATAATTGACACAATACAGCAATACAGTAACGTGAGCTATTTAAATGAGCTGATCCATGGTTAAACCTCATTGGCTCTTACCAGTGTATCTCTGTGTGTACTTGGTCCACAGCAATCCCACCAATCGCTCCCAAAACCTCCCAGTTAGAGAGGAAATGCCCTAAACATATTCTTTGTAAATCTTTACAATCATTTCCCGAAAGAACCAAGCAGGCCTGCCCTGTTGCACCGTCCAGACTTTCTTCAAAACGGGACATTTTCAGCGTGCAGCGTTAGCTCGAAGTTTGTTGGCGTTTCCTGTAGCGAAGGGAGTTTTGAGAACGGCGGCACACACAGAGAGAGAGGAAGGAGAGGGATAAAGGCTGGCGCGCTGGATGTCCGGCTTTATCGTAGAAATGTACTTCCATTGATCCAGACTACTTACTTACATCATATCTCGTATCGTATCATATCGTTCATATCTCAAGCTGCCTCTTGGTGACTTGCATATATCTGCATGCACAACATCCAATCCCGAGTACAGGTGAAGTTCCTGATTATGTCCATGTTATGTCATGTTATGTCATGTTATTGTGACTTTTCTGTTTATTAGTACAGATGGCAATCAATCAATCAATCAATCAATCAATCAAAATGTATTTATATAGCACTTTACAAAAACCAGCAGGTATCCAAAGTGCTTAACATCAGAAGCACATGTCATACAATAGAAAGAAAACAGTAAAATCAGAAAAGGTTACACAGAAACAAAAGCATGAAATTGTCACACCACTGCTACGTAATAAAGGCCAGACGAAACAGATACGTTTTGAGTTTGGACCTAAAAAGAGCTCCATCTGTGATCGTGCGAATATCAGGGGGTAACTTGTTCCAGAGTCTCGGGGCAGCAACTGCAAAAGCCTGATCACCCCAACGTTTATACCTTGACCTAGGCACTTCTAAAACTCGCTGATTTGAAGAACGCAATGACCGGTTGTGCTCCCGCAAAGTTAAAATTTCAGACAAATACTCCGGGGCCAGACCATTTAAGGCCTTAAAAGCAAACAACAAAATCTTAAAGTCTATTCTAAAACGCACAGGGATCCAATGTAGCGTGTAGAGAACGGGAGTAGTATGTGCACGTCTAGATGTATTTGTTAAAAAGCGAGCAGCAGCATTTTGTACAAGTTGAAGATGTGAGATGGAGGTTTGATTCAGACCGACATAAAGAGCTTTACAGGAATCCAATCTTGAACTGATGAGAGCATGGATCGCCTTTTCTAGATCATGCCTGTTCAGGAAAGGCTTAACTTTAGCCAGGAGACGAAGCTGGAAAAAGCTCATTCTAACAACATTACTGATCTGCTTGTCAAATTTCATGCTGCAATCAAAAGTAACCCCCAAGTTTTTGACAGCTGACCTAGTGTAGGATGCCAGAGCTCCCAGATTCAAAGCTGGACCATCTTGCGTGCCTGAAGCACTGAAAATAATACACTCCGTTTTATCTTCATTCAATTTAAGAAGGTTTTCTGAAAGCCACAACTTAATATCAGCGATACAACTAAGCAGGGAATTTAGTCACAAACACTGTCATTAGCTTTCATAGGCAAATAGATTTGCAAATCATCTGCGTAACAATGAAATGACAGGTTATGCTTTCCTGTAATAGCCCCTGAAGGCAACATGTATAAAGAAAACAGAATGGGGCCAAGAATTGAGCCCTGGGGAGATGACGCTGTTGCTATGGAATAGTTTCTCAAAAATGTGCTCTTCCTATTCTCACAGGACTATACATTGACCTCATGTGATTTGGAAATAACCCCCTCCCCCCCCATGTCTATTGTGTGTGTGTGTTTGTGTGTCTGTGTGTCTGTCTGTATCTGTCTGTGTGTTTGTGTGCATGTCTGTCTGTATCTGTTTTTGTGTCTGTGTGTGTGCGTGTCTGTGTGTGCGTGTCTGTGTGTGCGTGTCTGTGTGTGCGTGTCTGTGTGTGTGTGTCTGTGTGTGTGTGTCTGTCCGTTTGTATCTGTCTGTGCGTGTGTGTGTTTGTCTCTCTGTGTGTGTGTGTGTGTGTGTGTGTGTGTGTGTTTTGTCTCTGTGTGTGTGTGTGTGTGTGTGTGTGTGTTTGTCTCTGTGTGTGTGTGTGTGTGTGTGTGTGTGTGTGTGTGTGTGTGTGTGTGTGTGTGTGTAGGTGGATGACCTGGGTCTTGGCGGGGACATCCTGCCGGTCCCCTCCAGTCATGTGGCGTCCCAGAACCGATACGTGTACATGAACAGTCGGCTCCACAGGATGCCCTCAGGACTCAGGTGAGCTCCGTTAGAGAAGTTATTATCAGTAAATAAAGACACTGTGTCTCTGTGAATGGATAATGAAAATAATTGTTAGTTGCAGCCCTAATATCATTAGATTGTACGGCGGTCCCTGATAATGATAATAATAATAATAATAATAATAATAATATGTCCTGCAGGGCGTGAAATGAATGTGATGACCATTTGTCCGGTAACATTTTGTTCCTTTTTTTTTCTTTGTCTTGCTGCCTGTCCGTCTCCCCCGTCCTCCTGCCAGTGGACTTTTGCGGACTGTACCCCCCTTCTCTCGCCCCCTGCTGCTGAGTGTTGCCATGGAGATGCTAGTGAAGAAAGGCGCGGAGGAGGACGAGTCCGTCCATTCGTTTGTTTCCAGGCGACTGGGGAAGGAGGTGAGCGGTCGAAGTCTCTGCTTTTTTCTGCATCACCCAGCTGTAGTCGACGGCCGAGCGGACCAATCACAGTCTGGATCTGCAGTTAAATTATTTAACGCAGAGGCATGAATTGGTCTTTACAATACTGTGCTTTCTGCCGTGTTTTAATTATAATAATAATTTGTACTTTATTAATCCTGCAAAGGAAATGACAGTGTTTTCACTCTGTTATTATTATTATTATTATTATACACACAGGCCTGACTTCCACACACATGCTCAGTACCTCTACATGCACTAATGGAGAGATGTCAGAGTGAGGGGGGGGGGGGCTGCCCCTGGACAGGCGATCACCGATGAAGACGTTTTGTCTTCTGTAAATGATTTTTTTTTTTATCGCCGAGTGCGTCTCCTCCTCCGTCATCACTCGCTGCACAAATGTCATGTACATATTTGAAGATAGACTTGAAAGAAATGTGAACTTCTCCTTTAACGACGGTTCCATCCGATTGGCCAGAAGTGTGTTTTAATGTGCCGATGAATATTCCATGTCTTCCTGTGTGTGTGTGTGTGTGTGCGTGTGCGTGTGTGTGTGTGTGTGTGCGTCCAGCTGGCAGACATAGCTGTGGACAGTTTGTGCCGTGGCGTGTTTGCGGGGGACTGCAGGAAGCTGAGCGTGCGTTCTTGTTTTCCGGTCTTGTACAACGCCGAGCGGCGGCGGGGCTCCCTGACGCTGGGCATGCTGCTGGGCTCAGGTACTTTACTGACCGTCGTCCTTTTGAACTTTCCTTTTTTTTCTTTGAGTTTTGTGACGGTACATACAGGAGCATGACACAGAAGACACTGGAGCCTGGCGTCCACAATTCAATTTTATAGATAGTGTCATAGCCTAACAGAGGTTATCTCGGGACACTTTACAGATCAGCAGGTCTAGACCACACTATCATTTACAGAGACCCAACGATTCCCCCAGGAGCAAGCTTTTGGTGCGACAGCGGCTAGAGCTGGAACAATTCAAATATTACTGTACGATTTTAATTGTCTCCGGAATATTTGGATTAACAATATCATTGTCTCTTTCAGTCCAGTTGAAAGATATATACAGTACAGGCCAAAAGTTTGGACACACCTTCTCATTCAATGCGTTTCCTTTTTATTTTCATGACTATTTACATTGTAGATTCTCACTGAAGGCATCAAAACTATGAATGAACACATATGGAATTATGTACTTAACAAAAAAGTGTGAAATAACTGAAAACATGTCTGATATTTTAGATTCTTCAAAGTAGCCATCGTTTGCTTTTTTATTAATAAGGGAAAAACTTCCACTAATTAACCCTGACAAAGCACACCTGTGAAGTGAAAACCATTTCAGGTGACTACCTCATGAAGCTCATTGAGAGAACACCAAGGGTTTGCAGCGTTATCAAAAAAAGCAAAGGGTGGCTACTTTGAGGAATCTAAAATATAAGACATGTTTTCAGTTATTTCACACTTTTTTGTTAAGTACATAATTCCATATGTGTTCATTCATAGTTTTGATGCCTTCAGTGAGAATCTACAATGTAAATCGTCATGAAAATAAAGAAACACATTAAATGAGAAGGTGTGTCCAAACTTTTGGCCTGTACTGTGTATATATATTTTTTATTTTATTTTTTTTTTGGGGGGGGGGGTTTTTCCCTTTTATTACAGTGACAGTGGATAGACATGAAAGTGGGAGAGAGATGGGGGATGAGGTCGGATTTGAACCCGAGCCACTGCAAAGGCCTCAGCCTACATGGGGCGCACGCTCTTACTGGGTGAGCTAGAGGCCGCCCCAGAAAGATATTTATGTATTACTTTTTGCAATCAAATTAAAAGTTTTGAAAAAATTCCAGAATCCATCTTTTGGTTACATGGCATGTCATGTGACCCAGATAATGTAATAACACAGGTACACAGCCTAATGAAGTAGACCACGCCTCTATTATTATCATCATAAAACAGTTTCTCAAATGAAGATAAAACTGACCGTTACCATCAACAGTCATACCTCTTAGGACCTTAGCTAATGTTGGCAATTAACTGCGGTGAAACAAAGACATGGCGGTTATGTAACCGCTGCAGTCCACCATCCCAGCTGCTACAGCAGCAGGTCCAAGAGACCGTTCCCCCCCACCCGGCTTCACTCAGCAAACATTAACCCCCACCCCCATGGCTGGAACACTGTTTATGTTTGGTGGTGCAGGTTGGCGCAGCTCGTTTTTCTTGCTGTTTTCTGGAGCCTGGGCTGTCTACAGAGACCATGTTTTTTTTACAGTGTGTTCAGGGGACAGGCAGCTCGCGGATAGTGAGGAGATGTTCACTGTATGTGACAAAAAAATGTAGCCTAAAAAAATATCACTTAGAGCACCTTTTTAATAGTTATTTGAGCCTTTGCACCTGAATAGATTCTGTCCTCTTTTATTTCTGTAAAATGACAGCTTGAGTTGTAAAATGCTGAGTGAATCCTGCCAGACTCTGTTTGTATGTGCAGGTAGCCTCAGGGCTGAGTCATCATTTTAGTAACGAGAGATGACTAGGGCCGTCCTCCAGTAATCTGTGTGCGTCTTATGTCTGAACCCCTGCAGGCCCTTCTCCTGCCGTCCCCCCCGGCCCTCTGGCTCAGAGGTCCGTTACAGAATCGTGGTCCCAGTGGTCGCTGAGCAGAGGAGTGGAGTCTCTCCCAGAATGCATCGCTGAGTACCTGCAGCAGAGCGGCAGAGTGGAGCTCCACAGGGAGGCGGCCGTTCAGCAGATCAGCCCGTCAGCCTCCGGCTGGACGGTCAGTGGGGACAGGGACTCTGACATTTTGAGCTCATTTTAGATGTGTTTTTTTTTTTGTGATTAACAATTTTTTTGTTATTTTTTAAACAACATGCACAACCTATAATTCTGTAGGTTGTCTGTAATGCACAGTTGAAAAATCTACTAAAAAGTCCTTAATGAATGGCAGTAAGGTTCAAAAAGTCCAAGAGCCATTATTCATCATGAATTCTGGTGTGTGAGACATTTTATATGTAGCAGGCTCACATCTTTGGGGAGAAACTGTTCTGAAGTCTATTTTTTTGTTAACATTTTCTTGGCTTACTTGATATGAAACACTATGCGTAATATGAAAGGGACAAAAAGGCAACCTGACTACGTATTGGAATTTAAATTGACCCCAGTACCAACCTGATGCTCTTAGAACCGCACACTGATATAAACTAATGATTCGTCATCACCACCCAGACAAAAATGAAGAAAAGATGACACAGCCACTACAATTTTCAAGAGCATACAACAAAATAATAACAATATAGACAATAAACCAAATAAACATATGTATAAATGATAACACCATTAGCCCATCAAACACATCTCTCCCCAGCACAAAGCTTCTTAGGAGCCCTCCAGAAAGTTCAGCTACTTTCCCCATTTTCTACTATAGACTTCTAATCTGGCAGACATCTTTTCAAACGCCGCCACCCTAGCCATCTCACAAGCCTTGAGTATCGCGATATTTTATTTTTCAATACTGTATTGATTTTCAAAAAGGCAATATCGATTTTTATTTTATTTTTTTTAAACGTTACAAAAATGTAAGACAGTGGTTCACGTTTATATTGTGTTTAAACCCCCTACCGCTAGATGGCTACGCTGAGACACACCACTAGTGTCCTTGCCTAACAGTGCCTAACAGGGCCTGACTTTTTGCTAGAAGCTAACAACGTAGCTATGGCTGAACTTTGGCCTACTTCAGCATATCAACATTAGCTCACTAAGAACCTGGGAACCACAATCCCCAACTGGCAGTTTGATTTTCTGTGTACTGAATTGTTTATCTAAAGTAAACTTCTTTGTCTTTTTTTTAAATATTAGTTTTTCTAAAATTATACTTAAAAAAAAATCCCAATATATCGCCTTACGCACAGTATCGCAATATATTGAATCGTGACCCATGTATCGTGATACGCATCGTATCGCCAGATTCTTGCCAATACACAGCCCTAGTCTGGACCCAGCTCCTAGGACTGACCCATCTCCCAGAACAAATCCTCTCAGGCTGAATGGAACCTGGCTCCCTGTTATCATGTATCCTGGTCCAAGCTCATGGTGTTTTTAATGGAAATCATCTATCCTAATAACTAGACTGTAACCTTTCAAGTTCTACAAGACATGCATTCTGGATTCCTAAACTTTAAGCCCAACATGGTCAAATGAGGATTTGGACTCTTCTGCCAGAGTCAACCGGATTTCTTTGAGTAGTATGAAGTTCAAACATAGAGGGACATTGACTGTTTTAATGCTAATGTTAGCATGCTAACACACTAAACTTGAGCTTCCAGGCTGGAAAACAAAAACATGCTGGACTGTTCATTATTGTGTGTGTGTAGATCAGGTTGGAGGATGGAGTCGTATCAGCTGACCACATCATCTCTGCACTGCCTGCTAAAGGTACGTTAACAGAACGTGACTCTAAATGCTTTGTGTTATTGCTAGAAACTATACAATTCAAAATGTAATCTCAGTATTTTACCCCCCCCCCACACACATCCCCCCCCAGCCCTGGCCTCAGTCCTGCCCCCCTCCTGTCAACCTCTCATCCAGCTACTGCAGGACATCTCCACGGTAACGGTCGCTGTGGTGAATCTGGAGTATGAGGGCTCCATCCTGCCTGTGTCGGTGAGAACTACAGTCACACACACTGTATGAAGACAATATCTAGTTGCTATTATATTGACTGAAATTGCAATGTGACTTATGATATTGGAGGGAATGATGATTTTTGTATCATTATTCTCATTATGAAATAATAATACAAAATAAAAATAAAATGATTTATAGTGTATATTTTGCCTTTAACAAATATTGCGCCCCGCCTGCGATTTGGGTATTGCACTAGTCCATATTGCGATTTTGATAAAATTGCGATTAATCGTGCAGCCCTAGTTCTCATGCTCATCACCACGTGGCTTAGAGAAGCCCGGGGGAAGCCCATTGTCTCCTGCAGAAGCATGATGTCCCGAGTCATTTCAGCGTCCTCGTTGTTGACCGGTCCGCGTCTGTGTGCCGACAGGGCTTCGGACACCTGCTGCCGTCATCAGAGGATCAGGCTCTACTCGGGGTGGTCTACGACTCGGTTCCCTTCCCTCAGCACGACAGAACTAACGGACGGACTACCAGGCTGACGGTACAGGAATTCACCGCCCACCACTATCAAAGACATACGTACATGTTCCACCTTTTACAACGCACCTTCAAACACGGCTGTTTGACAACTAGAACATGCATCAGTCAGATGTGCTGTGTGTAGTCATTGTTGCTGCCGCTCCATCTCTGACGCCTGCCTCCATGTTATGTCCTGTATGGGCTGTCAGTGTGTCTTCCGTGACTATTCTCTTTCCCCTTGTCTCCTTTTTATTGTCTTTATTGCATGAGCTGCTTGGATGCCTTGGCCATCGTCCGTGCTGGCATTATGTTTGCTCCAATTGTGTGCTACATGTCTTATTCTCTTTTGCTTAGGCCTGCTCTAATTATAAATGTCATGTCATTTATTTTATTTAAATTTTAAATAGTATTTAGGAAGCCTATTGACAACTGGCTGCGGACTACAGCTGGAAATTAGCCGTAGAGGCTAAAGCTGCTCCTTTCACTGGAGAGTTAAATAAAGGGGACTGTCCACCACATTATAAACTACACTCACTCCTTAAAAAAAAAAAACACATGCTCATATGTATTGTTCTTTAGATACGTGCACACTACGAGAAATGGAGACGGACAAGGCTGCATGTTTTAGATCTAACGACAGCCGCAGGAGGACAGAAGCTAAGGACAAAAAAATCTGAACTATCCCTTTTTTTAACCCTTGTGTTGTCCTTCGGGTCCCAGTGACCCGAAGGACAACACAAGGATTATGTACTTCCATTTACTTTGTTGAGAATTGCTCTCTAAACAAGGGTTAATACAGCACCTTAGTTCTTGTTTGTACAGCATTTTGGTCAGCTTAAACTGTGTTTAAATGTGTTCTAGAAATAAACTTTACTTACTTACTTTAAAAGAAACCGGTTTTAGAGAGCAATTCTCAACAAAGTAAACGGAAGCACATAATCCTTGTGTTGTCCTTCGGGTCAATGGGACCCGAAGGACAACATAAGGGTTAAAGCCTTGTTTTTCTGCTTGTAAAGCTCCGCAGTGCAGAGCACCGATCAGTAGCGCCGCGCTAGCGGGCCCGCCCCCTCTTTTGTTGGTGATTATGGGGGGGCCTGTGGGGTTCCACGAGGGGCGCGGGCTTGTCCTTTTTTTTTTTTTTTTTTGGGGGGGGGGTTTTTTTGGGCGGTTTTTTGGGTCCCGGACACAGTAACAGAGGAGCGTCTTTTAGCGAGAGCCACTGAGGCCGTGCACAGCCACCTGGGAGTCCCCACAGCACCCAGCTGGAGCCGGGTCACTCTACAGAGGGTAGGAATATAGTATGGAATGCACCTCGCGTTCTCTGTTGTTACTATTTAACCGGTTTGTTAATCTAAAACCAGATAGCATACATCAGTTATTTCTAAAACCCTAATGTGTGATGTTGTTCCCTCGTCAGGACTGTATACCTCAGTATTACCCAGGACACTTCCGGAGAGTAGGTGAGTTTCAACATTAGGATTGATTCGTACGGTAGCGGGGTGCTCTGATCCGGGGCCCTGGTGTGAAACATCACGCCTAAAAAAAAAAGATCAGTCACAAGTTGTAGTGGAACATCATCTAAAAGGTGCGTCTGTCTGCCTTTTCTAGAGTCCATGCGTAGCTTCATAAGGGAGAATAATCTCTCGCTGTCTCTGATCGGCTCCTCCTACGACGGCGTGTCAGTCAACGATGTCATCTTTAATGGACGAACAGCTGTGGAGCAGCTGTTGGGAACTGGAGTTTTGGAGCGCGTCAACACTGGGACATGACATAGCCAAGTGCTCTGCAGGCACGCGGGTCTTTGATAGAATACAAAGTTTAGTTTTTTTAAGAAAGAAAATCCGTGTCCCACAGGTAAAGCATTTTCTCTGTCGGTGTCTTGAAGGCATCCCATGTTGTGTGCTGTTGAGATTCCAACCTGTATTTGCATAAAACACTCATGTCTTATCAGGGACTACGTTTACATGCACGTAATATTCCTGTTTTTACCCTTATTACGAAAAAGATATTCTGACTAAGCTGTTTCCATGGCTAATGAAAGTGAATACTCCACTAATATTCCCGTTTACATGTAGTCGTGCAAAACAGGATTTTTAAAGTTTTCCAGCGGTGGAGGACTTGATGGAGCGTGTGAACTCAGCCTCCCTCTTTCATTCCTTCAGCCGGCTTCTAGAAAAAGGTTGGCTCATATCCCAAAACCTGTTGATATCAGAGTCTTTGATAATGTTTAAAAGTAGCTGTGTTTCTCCTTATCGGGTCTGCAGCCCTGCAAACTGTTGGCTGGTTGGTTTGTGTACAGTAAGCATAGCAACACACAGAGCTGACCATAAGCCGTCAACTGCAGTAAAAACCCAGATTGAGACACATATTGTGAATGTGCTGTATACGTATACATGTCCAAAGAATGCCTCTAAAACCAGAACAATACCAGATTATCCCACGTTTTAATCAGAAAATGCTATAGTTGTTAAAAAGGCCTTATTCTGAATATCCAAAGGGAATATGCTGTTTACATGACCTTGTCATATTCAGAATAATAGTGGAATATTAGTGTGCATGTAAACGTACCTCAGTGTGACAGAACACAGCAGACCTCACACACTCCTCACTGTCTGAGCTTGTGTGTAAAAAGTGCAGTCGTTCAGCGGGCTACACAGCTGCAATATTTAATAAAATTGTAATATTCTAGTGTGTTAATAGTATGCGGTGTTGATAGACGCAGTGTCTGAACATTCACACATTATCTTGTGTCTCAGTCCACCTGACTGATGAGACTCTGTATGTAATGCCTTAACATGCTGTTTTCCTTTTTATTACCGTTTTTCAGTGGGGAATAAGGGACTAATATGACCTGCATTTATTGGCAACTCATTTTTATATTCTGTTATTGCATTCAGCAGTGCAGTATGTTGTACATAATGTATGGAAAGCTCTCTGAGGCACGTTTGGAGTCCTATAAATGAAAGTAAAGATAAAGCCCGCTTGTCAGACTTTTGCCTTATTTACTTGGGAAATACTTTCACCTCCCACGTCCACAATGAGAATAACCAGATAGGGACAACTGAACACTCTGCCTCCATTTATTCTGACGATGTTTAACGTCGTCAGAATACATAGAGAAATGCATATGGAGGCAGAGTGTGCAACACGTTTATTTTCTTGCTTTCAAGTCTACTTCCAGTGATCAGCAGCCCTCAGTGTGCGTTACTTTTCTAAATCCTAGGCTGGGAACAACTAACATAAATCCAGTGGCCCACTTTCAATAAGAATCCATTTGAATCTGTTACCAATGTGAAGAAAAAGTGTATTCTGGTAAAATTAACAGTGATCTGAACGACAACTAAGAAATTATGGTTTTATTTAAAGAAGAAAAAGAAGAGAGAAAAAAAAAAAAAAAGTCAACACCTATACAATCTCAGTACATCTCCCGATTGGACCTACCCAAAATAAGAGTCGTGCTCTCTCACAAAGTTGTTTTCTGTCCCCTGGGGAGCACAACCCAGTCTCTTACTATCTGAGGCCCAGTTTCTTCTTCTCTTTCTGCTTCTTGCGGACCACTTCCATGTTGCGGTCCTTCCACATGCTCTTCCTCAGTTTGATGGGACGACTGCCGACGTACTTCCCTGGATAAAACACAGAGTGAGAGGCAGACACACAGAGGCAGCGCTTATTCGCCAGTTTTAAAGTCAGAAATAGGAATGAATCCGGGGCTATCAATCACCAAGTCAATAGAGAGGTGAAGTCCCTCCCCTTTCCGCTGGACCACCATGGGACCTCATTTCGGGGGAAAAAAATGTGTCCGGTAGTGAACGGAGAGAGACAAATCACGTGAAGATCCCGTTTGAATTGAGCCATGAATTAGTTTGTCATTTTAAAAGATAATTAATGAAGTGAAGAACGAGTCAGTTGGTTGTTAGTTTTGTGTGAAACCGCTCAGTGAACTACATCTCGCACAATATTCGCTAGCTCAGCTCGAGTCTATATCAACGGGGGTTCATATAGGGGATTGTTCAGGCGCCACCGAAAATTCCGCCGGATTTCACTCATTTAGGCCAGAGGTCCGATACCTTCCTCTTTCTTTGTGTTGGCGTTCTAACCGCTGGTGGGTTTCTGAGGACTATGGGTAACTGGTCCTCAGATCTCTGCAGAGTAAATCCAGACAGCTAGCTAGACTATCTGTCCAATCGGAGTTTTCTGTTACACGGCTATAACCACTTTTAGCGCCGCCCAAGACGATTGTGATTGGTTTAAAGAAATGTCAATAAACCAGAGCACGTTCTTCTCACCTCCAGGAATGCTGTGTGGACTAGCCAGACCTTCCTCTGAAGCGCGGTGGAGGAAGGTCTGGAAATGATGATTACCAGCTGCTATATAGTGTTTTGACCTCGACAACCCAACAGCATTTTACCGCAAACTTGCGACTAGTTAACTTTCTAAAGCAGGCGCAATCGCTTGTTTGCTTAAGAGTCGGGTCGGTGATTGTGAGATTGTGTAAAGGTGTTCACGAGATAGATTCCAACCTTTCGTGAACTTGTGAATTTCGCCAGCCGTCTTCTCTCCTTGATGGAGACAGACGCTGAGTGCACGGTGGGCTCGATGGGGTTTTAAGCCTCCAATGTCGCTAAAAACACCAAACACGGTGGGAGGAGCTCTGTGTGTGTGTGTGTGTGTGTGTGTGTGTGTGTGTGTGTGTGTGTGTGTGTGTGTGTGTGTGTGTGTGTGTGTGTGTGTGTGTGTGTGTGTGTGTGTGTGTGTGTGAGAATGTGAGCGAGACACAAGTAACAGAGGAGAGTAGGGAAAGGAAATGCTGCTGAATGAAGCGTTTACATACCGCCACACAATCCATGTGTGGGAAACACTGGACTTATGGTGCGTTCTTTTTGTCTTGTAATCGCGACTAGTAGCTCGAGCGTGACGTTACATCCGTGTCGGAAAACGAATAACCGCGGGTTGTTGCGTTCTTTTTGTCACACAATACTACGAGTCGGAGAAAAGATGGATTTTTGTAACATTTTTAGTAACATTTAGGATTCTATTCACCCAGTTATTGACATATTACACAAATATATTTCACAGTTTGATACATGAAAATTACGTTTTGATTAACGTTAACGTTAGGCTACTGCTCTGCTTTCTGCTCAAGACTCGGCTTAAAGCCGTTGTTGTCATATAGCCTCCGAGCGTCTCTAGCCAATTTCAGCTGCACAAGCTACAAAATAACTAATCAGGCGGTATTTAACTCCTAATGTAGCGACATGCCTAATAGGTAGCAGTATACAGTGCTATGTGTACGACTTCTTCATTTGGTTACAACAATGACAAAAAGTGCTTAAAATTGTAGAAAACCACAATGTTTACTACGTGTGATGCACGACGTAGCCATCTTTGAAAGTGAGCTCCTCTGAGTTCAGACGACTTGACGAGTCGTATATATACGACCTCGGGGGCGTTCTTTTGGCAACTTCCGGTTCGTAACTCCGGAAAACGACTCGTAGATAGACTTCGGTGGACAAAAAGAACGCACCATTAGCTCTGTTCCCCAACACATGTACCGTTATCTTACCACAGTTTTATCAGCCGGGAAGAGAAAGACGGTGCGAGTAATGTTTCATCCCGGTACCAAACACACAGACAACGTAGCTTCAGAGAGACGTCATCCATCCCACGCTGGCGGGAGTAGTCTTTCTAACGGCCCATTTTCAGTGTGACACTTCCAAAGTTCTTCTTCACTTGCCAAATTATCTTTTGAATTGACAAACGTGTGTAATTCATGGCTCAATTCAAATGGGATCAGATCGTTATTTGGCTCTCTCCATATATTTTCTGAAATAAGGTCTCATGGTGGACACAGGAAGGGGCGGGGCTTCCTCTCTGTAGGTCTACATCCGAGTGTAAAAGGGAGGAAAGTGCTGAAAAAGGTTGGGACTGACCGTTCATCTCCCTCATGGCTCGGACGTAGTCGTTGGGATCTTTAAAGCTGACGAAGCCGTAGCCTTTGGTCTTCCCCGTGCGTTTGTCTCTCACCACCTGAGGACAACAAATCCATTCGTAACCACAGCTGTTAAACCAGGGAGACAAGACGCAAGGCATCCACCCCCTCTAGTCAGTGAGCAAAGTCCACTTGCTGAGGAAGACAGCGAGATGGGGCTGAAAGCTCAGAAAAAAAAAAAAAAGCTATAAAGCAGACCTTGTGTTCAGATTTTAAATTTCTTTTAAATTTGGAAGGTTTTGAGTTATTTTGATTCCATAACATGTCTTCTTTCAGACTAGTGGAAAGAAAACATTTATTTAACTTCACTATATGTGTCTGTAGATTTCTCCTAAATTCACCAAAAGTTAGCATTAGATAACACCTCATTTGCATATTTAAACAGAAACAGAACAAATAACTATCTTAACGTCAGTAACCAACTGGGGATATTCCATGCCGATATCTTGTTTTTTTATTAAAAGTGTTAACAGCTGAATCGATGTTCATGTCAGTTTCTATGATAAACGGTGTTGAACCGGTCTTAGGTGCACACCCCCAAGGTAAGCATTATCCAAACAGTCGAGTCAGTTTTATTTATACAGCCCAATATCACAGATCTGCCTCTGGGGCTTTACAACCAGTTCAGACCAGGAAACACTCCCCAAACACACACTTTAACTAGGAAAACAGGTTATAATCTTTGTGGAGAGCAGAGGAGCCCCCTGCTGGACGGACAGAGCAGAGCAACTTCATAAAAATCATAATAGGACCCTATTTTAAAGATATAAGCGCGCGTGAAGCGCCTGGCGCATCTGCAGAAAAAAGGGTCAGTGCGCCGGGCGCATGGTTCAAAAGGGTTGTACTTAGTGTCTTCATCAATCATAGGTGTGTTTTGGGCGTAACATGCAATAAACCAATCAGAGAGTCATCTCCCATTCCCTTTAAAAGCCAGGCGCATTGCTGTTATGATGGCGGATTTGCACCGTAATATTTTTTTACTTTTAATCTTCTGCATGTGTGTGTAACAAGCATAGTGTGTGCGCGCTGTGCACGAGCCTAGGCGCATTTTACTAATGTTAAAATAACAATGAAATTATTGACTTCAGACCAGGTTTTTGTTGGTCAATGGCGCGATCACTTCCCGCTGCCTCAAGATAGTAATACGCCCAGAATGCACCTGAACACACCTCCCTGTAAGACCAGCACGCCCATGGGCGTGGGTGCTGGACGGTCTTGAATTAGCAAAGACACTTGAATAAATAATAAATAAAATAATACACTTCTACTTCTACTAGAGACAATATATTATGAGACATTTCTAAAAACTGATAGTTTTCTAACAAGAATTTAGGTTGATCATAGGTTAAAATAATAATAATAATAATAATAATAATAATAATGAAAAGAACCGATTTTAAATATCGTCGCAAAAACAATTAAGATACATCCGATTTTCGATTATCTTCCCCGACCCCTGGTAAACACACATCCAGGAGGAGAAAATGATACAAAGACTATATGATAAAGATCCAGGAGGATGTGAATGGTGGAAGCTGAGCATTACTGTACAGCATTACTCACTTTTTTATTGATGTACTGTAATGGAATTCACCTGAATAACTATCAACTATTGGCCACAAATGATCAGATACAGAAGGTCTAAGGCACATGTACCACTGTCGATGTATAACTCGAGGCCCGTGGGCCGAATTGGGCCATTCACAAATATTTATCGCATATCAGTTTAGGTTCACAATACATTTTGACCTGCCCAGTTGTGCTTACATTTATCCAGGTAAGTCGATTGAGAACAATTTCTCATTTGCAACGACGACCTGTCACATTCACGCAGTTCCACACTGATACCTGGAAGCTGCCCAGTACAACCACAGTCTGATCTGCTGGCCACTGAGCAGCTCCACTGGAGCGGTTGGGGTTAAGGGCCTTGCTCAAGGGCACCTCAGTGGTGGTAATGAGGGAGGGACAAGTGCTGCTCTTTAACCTTTAGGCCACCACTGCTATACGTTGTTATTTACAACGTCATGTGACTTCTAGTGAGGAAAATGTTCTAGGAACTTGTTAGGAATGAAGACACAAACTACAACGACCAAGGTTGTTTCTTAAAGGGAGTACAGGAAGTAAACAAGCTTACCAACCTTTGCTTTGAGGAAAGACGGGTATCTGCTGAAGGCTCTGGCCAGGATGTCATCATTCACCTCGTTACCAAGGTCACCGCAGAATATACGGAAATCATCTGCAACAAGGAGAGAAAACAGGAGCTTCAGCTTCACCCTGCAGCAGGTATTCAATAACAGAAGCATTCACATCACCAGGGACACCCAACTAACGTTTTTTTGTTCCGTTTCCCAATTTAGTGAACATTCAGCGCCGAATTGTCTGGCGATGATACTATGAAGGACACAGCAGGAGCTGAACCAAGTGAAAACCCAACATGTGTGTAGTAAAAGAACTGCTATCAATCATAATCGACCACACATAAAACCTTGGAAACCGTGTAAAACACTGCAGGGACAGAAAACTAGCCCCTTACGATCTACTTCAGCATAATCCTCCTCTACACGCATTCTTCAGCAGGAGCAGTGTTTTAATGTTACCTTTGCTACTGAAGTTACGTGATGTTCATCAGGGGTCTTAATGGCGGTTTTAACAGTGTGTACCTGAATCCCACTCCAACAGGCTGGCGTCCTCCCAGCTGGTCCCTGCTGCAGTGCGGATACACTTCCTCACCTTCTCCGACTTTGATCGCTTTTTGTCCTCTGTAGCACTTTCCACAGGCTGGAGAGAGAAAAGCACACACACAAAAATTTGGGAATTAGGAAAATGCTGTGAAGACACTACAGAAAGGAGAGATGATGTGACACTTTACATCACATGTCAAACTCAAGGCCTGCGGGCCAAATCCGACCACTCGCAGATTTTGATCCGGTCCGCCTATCAATTTAGGTTCATCATAAATATTGTCCCACCTGCTTTATTTTCTGCTTTTTTAACGGTTTGTCACTTTACTGAAGTTTTTCACTTTTGCCGACGCTTTTTTTTTCAACGGATCACGAACGCCGTGTTTGAGCTACGTTACATATACATAGCTCAAACACAGCGTTCGTGATCCGACTGGTCGTGACCGTTTTCCAAGATGGCGCCCGCATGTAAACATTAACGGTGCTGTCTTTCTAAACTATCTTTTTAATAAACTGTCTGTACACTTACAAAGTTCTCAATGCTTCAGTTTACATGTAGGGACCCTCATTATGCTACCGTGGAAGTGTGGTGCTATTTTGAGCCTTGTTAGTGGTATTAAATAGCAATTTACCATCTGCCCCGAAAGCTAGCGTTAGCCGCAAACCACCGGTTTAAAGCTAGAGACGCATTCGATTAGCATGAGAACAGATCCCAGAGAACGGTCAAACTCATTTTTAACCCCTAGGTTAATTTGGTGCCGGAATTGTCCTTGTCTTTAGCCACACAGTGTTTGAAGCCGCAGGGCTTCTAATGTTCAGATGTGTTAATACGCATTCTTGTGCGATTCCTTTAAATTTTCAGCTAATTTGTAAGTGCACTAAAAATCATTAGTAATGTAATCACTTAACAATGACTCAGTCAGGTCCTTGTGGCTGTAACGTTTGTGTCAACCGCAACTACATTTTTTGTACAGCCCTATTTGTGATACTGTGGTGGCAGAAATTTTGCCATGGTGGGCTGCCACTACAAAATCAACACAGTCTACTTTATTCCCTTATAATGTCCATATTTAATGCTTATAATGCCAATATTTAATGTTTAAATTGCCCATATTTAAGGCTGTCTTTTTTTAAACTTCATCCTTGCACTGCTATAGTTTTTATATTACTAGGTCTACATTATTCTCTTATACAGTGCCTTGCGAAAGTATTCGGCCCCCTTGAACTTTTCGACCTTTTGCCACATTTCAGGCCTCAAACATAAAGATATAAAACTGTAATTTTTTGTGAAGAATCAACAAGTGGGACACAATCATGAAGTGGAACGAAATTTCTTTGATATTTCAACCTTTTAAACAAATAAAAAACTGAAATATTGGGCGTGCAAAATTATTCAGCCCCCTTAAGTTAATACTTTGTAGCGCCACCTTTGTGCCGATTACAGCTGTAAGTCGCTTGGGGTATGTCTCTATCAGTTTTGCACATCGAGAGACTGACATTTTTGCCCATTCCTCCTTGCAAAACAGCTCGAGCTCAGTGAGGTTGGATGGAGAGCGTTTGTGAACAGCAGTTTTCAGTTCTTTCCACAGATTCTCGATTGGATTCAGGTCTGGACTTTGACTTGGCCATTCTAACACCTGGATATGTTTATTTGTGAACCATTCCATTGTAGATTTTGCTTTATGTTTTGGATCATTGTCTTGTTGGAAGACTAATCTCCGTCCCAGTCTCAGGTCTTTTGCAGACTCCATCAGGTTTTCTTCCAGAATGGTCCTGTATTTGGCTCCATCCATCTTCCCATCAATTTTAACCATCTTCCCTGTCCCTGCTGAAGAAAAGCAGGCCCAAACCATGATGCTGCCACCACCATGTTTGACAGTGGGGATGGTGTGTTCAGGGTGATGAGCTGTGTTGCTTTTACGCCAAACATAACGTTTTGCATTGTTGCCAACAAGTTCGATTTTGGTTTCATCTGACCACAGCACCTTCTTCCACGTTTGGTGTGTCTCCCATGTGGCTTTTGGCAAACTTTAAACGACACTTTTAATGGATATCTTTAAGAAATGGCTTTCTTCTTGCCACTCTTCCATAAAGGCCAGGTTTGTGCAGTATACGACTGATTGTTGTCCTATGGACAGAGTCTCCCACCTCAGCTGTAGATCTCTGCAGTTCATCCAGAGTGATCATGGGCCTCTTGGCTGCATCTCTGATCAGTCTTCTCATTGTATGAGCTGAAAGTTTAGAGGGACGGCCGGGCTTCGTAGAGATTTGCAGTGGTCTGACACCCCCTTCCATTTCAATATTATCGCTTGCACAGTGCTCCTTGGGATGTTTAAAACTTGGGAAATCTTTTGTATCCAAACGGCTTTAAACTTCTCCACAACAGTATCTCGGACCTGCCTGGTGTGTTCCTTGTTCTTCATGATGCTCTCTGCGCTTTACACGGACCTCTGAGACTATCACAGAACAGATGCATTTATACGGAAGACTTGATTACACACAGCTGGATTCTATTTATCATCATTAGTCATTTAGGTCAACATTGGATCATTCAGAGATCCTCACTGAACTTCTGGAGAGAGTTTGCTGCACTGAAAGTAAAGGGGCTGAATAATTTTGCACGCCCACTTTTTCAGTTTTTTATTTGTTAAAAAAGTTTGAAATAGCCAATGAATTTCGTTCCACTTCATAATTGGGACCCACTTGTTGTTGATTCTTCACAAAAAATTACAGTTTTATATCTTTATGTTTGAGGCCTGAAATGTGGCAAAAGGTCGAAACGTTCAAGGGGGCCGAATACTTTCGCAAGGCACTGTATTGTCCATATTTAATGCTGGTCTCTAGACTTTATCCTTGCACTATTGGACATATTTGCACTACCACCATGACACACATTCTCATACTGAATCCCAGGGTCAGTCCCTGCCCTGTCACTGCAAGCGTCTCATGCTTATACATCCCTTAGTACATGTGGATACTATAGTTCATGTGGATTTCTTTTTTTTTTATTTAGTATTTTGTCTTTTATTGTCCATGCTATTCATGTGGATTTGCTTTTTTATCATCCTGTCTGTGATGTATGTGAATGTTGTCTTAAGCTACTGGGACCTTGAATTTCCCCTTGGGGATCAATAAGTAACTGAGTGAGTGAGTGAGTGAGTGAGTGAGTGAGTGAGTGAGTGAGTGAGTGAGTATCTATCGATCGATCGATTGATCGATCGAAGTGAAAAATGATGAGTTCCCAGCAGAAAGCAGCGTGCTGCTGTTAAACGTACCTCAGTGTGGGGGGGCTCGGGCTCAGGCATGCTGGGTCCAATGACGGCGCTGCTGTCTTCGCTCTCCTTCTTGTCCAGCAGACCTGCCGCCATCACCGCCGCCTGCTGCTCGGCAACCCGCGCTGCCAGTTCCTCCTGAGAGCAGAGTGACGTATAACGCGTGAGATCACGTGGAGAGACAGACGGGCACATCACAAGCTCTGGTTATGCTTGTAGCAGAGCACCTGGACATTATTTAGTAAGATATCGATCGAAATGCAAGTACCATTCTGGCTTGTCTCTGAGCTCTAAAATCTATCCTTTTATGTCCGGCAGGGGCAGGAGGAGCAGAGTACACGGTCGGCGCTGCCTGGATGATCGACGGTGTCGGTTTGACGGGAGGCGGGGGACCCTGTCTTGTGGGCGGAGACGACACCATGGAGACCATGTCCCGGACCTGAGAGAAGGTTAACAAGAAGGTTAAGACACTAGGTAGGCGATAGGATGACTCACGTGGAAAAGAATTAGCAATGTAGTGGAGACAAAGAGAGATTCAGTTTACCCCAGTATTATTGGTATGTATAAGAACAGTGGCTGGTTATAGGGCTGCTCTATTAAAGAAAATAATAATAATCACGATTAGTTTGGGTCAATATTTAAATCAAGATTGTTTCAAATGACTACTCATTGAGTTTTGGAAAGATGTTGCATATTGGCAAGATGGCAATGCTAATAGTGCACATCTTTGGATAAAAAAATATGCAGTGGCGTCTGTTACTTTTTGTGCTTTTCCAAACTCGACAGATAAGTTACACTATAAAGTGTACTTTAACAAAAGACTGCATTGCAGACAATGTTGTTGTCGTCTTCTCTTTTCTTCTCTTCCGTTTCTTCGTTGTTAACATTAATTGGTCATACGTCACCCTGTGCTTACGTTTCAGGTGGTTTAACAGATGTGTGGTGTTACCAAGCAGTGCAGACATCACCATGTAGCACATCTTGCAGATTATGCGTTTGTGTTCCATGCCGGATTCCTCAAATCAGAACTTTTCACAGACAAAGGAATTTGATCTCCCCTTTTTCCTTGCCAAACGCAGCTTTTCTCCCTCCGCCATCTTCCCTCGCGCACTACAGTCTATGCCCGCGCGCCAGACACCACAAACAAGAGGGGAGGGGCAGAAGTGCGCTTGTCATTCAGAACACAAGGCAATATAAGAGTTTACTTGCAAAACGTAACATGCAAAATAACAGTTTATCTCGATTATGTTGTTTTTGTGATCATTAGGAGCCAAACTCGAAATCACGATGAAAATTTGTGTTAATTGCACAGCCCTAGCTGACTATATAAAGCACACAGGCTGATGTGGTGAAAGATCTCCCAGGTACGGTGGTTCAACACCCCTGGGTGTAGGGCTGCAGCCTAAGATCATTTCATAGTCGATTAATCTGTTGATTATTTTCTGGATGAATGGATTAGTTGTTTGGGCTCTAAAATGTGGATCAGTGTTTCCCAAAAAGCCCAAGATGACGTCCTCAAATGTCTTGTTTTGTCCACAACTCAAAAGATATTCAGTTTCCTGTCACAGAGATTCTGTTGGGAGATTAATTTAATTTTTTGACATCTACTGGATTACTCTCTGCAGGTCTACCTGGGTGGATGTGTTTGCTTCTTTGAGCTCTGACCTGAGGTGCAGCAGACATGTGCTGGATGGGCTGAGGAGCACCCTGGGGTGCCTGGGCCTGCAGGGAGGGAGGGAGCATCATAGGAGGAGGGGGAGGAGGCCTGGGCAGAGGAGGCGCTATTGGAGGGCCGCGCATCATGGGCATCCTCTGACCAACTGTCAACACAGCGTTAGGGTATTAACATACATACATGTGCATATGAGCGCCATTTTTTGTGAATGAAGGCAGAGAATCAAGCAGGGACGCCACATGAAAGCAAAGATCATTTCTGAATCATCAGTCACATCACAAACACAAAGTGAGGAGCCAGTTTACATCACAATATTATTTAGATGGGAGACAGATTTATTGATGACCAATTAAGGCTGCACAATATATCCCTTTTTTTGTCATTGCAATATCAACCGGCGACGCAATAAACACACACCGCGAAAGGCTGGGACATATTACCAAAGACACACACATTTTTTTGTGTTAGTTGAAAGAAACTTTCAGGAGAAAACTGCACTTTAAAATGTAACGGTCATTCTTTTTTTTAGCGCTGCATTTTATATTCAATGTTCAATTTATTCAATAAAAGAATGTTGGAAATGATTTTCCTTACATTAGTCAGTTTGTTGTATCTTAGCAGAATATTGAAAGCAGCAGAAATGCAGAACTGGTTACACTTTCACATATTTTCCTCATATTGTGCAGCCCTGTGACTTAAAATCCGTTCTAACATGTTCTTCTGAAATACTGCTCTGGTGGTAACCTTACCGGGTCTCTGCAGGATATGGGGGACAAAGGCTGGTCTCAGCATGGGAGGACGTATTGGAGGGACTGGGACAGACACAAATCACACAGTGAGTGTAAATGAGGCACAGCATGACAGCACAACTCTAAATGTTGGCTGGTCTACACATATATTATTAATCTGTCCCGCCTCTGAGACTTAGCAATATAAAATTGATCTTCGTTTTGTTTCTTCTTTGAAAAAACACATGGACTTCAATCTTTTCAACACAAAAACTGATTAATGAGTACAAGAGTATTCTGCACAACTATTAGAAATATACAAATGTAATATATAAGAAATACTAGTACAATAGATATAAGATAGTCAGCTATTGAGTAGATAGTAAAAACAACAACAAAAAAAACACATACTGTCTATTATGAAAAACTTTTGCACAAGACGTTTGTTCCCATCCCAGCTCTGTTGATAATATTGTGAGTGTATTAAACCTAGGTTGTGTCTGAAATCTCCTCCTCTGCCCTACATACTCAACATGTATACTATCCTTCAACAGGCTTTTGTGTAAATAAACAGTAGCATGGATCTTTTCAGATTCACTAAGCTGTAATTTTCAACGTCACTTCCTGAGAGCCTCTGTGGCATTGAAGACGCGCAACCATGGTAACCCCTGCCGACCGCCACTCTAGCGGCATCGCCAGATAACACTTAAATTACTGAAAGAGGTGAATAACTAGACCAACAGTCGTTTAAATATGTAGAAAAGTAAACTACAGAGTTATTGACATTAACAGAGCTCCTCGGTTTCTATCTGTTTGTTTGGTATGAACATCTTACTACCGCATTGCATTGTGGGATATTTATGCCCACGTAGTGTCCAGTATTGCATACTGTAATATTTACCGGAAATAGTATGCGATTTGCGTACTACTGGTTTCATACTAAGGTTTCGGACATAAAGACGCAGCTCTAGTGTTGTGTATCAGTACACCCCTGATTTTCAAACACTATGGACAACGATGAACGGAGTTCTTTCTTCATAGTATATTACTATATTACTGTGTTAGAGTATGCGTGTGAAAGTTTATGTTCACCTGGTCCTGCGAAGACGGGTGGTGGAGGACCAACAAAACTAGCAGCTCTGGCTTCTAATGTCTGCTGGACCTGGGAGAGAGGAAGAAAGACAGCACAAAGCCAGGGAGACAGAAGAGCGGGTGAAGACAAGGTGAAGACAGGGTGTACACAAAGTATAGAAAAAATAATGTCAAGAGGTCTCCTCCATCACTATCTCTATTTTAGAGAAGCATGTGTCGGTGGTTCACTCCCTGGCCCTGCTGTCCCATGTCAAAAAGTCTAAGCCATGTCGAAGTGTCCTTGGGCAAGACTCTGAACCCCGAATTGCTTCCGATGCTGCACCATTGTGTAAACGTGTGTGAATGTTTATCTGATGTTGTATGCCAGCCTTGGGCCACAGCGCGTGAATGGTTCCGTACAATGTGAAAGCACTTTGAGTAGTCGTTAAGACTAGAAAAGCGCTATATAAATACAGACCATTTACATTGACAATGAGCAGCACCTGAATATCCAGATACTAGAACAGTACCAACCTGTCTGTAGGTGTTGGTGCCTATAATGGCTCGCGCTGCTGGAACCACCGGGACAGAAAGAGCTACAGGTCCTGCCTCCAGAACAGCCGGGCCACCTGATGCTGGTACTGGACCGCCAAGAACCTCCTGCTCAAAACTACAGCCGGAGAGGAATAGAGACAGACTGGAGGTAAGAACATTAACTGTTTGATTTAACAGTTGATTCCCTTGTGAGCTGCTTTAACCAAGCCTAGACAATAACAGAGAACCAATACAAACAAAGAGAAGAAAAGCTGAGCATTAATTCCCTGAGGAGTTGAACACAGAATGGAAGTGTATAGTGAATTCTCTGTCAGGTGGAGTACTTTTATTAAATCTAAAGGCCCAGCTGATGCACACCAACCCTTACTTGGGATAAGTTAAAAACGTAGTTTTTAAGTGATCCTTTCCAACAGTTGTTATACTCACAGAGCCATCTCAGCCTCCATCTCTTTGAGCCGCTCCTGTCCGGACTTGAGCGCCATGCTGAGACACAAACATTGATAAGAGGTCAGACAAACTCCGTCTCCATCACCTAGCTACATAACAACAATGGAACCACTGAATACTTGGACACATGGGAGAAAACATCTTCACCGCAAAATGCCCCAATTGTTGTTCATTTTTAGCACAAAAAAATAGAACGCGAACGTTACATGATAGCTTCCTTAAATGATTTAGAAAAAGTTAGCTACGTTTGTTAGCACCGTAAATCACTTTTCTTTGTCTAACGTTACCAAATACTGCACCTTACCTTAATCTACGACGTTAACGCTTTCGATATGAAAAGTTACCGCTTGTTGACTAAGTTGACTTAGCTAACACGCTGGGCTTTTCGACTAAGCTAAGTGGCGTTAGCTAGCACATCAGAAGCTAACTAAGCTAGCCAAGAACCTAGCTAGCTCTACTGTATCATCCAGCTAACTAACCACTAATGCTAACGACGCTAATTGCTGCTGAATTATCGTAATGATTTCTATGTTACTGCTAGTTAACCCAGTTACTTTCTATGGATAAACATGTTTTAATAGGAAACAATAATGCTCTAGCTAGCTGCTGTACGAGCTGTAACGTTATGCTAACTGGCGGGTGCTTCTTCTTGAGGTTTATTGGCGGTTGGCAAACAGCGATTTGGTGCATTACCGCCAACTGCTGGTGTGGAGTGTGGATCACACTATCTCATGTGTACAATATTCAAAACAGCTTAACACAGGCCTAATAATAATAATTACAAATAATAACTGAACTCATATATTCTTAATCATATTAATGTGTCTAAGATATTAAAATAGTAGGCCTACTTGATTACTCGATTTCTTGGGTTCTTTTGCAGAATAGCTTTGAGATCACACTTTTATCTCTGGGAGGTTTTGAATCACATTTAAAGGCTTGTCCCTTCTCATATTTGTGACAGTAAAGTACAAGCTGCTCTGCCCTCAGTATAACATCCGCCTTCAGCTATCAGGCTCCGCTCCTGTGGAACCAGCTCCCAATTTGGGTTCGAGGGGCAGACACCGTCACCACATTTAAGAGTAAACTGAAAACCCTCCTCTTTGATAAAAGCTTATAGTTAGGGAGTGAGGAGTTGCAGCGTCCGCCTAACTGGCCCATCTGCTCCTCTTCGTAGTCATCAGATTTATTTGTCATATAATCAATAATATAGTGAGAGTAGAGGGAGGCAGGCCAGTAGGCCTACAGCCCGATCCGGTTGGGGAGAGTTCTAGCCCGAACAGGCACCTCTCTTTAACCTGCCTCTCTTAGTTGCTATTATAATTCTAGACTGCCGGGGAAGTTCCTTCCTTCCTATGACACACTGAGCTGCTCTCTCATCTCTGTTTTCACTTGTTTCCTTTTGTATGCATCCTGTCCCAGAAATGCTTGTTACTAACCTAGCTCTGGGGAGTTTACTCCCCAGAGTCCTTATGTTTCTTCTTCGCAGAGCTATGGTCTGCGATTCTCTGCAATGCCCAGCCGCGTCCTGCTGCGTCCGCCCCATCCACCCATGCTCTGCAGCCCCACGTTACATCCCGCAACGCCCTGCTGTGATGTTTATACGCACAGAGTAGTCAGGATCCGGTATAGGAGACTGCACTACTCAGTATGACATGATGTGCCCTGCTATGACATGAACTTCCACGATGACCTTCGAAGTCACTGTTCCATTATATTTAATGTGACTATTATTTGCCACTGTTCATCACACCCCCAACCGGCCCCGTCAGACACCGCCTACCAAGAGTCTGGGTCTGCCGAGGTTTCTTCCTAAAAGGGAGTTTTTCCTCGCCACTGTCGCAATAGCCACTACTAATGCTTGCTCTTGAGGGAATTACTGTAATTGTTGGGGCTTTGGAATTTATAGAGTGTGGTCTAGACCTACTCTATCTGTAAATTGTCTCGAGATAACTGTTGTTATGATTTGATACTATAAATAAAATTGAATTGAATTTAATTGAATTGTGTTGTGCTGACCTGATCTGAATCTGAACACTGTGCTGATGATGAGTCCAGTGTGACACAATCTAAGTCTTGATATGATTCTCTCTTCTCTCCTCTGCTTTCCTTTGTATGTATGTAAAACTATCAGACTTTGCTCTCTTCCTCCCATTGCTTTTGCCCCCTGTTCCTTTAATCTCTGTCTAATAATGCTCTGAACTTCTGTTTTGCTGGAAGTTTGTTGCTCATATCGCGTGTAGTTATTTTTCCTGCATACAATGAACCCCAGCGTAAACATAATCAAGTATAGCAGCCTAGAGAATGAGGGTCATTCATGTATTCATATTAGTACAGAACTGCCTCATTCAGTTAAATGGATCAATATAAATTATTCATTTTTTTTAGGATTCAAATAAGCTAAACATAGATTACACAGGGCCCTACACTAAGTCAGTGCTAAAAGCTAACTGGAGATTTCAAAACATGACTTAGTGTATATTAGAGCAGAGCTGCCTCATTCAGTTAAATGGATTAATAATTATTTTCTTTCACAATTGATTTATAATTAACATACTAGTCCACGTGACCCTGGTTGGACCGATCTGTTTAACGCATATAGACTGTATAAATAAAATATTCTTACACAGCCTATCGCTGACGTCACTGGTGTGGGCGGGGCCGGAGCGCCAGCTCTGCCTGATCCGGCCTCCGGGGCCCACTGGCCGCTTGTTTGTGTCGGCTCTGCACCGCAGCAGGAAGAAGCACCATGCTCCGCGCCGTCATTTCTCATGCCCTTCCCCGACTGAGCCGGCCGCCGGTGTGTCACTACTCTGCGGCCGCTATCCCTGCACCAAGCGGCCAGCCCGAGGTCCACTTTGACAAGGTACAGGCACTGGCAGACAAATTGATATGCAAGCACTTTTAGACGTGACTTTGGACATTGGCCAACTGCGCAACAAGTGCGTGTTAATGCAGAGCAGCATGGGAACCGTTAACACAGTGGAAGTGAGGAGGGGTTGATTGGTTCATTGTCACCGATTAGGCCGATTAGTTGAAGTACTGTTCCGATGTTTGCTTCGTGGTGCAGCAGGACACGAGCTGAGCTTCCTGGACCAGACACACACTCTTCTTTTCTCAGCAACTACCTACTTCCTGATACTGTCAGGAGCTGCTGCTGCAAGGAATCCAGATAAGCTCCCATTGTGAAATCCTCCTGGAAAGTTTTTTTTTTTTTTTTTCTCTCAACTTTATTTTCACAAATATGTGATACAAAATCTTTTGAACAATTCGTCATGGTACTTAAAAAAAACATATAAATGAGGCAGTCATTTCCATTCAATGAGAATTACAACCTTACATAATGATGACTTAACATAAATAAACTTAATGCTCATTTTCAGGTTCATAATTGTAGGTTGTACCAGAATAGGTTTACGTGGTTTAATGTTCAAAAAAAAAACATAAACATCCTTGGGTAGTATTTCTGTGAAAGGTAGTCCGCTACTGAAGACAAATTACATGGCAACTTTCCATTGGGTTGAAAAAATGTAATCTAATTTTAATGCTTTAGGATTACTTTAAAATCAAACATTGAAACTAGTGCACCTTGTACTGAAAGAATGGACTCAGGAACACCCATTTGAGTTCCTCTCTTAACATCTCAACACATTTCAATGCAAATAAAATGCAGCATTTTGCATATTCAACATTTACAGTTGCTCAAATCCGATTACCCATACTAAAACACTCCTGGCCCAAACTACAGGTGTGCTGTGTGTATTCTACAACACGTGATGAGCGTTTTTTTTGTGCAAGTTTCAGTTCTCCTCTTGCACTACAAGAGCAAAGTCCTCCGTGTGGCCTTTGATTAACAACGGCAGCAACTAAAACTTACACAAAAGAAACAGCTTCTCACATGTTGTGACACAGTGCACTCGAGAATACGAACTTTGTTTCTGTTTCCTAATCTCCAAAGGTCATCTCTAAAGTTCATTTTCAGTGTTGTGAGCTACAGTTCTCCTCCCTTTTATTGGGCTGGTGACACAAACCAAAGCACTAAAGGAATGTGAGAAAATGTTTTTATTTGGGTGAACTGACCCTTTTAAGGCCATTTGTTTCTTATTTGCAGCATATTTAGTCAGATTTGTTTTTAGGTCACTGTAATTACTCAGCTCTTACTGTCAGTATCACATACAGTGGCAGTGATTTGTTCGACACACATCAGTAACCCTGACCCAGGGTAAGCTCTCTGACAACACAAGGTTATACAATGATGGAAGAAGGTCTGACTTTATTGATCCACAGGACAGGTGGGAGATTTGCATGTCACATAAACTGTCAATTCTTATTTAGTTTTGAATGAAATTTCAAAAGCGGGATACATGATAACCTATGCCAGATTGCAGGGAGCCAGGTTCCATTCAGCCCGAGATGATTTGTTCTGGGGGATGGGTCAATCCTAGGCAGGATGGATGAGAACATAAGAAGCTGGGTCCAGACTAGTTTAATGATAGCCAGACAGATTATTTTAAGAGGATGGAAGAATGAAGGGCTGCCGTCTATCCAGGAGTGGGCTTGTGAGATGGCTAGGGTGGCGGCGTTTGAAAAGATGTCATATAAACTGTTTACCAGATTGGATTTCTATATTAGAAAATGGGGAAAGTAGCTGAACTTTCTGGAGGGCTCCTAAGAAGCTTTGTGCTGGGGAGAGATGTCTATGGTGAACTTATGGTGTTGTCATTTATACATATGTTTATTTGGTTTACTGTCTATATTGTTGTTGTGGTTGCTGTGTCATCTTTTCTTGAATTTAGTCTGGGTGGGTGGAGATGACGAAGGGGGTGATATGTTCATTTGTTACGAATTGTATGAAAATGTTAATAAAAAAAAAAAAAGAGAGATTCTGAAGTTTTGCAAAACCTCTAACTAAAACCTTTCTTCAGCAGTGAGGGAAATGTTGTAATGATCCATTTGACCATTTCAGCTGTTCATCAACAACCAGTGGCAGGATGCAGCGAGCGGGAAAACCTTCCCGACCATCAACCCCGCCACTGGGGAAATCATCAGTCAGGTTGCCGAGGCTGATGGGGTAAACACACTCTCCGATACTTTCATTCATCCATCATGTTCCAGCTGGAATTTACCATTAAACTGAAATTGATCTGGGTTGGTCCCACTTAAATAAAAGAAAATAAGAGAATGAAAAAGCCACAAGTGAAAAAAAATGTATAATGGAGGCAATACAATACTGTGAAAGAGTACTAACTACAACTACAAACTGGCATGTGGATTGGAACAACAACTTGCACACTTATTGCTAGTGACACACAGTTGTGTATCGGATATAGCGTGCCATTTGTACTCGGAAGTCAGATTTTCCGAGGTCAAAGTCGGAAACACGCCCCCTGACCTCGGATTTCCGAGCTCGGAACTCGGACAACCACCGAGTTCCAAGCTCAAAATCCAACATGGCTGCTCCATGCATCAACAGTTGAGAAAGCCGTAGTAACATACAGTTATTAGTACTTCTGTCTTATTTGTGTCTCACTAAATCAATTGTGGTCAATGGAACGCGCTATTAGACCGCGGCAGTTAGCTAGAAAGCTAATGTCTGCTTCTGTTCTACATGTTCAGAGGCATGGCCTGGCTTGTTGGATGAGCTCCGCGGGGGGAAATGTTGCTGCTCTGTCATGCCAGAAAAACATTTCTTATCTCGCAGCATGAACATTAACCAGGGCTCTCAAGTTTTGAAGACAGGCAAGAGTGACCCCCCCCAACAAAAAAAAAGCTCATCGATTGGTGGCGGGTTGGACGAGTCGCAGGAGTAGGGGTGTTTCATTAATATTATTATTATTAGTGTTTTTGTTGTTATTATTAATAATTGCTCAGATTTACAAAAGAAAAGATTTGACACATGGCAATGACAATTCAACCAAATACAAAGTATTTATTCAATTTCCACATGGCATGGTGACTTATGATAAGGGGGGGTATGGGGGTCCTCCCCCAGAAAATTTTGAGCATTAAACTCTTCATTTCCTGCATTCTGGTGAATTTTTATGCTCCTATTTATACCTTTTTCTGAATCAATTCATGCTGGAAATCTTTATGTAATGGTAAACATAGATTATTATCCAAATATAAAAACATAATGGAATATATGGCAGTTAGGCTCTCAGGCATTCTGTATTGCTTTCATCTATTTATTCTCCTGTAGATCAGCTTTCCTAATTAAATCTGAGTCAGCACACATGTAGCCTAGCATCATTTACTCTTCCCTTTTCTTTTGCATCTTTTGTTGAGGATTTAACCTCCTTAAATGTGCATATGACAATTATTCACGTCAATGATACATCAATTCATTTTAATGAATTGATAAACAGAAATTGTTTGAGCAAGATTTCTGCTCATGTTCAAAACGTTGTGCACATTCAAAACATATGTTTTATCTGAGTTTTGGAGGAGTCGTGATATTTTGAGAAAAATAAAGTTATAATAGTCAATATATTTCAAAATAATCTGCTGTGCATTAACGTGATTGCTCTGCTGATACGGTAGATCTCAGACCGTCTGACAGACACAGAGCCCCGTTTGGGTCTCTAGTCTCTGAATGAGCGAACGTTTAGGGAAGTGTCTGTATGCTGCTATATGCTTTTTTTTCCCCATTGGCTGTTGCATTAAATCTTACCCAGATACAATAGTGCTATTTTCTGATTGGCTATTGTGTAGCCCCTTTCTTTTTTTTGATTGGCTGATAAGTGGCAGGCTCGACTAAGAACTCCAGGGGAGACGCGCTTGATTCCTGCCGGTTCCATAGTGAGAGCGGCGCGGCCAGAGAAATTTTGGGCGCTGCGGCATATTCAATTTATTTTAAAAAGTTTTTCCGCGTGAGAAATACAATGTGTGGCGGGAGTGCGTGACAAAAGACCGAAATGAGTGACTGTCACGCTCAATGCGTGACACTTGAGAGCCCTGATTAACATAAATGTTTCAAACTTGCACTGAAAATGCTACTTCCATTTGCAGCTTCAGACCTACAAAGTGGTGCGGTTATTGATATCAGTCCTTCCAGAAAAATGCGGAGTTTTTTATGATTGTTGCGGGCAAAAATCCTTGATTATGCGGCACGTTTTCTTAAAAAATGCAATGGAATATGCGGGATGTTTATGCAATTTTATGCGATGAAATTGCAGTAAAGTGCAAAAAATGCGATTGCATAATCGCGTTTTTCTGGAGGGACTGTGATATATGAATCAACCAGTGCTGGAAGAAGTATCCAGATCTTTTTTTACTTAAGTAAAAGTAATAATATAACACTAAGAATACTGGTACTAGTAAAAGTCCTGCATTGAAAATGTTCCTTAAGTAAAAGTGTGTAAGTACCATCAGGAATATGTAGTTAAAGTATTAAAGGTTAAGAACTCTCGTCCCATTGTAGAAAGTGTAAAGGATCCAACCAGTTGTGTGTTTAATGGTCTAATCATTTCAGCTGGAATTGTAGGCCGTTATATTGTTGGCTAGTTTACTTTAGAATAAAACATCAGATTTTATAAACTACATGTATTTTGTGTAAAGTAACTAGTAACTAAAGCTGTAACAGATGAATGTAGTGGAGTAAAAAGTACAATATTTCTCTCTGAAATGTAGCGGAGTAGAAGTAGAAAGTACAGTACTTGAGTAAATGTACTTAGTAACATTCCACTGCTGGAATCAACAGAGGAGAAGTGTATTATACTTGATATAATTGAATGTTTTGTTGGAATCCTTTTCCTTAACCTCCATTATTTCATGACTCAGGAGGATTTCTTTTAAAAGCACCAGCTGACCAGGTGAATCATGTCATGCTGTTATGTTCCAGGCAGATGTAGACAAGGCGGTGAAAGCGGCGCGGGATGCCTTTAGGTTGGGGTCACCGTGGCGACGGATGGACGCCTCTCATCGCGGCCTGCTACTCAACCGATTGGCCGATGCCATTGAGAGGGACTCTGCCTACCTCGCTGTGAGTCATTCTTAAATGTCAAAACATTAAAACGTAAATCCAGACAGAAGCCACACTGACTATCCAGTAGTTAGATTTCTACTGTATTAATTTGTCTTTCTCTTGGGCATCTCTTTTTAAAAATGTCTTGCTTTTTGGCACATCCTTTTAGAGAACAAATCAGAAAGAAAAGTTGGATGAAGAATCGAAACAATCTTTTATCAAAAACAAAGAGATGGATATATACAGTGCCTTGCGAAAGTATTCGGCCCCCTTGAACTTTTCGACCTTTTGCCACATTTCAGGCTTCAAACATAAAGATATAAAACTGTAATTTTTTGTGAAGAATCAACAACAAGTGGGACACAATCATGAAGTCGAACGAAATTTATTGGATATTTCAAACTTTTTTAACAAATAAAAAACTGAAAAATTGGACGTGCAAAATTATTCAGCCCCTTTACTTTCAGAGCAGCAAACTCTCTCCAGAAGTTCAGTGAGGATCTCTGAATGATCCAAGGTTGACCTAAATGACTAATGATGATAAATAGAATCCAGCTGTGTGTAATCAAGTCTCCGTATAAATGCACCTGCTCTGTGATAGTCTCAGAGGTCCGTGTAAAGCGCAGAGAGCATCATGAAGAACAAGGAACACACCAGGCAGGTCCGAGATACTGTTGTGGAGAAGTTTAAAGCCGGATTTTGATACAAAAAGATTTCCCAAGCTTTAAACATCCCAAGGAGCACTGTGCAAGCGATAATATTGAAATGGAAGGAGTATCAGACCACTGCAAATCTACGAAGACCCGGCCGTCCCTCTAAACTTTCAGCTCATACAAGGAGTAGACTGATCAGAGATGCAGCCAAGAGGCCCATGATCACTCTGGATGAACTGCAGAGATCTACAGCTGAGGTGGGAGACTCTGTCCATAGGACAACAATCAGTCGTATACTGCACAAATCTCCACTTTATGGAAGAGTGGCAAGAAGAAAGCCATTTCTTAAAGATATCCATAAAAAGTGTCGTTTAAAGTTTGCCACAAGCCACCGGGGAGACACACCAAACATGTGGAAGAAGGTGCTGTGGTCAGATGAAACCAAAATCGAACTTTTTGGCAACAATGCAAAACGTTATGTTTGGCGTAAAAGCAACACAGCTCATCACCCTGAACACACCATCCCCACTGTCAAACATGGTGGTGGCAGCATCATGGTTTGGGCCTGCTTTTCTTCAGCAGGGACAGGGAAGATGGTTAAAATTGATGGGAAGATGGATGGAGCCAAATACAGGACCATTCTGGAAGAAAACCTGATGGAGTCTGCAAAAGACCTGAGACTGGGACGGAGATTTGTCTTCCAACAAGACAATGATCCAGAACATAAAGCAAAATCTACAATGGAATGGTTCACAAATAAACATATCCAGGTGTTAGAATGGCCAAGTCAAAGTCCAGACCTGAATCCAATCGAGAATCTGTGGAAAGAACTGAAAACTGCTGTTCACAAACGCTCTCCATCCAACCTCACTGAGCTCGAGCTGTTTTGTAAGGAGGAATGGGCAAAAATGTCAGTCTCTCGATGTGCAAAACTGATAGAGACATACCCCAAGCGACTTACAGCTGTAATCGCAGCAAAAGGTGGCGCTACAAAGTATTAACTTAAGGGGGGGGCTGAATAATTTTGCACGCCCAATATTTCAGTTTTTATTTGTTTAAAAGGTTTGAAATATCCAAATAAATTTCGTTCCACTTCATGATTGTGTCCCATTTGTTGTTGATTCTTCACAAAAAATTACAGTTTTATATCTTGATGTTTGAGGCCTGAAATGTGGCAAAAGGTCGAAAAGTTCAAGGGGGGCGAATACTTTCAAGGCAACATGTATATATATATATATATATATATATATATATATATATATATATATATATATATATATATATATATATATATATATATATATATATATATATATATATATATATATATATATATATATATATATATATTCTGTGCTTGAATTGAATGAGAATGCACACATACGTAGAAATGATTGAATGAACACCGAGCTTTCTGTAAACTAGACTCTGGGTTTCTGGCACAACTCACCAACTCACTTCCAAGGTGCATGAAGAGGGGAAAGAAGTCTGAAGAGATCAAAACTCCAGCAACACTATACAATATACAGAACACTTGCATTTCTTTCGGCTTGTGACCCCGATGAAGGCAGCAAGCTGAAACTATAGTTTTTTTTTTTTATACCACAAGTGTTGTATTTATTCTCAATAAATACCATAATCGGTAAAATTAATGGACAAAGCGACGCGGTAGACTTCCCACGGAGACCAGCGAAGGATATTGGAAGAACTTTTCCGGTGATGGCTGAGCGTTACTGCGCAGCCTCAAACTGAGCTTGACGACGTAGATGTGACGTGAGCAACCTGTCTGAAAGTTGTAAGTCTTCTGGTAGCTGTGCCGAGAGAAATCTCAATCACTCCCAATCTTGCAGACAGAAAGCGTAGGTATATGTAAGGAGATAACATAGGCACAGGCTAATAATTGCTAACTAAAATGCTAGTTAACATTAGTAATTAAACTTAAACAGCTAATGTAAGTCAAAACTACCTGCGAGCTTCTCCTGTACTATACGGTAATTCCTCTACTGTGCGACAGAAAGTCGAGTGGTGATGACCCAATCGTTAGCCTATTTTTACAAAAACGTCTGCTACGGAGCCATAACGTGAGATACAAGGTAATGGAGCCTTTTATACATTGTCGTGTTTCTTTAGAAATAAACAATGGACAAATAGTCTTTAAACGCTTCAGATGTAAAGTTATTCGCTATGACGTCAGAATGAATGGCAGTCAATGGAATGCTAACGGCGGGTGATGGCTTGTTAGCATCAAAATGGCGCCATAGGAGGTAGGCTTTGCGGAGGCTCGCTTACCCCCTTGATAAATACACATCACTTCCTCAACATTCAGGGTTTCTGTAGAGTCTAAAATTTTAAAATCTAAATTTCAGGCCTTATAAAGTCTTAAATTCGCTTTATTGTGTTGGAGGTCTTAAATAACTTTTTTTTTTTTAAAGATAATGTTTTGGCATTTTTAGGCCTTTATTTCTGACAGGATAGCGTAGACTTGGGGAATGACATGCAGCAAAGGGCCCGCGGCCGCTGCATCGAGGACTGAGCCCCTGTATATGGGCGCGCGCGCTACCAGGTGAGATACCCAGGCGCTGGTCTTAAATCATTTTCATCGGGTCTTAATTTCTTAATTTCCTACATCCATGGTCCCTCCTTTTTGATTCCCTGGTGTTGTAGTTGATTATTTTTTAAAGATTAATTTTTGGGGGCATTTTTAGACCTGTATTTGACAGGACAGCTGAAGACATGAAAGGGGAGAGAGAGGGGGGAATGACATGCAGCAAAGGGTCGTACCCGGGCCCGCTGCGTCGAGGAGTAAACCTCGATATGTATGGGCGCCCACTCTACCAACTGAGCTATCTGGGTATACGTAGTTGTTTATTTCCCTACTCCAAATATAATTCGCTGCATTACAACTACCAACATGCAACTTATATTGCAGCCAGTCAGCTTTCTTGTTATTGGCACGAGTCTCTTTCAGGATTGTTCCACAGACTATTATATTCTTTAGCTATGGGGAAGTGCAAGTTTAGCGATACTTGGCTTGAAAAAACTGAATTTAGGGCTTGGTTAAAGCCAACTGCTAACGTTTTTTTTTATTGTTATATAGGTCTTAAATTTCATTCATAATAGTCTTGAACGGTCTTAAATTTGACTTGGTGAAACCTGCAGAAACCCTGAACATTGACTCTTCTGCTGCTGCTTTTTATTAACAGCATTCTATGATATTTGGAACACATCATATCACATACTATTGCACAGCTGTAATTGGTTCACTGTTGTCGGAAGCATGTCAAATTGACCTTGTGTTGTTTGCTCAGGAACTGGAGACCCTTGACAATGGGAAGCCGTACGCTATTTCCTACATGGTGGATCTGCCCAACGTGGTGAAATGTTTCAGGTAACAACATACACCACACAGGTTTTCAAAGGCATTTTAAAGCTTTATCGTTTGCCTTTGGGCCACAGGGAGGTAGAAAGGTTTCAAATAACCCCGCCTTGTTACCTCTCACTGAAGCCCAGGTGTTTCTCTCAAACGGAGAATAGGGGGAGTGGATGACAGTTGGGTGTAATCCATAATAGAGATGGTCCGATACCATTTTTTGCTTCCCGTTACCGATTCTGATAGCTGAACTTGCGTATCGGCCGATACCGAGTACCGATCCGATACCAGTGTGTCATATATTTTATTAGGTTTTTAACAGCTGTATACTACTATCCCTGTATGGATGGGATATTATTTCTATCTTTGTTGTCTGTCTGGCTCAGGTTAAAATCTTTGTGAAACATGGAACAAACGCAAACAATGAATGCCAGAGAACTTTCTTTTCTTTATTTATTTCTTTTCTTTTAATGACAGTCAGTTATAACGGAAAAAGAACATAAATAAACTACTTTAACGTCGATTTCCTTTAGGGCTTTATTCCGTGGTATCGGATCGGTGCATAAACTCCAGTACTTCCCGATACCGATACCAGCGTTTTAGGCAGTATCGGAGCCATATTGGCAACCTGATTGCAGGTGACGTTAGAGCACATAGAACAAACCAAGAAATGGCACTGAATTTGCAGACTTTACTGTTTATCAGACCACAAATGAGACCAGGATTAGCCCAACACAGACTCTGTCTTTAAGTCGTCTGGCTGCTGCTGCACCGAGCAGCCGCACTGCTGCACCGCAGGAAAGATAGACCTCAGCATCGTCGGCTCTCGCCTCAGCTCCCAGCACCGACGCCGCGCGGTGCTTAGGGTTGGGTACTGAAGGAATGAATATGACCGATTCTGCTCCGGCTCAAAAGGCCAGCGTTCTCTGACTCCACTTGGTCACTTCTCAAGCTACCTCTGTGTTCAATGACTGGTAGACCAGAAAATAATACTCAGTATTTGCTCAGTTAAATTTAACAAAGCTTTAGTAAACGATATTTCAAGCAGAATACAATTTATGCATAGTGGCAAGTCCTGGAATCACTCCTGTTCTCTCCTCCTCTCCTGGCCTCAAGATTGTCACTATTAGATATTATACTGGGTGCATTCTGTCCCAAATGTTTATCAGGAGCAATTTGCTCCTTCTGCAACTGTCTTATCTTACACATGCCAGACAAGAGGAGAGAGCGAGGCCATTCCCAGGCGTTGAAGACATTCTATTCTTGACACAATGTATTTCAAAACGTTTCTCTTGTTGCTGCACAAAGATCTTCTTCGTGTGCAATAAGTTAAGCCAGCTAACTACACCTTAACTAATGGAGGATGACATATGACCTGCAGATTCTACTAAAGTCATACGTCATATTCCTGTTTTAGCAACAACCTTTAAAAAAGATATATACATAACATGTTATTATATAACATTCTGGTTAGTCCACATAGTCAGGAAATGACTCAAATGAAATATAAAATTATCAAAATACACTGTAGTGTACGGTTTAATGCAGTCTCGCAATGTTAATGGAAGTGAAAAAATAATTAGTGTATCCGCCCTGTGATTCTGATCGGCTCCAAAACGTAATGTGCTCCTCCTCGGCCAACGCTGCACCCTTCCACCAAAGTTCATGAAAATCAGGCCAGAAGTTTTTCTGTAATCCTGCTGACAGACAGACAAACTAAATAAAAAAACATGACCTCCTTGGTGGAGGGAATGAGCTTCTGCCTTGTTGTAACCCCATGTCCCAACCTGCTGTGTTTAGGTACTACGCAGGCTGGGCTGACAAATGGGAGGGAAAGACCATCCCCATCGATGGAGACTATTTCTGCTACACCCGACATGAACCCATCGGAGTCTGTGGACAGATCATCCCGGTGAGGGGAGGGGAAGCAGGGGGCAGGGAGAGAAAGATCAAAATAAACATAAATGAGAATAAATATGAAAGAAGGGAGTGGAAATGCATATTGACTGACTGACGAGCTGGAGGCAGACAGAGAAGCTCTTAACACCCCTTAATCGATCCATCGCAAAGCTGTAGCCAGGTTTAGATGCATATCAAATCTGTGTATATAAGCTTAGTCACAATGCAATGGAGTGCTGCTCGGTGTGTGTGGAAAGTGTGTGTCTCTCTGGTGCTCTTAGGCTTAGATCCAAGTGTACAAGGGTTCAAAGACACTGAGGCACTGTTTAAAAAGCCCTTATTATATTTCTTGGCTAAATCCATTAAAACAAGGCAACGCGTTTTGCTTTATTGTAAGCTATGGATATAGTTTAATGTTTATAGCCCCTTTTCTTAAATCTTCGGCTCATGTCTTGAGCATTTCTTTCAAAATCTTCTTCTGAATCACAGATGCGTTTAGGTCTCTGAAACGGACCAAAGGGCACGTTATTTATTAACCAAGGAGGATGAAAACTGGCTGCTCAGTTGGTTTTCTAAACATTGTAGTATGTCAATCACCATTACGGTCTTTAAATCAAGACAATTCATTTCAGTGAAAGGAAAAATCCAAACTAAGCTTCGTTGCCTTGTTTTAATGATTTGAGCCAAGAAATATAAGAGAGGCTTTTTAAACTTAACCCTCCCTAGTGCCTCACTGTCCTTGAACCCATGTACGCATATACGCTTGTTAGGTAAATCCCGTGTTCCACACACCTCTGCCCTAGCTGTAAACACCCTGGAGTTGGATTGATTCATGATTACCCACATTCTGTGTTATTCAACTGATAGAACAGGAGTGCACACAGAGCTCAGACGTGTGTGTGTGTGTGTGTGTGTGTGTGTGTGTGTGTGTGTGTGTGTGTGTGTGTGTGTGTGTGTGTGTGTGTGTGTGTGTGTGTGTGTGTGTGTGTGTGTGTGTGTGTGTGTGTGTGTGTGTGTGTGTGTGTGTGTGTGTGTGTGTGTGTGTTGTGGGAAACCCATTTGAAGCCTTTAGGTTTGACTGATGTTTTGTCCTTCTGCATGCTGTCTCCTCTCTCTTCCACTAAAGAATCAAAGCCAGCCATTGCTATCAGAACCTTTTGGTTCTTTCAACTTACGGTCTACTTTGACGGTCCCAGGATTCAGCGTTAAACCAGCGCAGGGGGGGCTGCGTTGTTGAAGGCGGGGCAGCAGATTAGTGTGTTGTTAAAGGCTTATCAGATGCTTAAACGGTTTGTTATACTCAGACAGGGTTTTACAACTCTGAAAAGCAAATAATTGATCGCATTATTGTTATGATTGCGAGGAAAAACGTAGAAATATGGCATTCACATTACGAAATAATCTCCCAGGAACGTTAGCTCACATGTGTTTGACCAGCACAGCAATCCCACCAATTGTCCCAGTTAGAGAGAAAATGCCCTAAACATATTCTTTGTAAATCTTTACAGTTGTTCCCTGAAAGAACCAAGCAGGCCTGCCTTGTTGCACCGTCTTATCGCTTCTTCAAAACGTTTGGTTACAGTGTAACCTTGGTTCTCTGAGTGAAGAGACTATTTCTCCAGGGCAAGGCTGCTCGGATACCGTTCCAATCAGTGTAAATCGGTGAACCCATGCACCCCTGGGCCTTTTATGCCCAAGCATGGGCCACATAGTGGTCCGTCTTAAAGTGATATCCACCTCAACTGCCCTCAGTGGGTCAGTCCCCCAGTACATACAGAATATGTATCTCTGTGGAGAGATAGTCAGTCTCGATACGGTAGAGAACTTGCCGTTTTAGCTTGCTAGCTCAGTGGTTGTTCTTGTCGTGAACGCCGGATGTCCGGCTTATCCTGGCAACATACTTCAGTTGATCCAGACTAAAAAAAAATCATAATCACAGTTCTTTTGGTCAATATTGACGTCACGATTATTTAACACTCACTTTGGAAAGATGTTGCATTTGTGGAACTTAAAGAACAGTGAAACAGTTAAACAAATTAACTGTGAAAACACCTTGAACTGTGAAATCTTCCATACTTTTCCTGTTTGACTGTTTTTAATTTTTTTTTCATTCAGAATACAAGACAAAATAAGAGTTTACTTGCAAAACATAATGTGCAAAAAAAATGATTGTTTTTGTGATCATTAGGAGCCAAAATCGTAATTGCGATTCAAGTTTTGATTAATTGCGCAGCCCTAATCCAGACTTCAGCAAAACAGGAAAGGCATACTGTCACTCCCTTTGCTTATCAGGAGATGCATTGAAACCTCAGCTTTAGTATTATGGGGTTAAGTGTCAGAAGTTACTCAGTAGAAGTGAAGTGTGATTGATGTGAACAAACCTTTCTCCCCCCCCCCTTTGCAGTGGAACTTCCCTCTGCTGATGCAGGCGTGGAAACTTGGCCCGGCCCTGGCGACCGGTAACACTGTGGTGATGAAAGTCGCAGAGCAGACGCCGCTCACAGCACTCTACGTAGCCAGCCTGATTAAAGAGGTACTTTGTTTGTTTCCTTTTTTTCTCTCCAGTTATTGTGACTTTAACTACCATCAGTGCAATACACAGGAACATTAAGACCTTTTTTCTTTTTCAACAATGTATTATTTACGCGTAACCGTTGAGTGGGTAAAATCAGTTGGATCAAAGCAACACATTCTTTCCTTGTTCAACCTCTAGTTTTGGTAGGCTTGTGTTGAAGCTTGCACTAGTCTGCCGTGTGTCCACAACATTAGAAATGTCTGATGGGAAAAGTTATAGAATTATGCAATCCGTCTTTGCTTTTTCAGGAGATGAACTGCAACGGTTAGCCTCGGTATTATGGGCATAAAGAATGTGGTTAAAAGTGGTCAGAAAGTTACGTGGTCGGAATGTAACTAAGTACATTTACTCAAGTACTGTCCTTAAGTCCAAATGTTGACGTACGTTTACTTGAGTCTTTTCTCTTCATGCCACTTTCTACTTCTACTCCGCTGCATTTCAGAGAGAAATATTGTACTTTTTACTCCACTACATTCATCTGTTACAGCTTTAGTTGCTAGTTACTTTACACGTTAAGATTTCTGCACACAAAACACATGTAGTTTATAAAATCTGATGTTTAATTATAAATAAAACTAGCCGACAATATAATGGCCTACTAGTTTTAATAGAAGATCAAACACTTAGTTGATGGACAGAATTGTTGGGATCATTTCCAGTTTCTAAAATGTGAGGATTTTTCTGCATTGAGTACTTTAATTTTAGTACTTTAAGTACATTTTCCTGATGATACTTTCATACTTTGACTTACATTTTCAATGCAGGACTTTTTGTAACAGTATTTTTACAGTGTACCACTGGTGACTCTTCAGTGATACAGTCGACCCCACACTGTAAAACATGATGTTGTGTAGTCTAGAGCAATGTGTTATTACCAAATCCAAACACCTGCTAATGGGCTCAGCAAAGATACGATTTCTTCCAGAGCAAAAAAGACCTGATGGAAGCAATGAAGCTTCACAAGTTCAGCATAAAGGTTCTTTAATCTATTTTATCTAGTCTTTTAATTGCCTGTGCAACTTCAGAGTTGAGCAGTTTTGCAGAGAAGAAGAGAGAAGATTGGTCCAGATATAAGAAAATCTAAAGAACACAGAAAGAGCTCACACAGACGTTACTTGTTTTTCCTCAAGCTTGTGTTGACTTGTGTTTCCAGGTGGGTTTTCCTGAAGGTGTTGTGAATATCTTGCCAGGCATGGGACCATCAGCTGGCGGTGCCATTGCTAGCCACATGGATGTTGACAAGTTGGCCTTCACTGGATCCACAGAGGTGGGGCAATTCTTTTTTTTTTTTTTTCCATTATCTTTTTATTGAATTTTAACATAACAGACAGAAGAGAAAAAAATAAATAAAAAAAAAAAAAAAAAAAAATTATACAGACAATTAGATCAGGTCAGTCCATGGTCACAGATCACAGTTCATCCTTTGTGAATGTTATGTAAACATGTCAAACTCTGTTATGACATGGTAGTGTCAGAGGTCCATAAGCGGTTCCCATATCCTGCGGAAGGCATCCCCCTTGTTTTTTAGGGCGTATGTGCGTTGTTCCAGTCTCAAAGTTTCATTTAGGATTTTTTTAAACAGATTAAATGATGGGGGTCTTTGTTGATTCCAATTGAGCAAGATGCATTTCTTTGCTATGTAAGACATTATGATTATCCTCTTCCTGCATGTGGTGTCCAGGGTCTTGTCCAATTCCGTACCAAAGAGGTACCGTGTTGGTGTAATGTCCAGCGGGGTTTTCACAATTTTAACAGTTAGATCATGTACCGCCTTCCAGAAATGTTTTAATTTCCTGCATTCCCAAAAAACATGCATAATTGACCCTGTACATGTTTTACAACGATGACATCTGGGGGATGAGTTAGGAAACATTTTACTTAAGCGGAGCGGAGTAAGGTACACCCTGTGCATGAATTTATAATTTTGTTCAGTTATTTTATTACAGGACAGTGGGGAAAAAACATTCTGACATATTGTATCCCACTGATCTTCGTCAAAAGCACGTCCCATATCCTTCTGCCATATGTTCCTAAGAGAGGTCAAGGAAGAGCTGTAATAGTCCAACAGAGCACTATAAATTACAGAGATTTTTCCTTTTAATGATGTTGATTTTACCAAAATCTCCTCTAGATTCGTCAGCCCCAAAGACAGCCGTTTTTCCCCATTTAGGGTGTTTATTAGATGGCGAATTTGTAAGTATCTATAAAAGTCCTGTTTCGGAATTTCATATTCTGACATTAGAACAGAAAAGGACTTGAGTGTATCCCCGGCAAACAATTGTTGGAATTGATGTATACCATTTCCTCTCCACTTTGTGAACAAAGATCTGCCAATAGATGGTGGCAGATCTGGGTTTAAGGATTCAGGGGAAAGCCTGGAGATTTTGCCAAAATTCCCACAGAACTTATTTATATCTTGCCAAGCCCGAGGAGTGTTGTAGACTACATATGTTTTGGTTATCTGATGTAGTGCATTTATGTTGTTAATGAATGGCAGCAAAGTTGTAGAAATAGGATTACAAAGTTCTTCTTCTATGTCTATCCAGTGTGCATTATTACGCTTTTGCACCCAGCTAATCAGGCCCTTTGTTTGGGCAGCCCAATAGTACATCTGTAAGTCTGGTAATGCCAGTCCCCCTTTCTCTCTAGATTTTGTTAAAGTTTTAAAAGCTATTCTTGGTAAGGAATTTTTCCAGATGAAAGAGGTTAACATTTTGTTTATAGATTTAAAGAATGTTTTATCCAAGTAACAGGGCAGTGACTGAAATAAATAGTTAAAACGGGGCAGAACATTCATTTTAATTACATGTATTCGTCCGAGAAATGAGATGGGGAGCATTTTCCAATGTTCTAATTCCTCCTTAATCTTTTTAAGCAATGGAATGTAGTTTATGAAGTAAAGATCCTTTAGTTTTAGAGCCACATTTACCCCAAGATACTTAAAGCTGTTCTGGGCCCAGGTGAACGGAGAGATTGCTCTGAGTCTATTAGAAACTGACGAGTTAATTAATAATGCATTGGATTTCGTCAAATGGACTTTATAGCCCGATATTGTTCCAAATTTAGAAATAAGGTCTAATACTGCTGGGATTGATAGCTCAGGGCTGGTTAAGTATAGGATTATATCATCAGCATATAGTGAAATTTTGTTCTGTGTTTTCCCGATATTGATACCAGCAATCTCTTCATTAGCCCGTATGGCTTCTGCGAGTGGTTCAATAGCCAAGTTAAATAAAAATGGAGATAAAGGGCACCCCTGCCGACAGCCTCTAAACAAATCAAATTTTTCAGTGAGGGTACCATTTATACATATTTGGGCTTGTGGGTTGCTATACATAGTTCTGACCCACCCAATACATTTTTCACCAAGATTAAATTTCTCCAGAACAGCAAACAAATATGACCACTCGACCCTATCAAACGCTTTTTCTGCGTCTAGCGAAAGTAGTAGGGCTGTTCTATTGTGTAGGGCCGAGTGGTCAATTATATTTAATAGTCTCCGGATATTGTCAGATGCATAGCGCGCCTTCACAAAGCCGGACTGATCGGGATTAATAATCTGGGGCAACAGGTTTTCCAGCCTGCGTGCAATTAATTTGGACAGTATCTGGCAATTCTGTTTTAATATATTTTATGTATAAATAACATGCTGTCTACATAACAAAACTAATTCGAAAGCCAGGATGTATATTTATGACCATGTGGGAGCAAAAAGACAGTTATCCCCGATCAAAGGGGATTTATCAAGAATAGGAACTCTTAAAGTGCTCATATTATGCTTTTTCCATTTCCTTTATTGTGTTGTATATATTTTTGTGCTCATTATAGGTTTCCAAAGTGAAAAAGCCCAAAGTCCACCCCAAAGGGACTTACCATCTTCCAGAGAAAACACTGTTCTCAAACTGCTCCAAACAGCTCTATTGTAGTCCAGCCTTTACTTCAGAGACCAACGTGGGTCACTTTGTAACACACGTTATAATGCTCGCCTAGCTGCTAGCGTGGCACGCCCTCATACTCTGCTTCTGACTGGCTAGTAGTCCTTACTGCGCATGTGCGACTCCCAACAAAGATGGAACAGAAGTGAGATGCCTCACTCTGTAGCTAAAACAGAGAGCTCAACACACAGGGTGAAAAGGGGAGCGGCAGCAATGTGCAGTACAACAAAAAATATGGTGTTTTCTGAAAATTAAACCACATAAACCTATTCTGGTACAACCTCTAAATACAATTATGGACCTGGAAATGAGCAGAATGTGAGCACTTTAAGATACTAAATATAATTAATAATAATTAAACATCACATTTTATAAGATTTTGGATTTGTTAGATCATTTTTGCAGTGGAATAGATTGCTGTATACAGCAGCTGTCATCACCGATGGGCTCATATCAAGTTGCACCTTGATAACAAGATAGGGAGACTCACTCTGACCCAGCTAAATTGGTGCTGCAGCTGTCTGATGTGAATTTTCCTGGAGTACATATCAGCCCTGTCAGACCTGAGGTGATGCATGCAATGACATATTATCACCAGCATTTGTCGCAAGTCAGCCAACGTGGTTGTGTTGGTCACTCTGGCACGAACACCACGCCCAAGCTGATCCCACAAGTGTTCAATGGGGTTGAGGTCAGGACTGCTGGTTGAAGAATGGGATGCTATCCCACAGCAGTGTGTGACCAGCATGAGGAGGAGGTGCCAGGCTGTTGTGGCTGTGTATGGTTCTTCCACACGCTACTGAGGCTCCGGTTTGTGAAATGAATAAATTGTCAAATTTTTCATGGGCGCAACCCACGTACTCAGCGCTGCTGCTCACAGTAAAACTGATTATATTAATAGAAAATCTTTTGCCAAAAACCTTGCAGTCACTTTTGACTACTAGCTGAAATTTGATAAAATTTGACAAAAAGACAATTATTCATGGTACTTGCACTTGAGAAATATTGCAAAAATACGTCAAATGTTGTCCTTCCAGCAGTTGGAAATGCCTTTGTTTCCTGACTATTGTAACGCTCTTAATTCCTGCCATAGCCAAGATGCTGTTAACAAGTTACGATTAGTCAAAAAAACTGCAGCAAGACTATTGCTATTAAGATGAGTGTGCTTCCTAAATGTAATAATTTTTTACAGTACCTCCCAATCAAGACCTCCACTAAACATGCTGATCAATAAAACAACTCTAATGCATTTCTCTGGAAGGTGGGATTGAACTAAAGCTCAGAAGAGTAGATCAAATTTGTAGGTGGTTTATATCATGATCATCAACATTTCAAGGGGAATTTTGCTATTTTTCAACCTGGACCATATTTCCCCATGCATTGCTGTCTAAGTGACGAAAGTAAACAAAACTCTTTGAAATTGGTCCAGCGTTGAGCGAGAACGCTGTAACTGGCAGCCGTGAACCGAGCTGCAATGTAACCCTACGGGACAAATGTTCAGCGTCAGTTAGCGTCCACTAAAAGTACCGTTTTTACCGCTGACAGGCTCAGATTATTATTTTTAGTGTCTGACAACATTATGGGAAGATGCATGGAAAAATAAGGTCCAGATAAAAAAAAAATTTAAAGGTGCACTACGAGTGCATGGTTTCAGCATGATTTAATTTTTGTTTTAAATTGCAGGCATCTCTCTGCCTGCCCCCTGAATACACTGCGAAAAAAGCCCGGTCTCGGGAGACAACCCAGGGGTCATAAACGTCAAACACTAGAGGCGCAGGCTGTGCACCAAAATACAACAAACCACGTTCCAGCCAATCACCGACAAGATGGTTGGGGGGAGGGGGTGGGGGTTAGTACGCATGCACATAATGGGGTGGGGCAGTGAGCACTAACCCCCCACCTCCTCCCCCAGTGAAGGTCAAAGCCTGCCACCTTCACACCTCATCGATATTAAACTATGCCACCTTTTCTAACATTTAACAGGCTTGTGGAAATTTAAAAAAAGAGCAGATTTCAGTCTGTCAAATTGAACATTGAAAAAAATCCGACGATAACATCCAGACAATTCGTATCCTGCAGCATGTGCTTTTAGTGTCTCTCATATGTACAAAACAATGACCAGTACAAGGACTTTCTGGACTACATCTGTTAACAAATGTCTCTCAATCTAACAGTCAGCCACTGACTGTCATTTTTTTGTAAGCTGTAGTAGTTTTTCTAACTTTTGTATTTGAAGCTAATGTGTCCCCATCTCTCTTCTTCCCTGTCTGTGTCCATCAGGTGGGTCATCTCATCCAGCAGGCTTCAGGCAACAGCAACCTAAAGAAAGTCACTCTGGAGCTGGGAGGAAAGAGTCCCAACATCATCCTGTCCGACGCCGACAGTACGTCTCACAGATACGAGTGCAGCAGTCATGTTCTAACACAGCTGGTGCCCTGTGGGGGCAACTCAAACGCTGCTGATGGCAGTTTGTCAAACTGTCTACTGTAGAGATAAGTGGCTGCACGGCTCACACAAAGTGTAACAATCAGATCAGAACAAACGGACAGGCCCCTCAAATCTGGACGTCAGTTGTATCCAATATGCAGGGATATTTTCTGATCTATATATATATTACAGATTCTGAAATTGACCTTGTCTAAATGGCAGTGATGAGTCATTGTTCCATCAGAATCCATGCAGCCAGACATGTTAATGTAATTTCATGTAAAGGGCATGGCTATGTCCCAACACTATTGTTGGGTGTGCTCTGTTGCACCTGTCAACAGACCTAACAGCCTGGAGTACACCGCTACATCACTACAGAAAAGTGAGAAATGAAACAAGATTTTCACTGCCTATTAGCTGCTGATTAATCTAAAGGAGGAGCATTTTAAAGATTTTTTTGGGGGGGGGCTTTTCCGCCTTTAATGGACAGGACAGCTAGGTGAGAAAGGGGGGGGAGAGAGAGGGGGAAGACATGCAGGAAATCTTCACAGGTCGGACTTGAACCCTGGACCTCTGCGTCAAGGCATAAACCTCCTATGTATATGTGCACCTGCTCTACCAACTGAGCCAGCAGAGGAGGAGCATTTTAATGTTTATTTTTAAGAATACTTTAATGGTGTCTTTATCTTTTCCCCATGCAGTGGAAGATGCAGTGGAGCAGTCCCACTTTGCTCTGTTTTTCAACCAAGGCCAGTGTTGCTGCGCCGGCTCCCGAACGTTTGTCCAAGCCGACATCTACGATGAGTTTTTGGAGCGGAGCGCCGAGCGAGCTCGGAATCGCGTGGTGGGAAACCCCTTTGACCTAAAGACCGAGCAGGGACCTCAGGTAACACACACACACAAAACCCTCAATTATAAATAATACATTTATATAGAGCTTTATCATAGATACTCAAACTGCTCCGTCAATCGGGGGGGGGGACTACTCTCTTCCACCCCCAATGTGTAGCACCCACCTTTGTGATGCACGGCAGCCTTACAACGCCAGACGCTCACCACACATCAGGTCTGTGGGGAGAACATGCAAACTCCACACAGAAAGGCCCGTGCGGACCAGGGTTCGAACCACTAACCTTCTTGCTGTGAGGCCACAGTGCTGCAAATTAGCACTCTCAGACCCCCTCCAAATAAATGCAAAAGTCAAATTTAAGGTTATTTTATGCCTGTATAATGGCCAGGATTATCAGGAATAAAATGTATGTATGAACACTCATACACCTACCTGCAAGGAACACAAGAGTTCTACCCTCTCAAATACCCATTTCATGCAGTGTTAATAAAAAAAAGACACATGATCAGTGCAGTTTTTAAACACAAATGGGTGCATCTGAAGTGTAAGGACTCTCTCTCCCCCTCTCTCTCGGTGCTGTTGGCTCTGTGACGGCCTGCCAGGTAGATCAGGAGCAGTTCAACAAGATCCTGGGCTACATCAGCAGTGGGAAGAGAGAGGGAGCCAAGCTGATGTGTGGGGGAGGAGTGGCTGCCGACAGAGGCTACTTCATCCAGCCGACGGTGTTCGGAGACGTCCAGGACAACATGACCATCGCCAGGGAGGAGGTAACCATCCTACGGAACACTTAAACTAACACATTGTTATATGTATTTCCTTTTTATGAATGCAATAACTCAGTTGTAACTAAATTCAAATCATATAATGGAAGGGCAGTCAATAGTAGTGGCCATAATCAAATGGAACATGAGGGCACTGAGCCGCTGCTGTGAGCCCGCTGATGTGTGGCATCCCATTAGATGCTTAATTTATGTAATTTACAGCCTTCACCTAATACTCCTGAAAAAAAATGGCTGTGGTTCTAAATGTAATCCATGAAATTAAAGTTCTTTATTTGTTCCCGTCGGTTGCTGTTAGAGATGCACCGATAGACCGGCCAGTGACCGGAATTGGCCGGTTTTCACGTGCTCGGCCATGACCGGCGACCGGCAGGTCAGTCTGACGTGCCGATTTCATACCGTCAATGCTACAATTAACTGACAATATTACAAGTTACAGTTCTCAAGGACGCACGCACACACAAACAGTCTCTTTTTCTCCTTTCTCTCAACTTTTTCACCGTGTGTCGCACGTACCCGCTCGTGGTGTGAAAGGCGTGTCCGCGCTATTCTCGCACACGTAGGGAACCTCGTGAGTTAACCTGCAACATGTCAGCTGTTTGGAAATTCTTCAGCGTGCAGAAGATAACAAGTTTGCAACATGCAACACCTGCAAGGAGAAAGTAGGGCGTGGAGGGACGACACCAAAAACCAAAATCAGATTTTTTTTTTTTTTTTTGTTGGATGTGAAAAGAAGGAAATGGTTCTAACATTGACCTTTTTAGATGGGTGTGAATTTCCCACACCAGGAGTCATTAATATAGTTCTATTTTATAGTGATCCATTATCTGTTCAAAAACATGTCTATGTTCTGTGCAAAATATTCTATTAAAGAACAGATAGAAAAAATAAATATTTGTGTGTGCTGTAAAGTGGTTAGAAAATGGAATCGGCTGAAATCTGTATCAGCTGGCCTAACTCAATGGAAATCTGAATCGGCCTAGAAAGTTGTAATCGGTGCAGCTTTAGTTGCTGTCCATACTTTACTTACGTTAAGTTCCAGTGTGGTAAAAGGCAGGATCTGACCCCTCTCCTGTTTGTTGCAATGTAAACGAAATGCATCTTCAGAGAGACGAATGCTGACTGGTGCTATGCCTGGAGGACCTCTGTGCACAGTCCGTTTTCACTCTACAACTCTACAAAAACGGTCACCCGTTCTCTAAGTTTCTGAGCGCTTCCATTTGCTGCCTCTCTCTCTTTTTGTGGAAGAGTATATATTTTCTGTGAGGGCTGGGACTAAATGCTTTTGTCCCGATTCGATTCTGTCCCGATACATGAGTGCTGATTGGATTTGTGTTGTGATTTTCATTCATTGCCATTCTAGAAGTATTGTGATTCGATAGTATTGAGTATTGCAGATTTTCTTTTCCCTCTTTATCAAAAAAAGTTGAATAAAACACTTCTAGAGACAATATATCATGAGACATTTCTAAAAACTAGTTTTCTAAGAAGAATGACAACACAAGTCAGTCAGTCAGTCTGACATTTATCTCTTTGTAAAGAAGAACACAACATGGAGGTTCTGCGGGAAAAGAATCAATTTTAAAAATCGCCGCAAAAAAATCACGATACATACAACTAAGTGAATTGAATTTTTTTTTTTTCTATATTTTTTTTCTGTTTTTTAAAAAAGGCATAATGTAATATAGGGGGCTACTTTAAAGAGGCACAGTCATCTAATGGACTCATTTCTCAGGCATAATTATACACCAAATTAGCATTCTGTAATCTGGTCTTGGGAAACGCACCACAACTATATGAGCATATTATTATATATTACGGGGCATCATCTCCTCTCAAATATTAGGCTATATTCCTTCTATTATTTAAAAAAAAGTCTAAATAACGAGGAACATATTGTGTTCCCTCACGCTAATGATAGATGAAATATAATACTTGGATGTGAGAGAGAACGTGTTTATTACACTTGCTTTGCTTGTGTGTCCTGTGTTATTATCATTGATTTTCGGTTTTCTTTTTCGGTCGTGTTTTCTCTTGCAGATCTTTGGCCCAGTGATGCAGATCTTGAAGTTCAAAACGCTGGAGGAGGTGGTGACGAGAGCCAACGATTCTAAATACGGACTGGCAGCCGCCGTGTTTACTAAAGACATCGACAAGGCCCACTATGTGTCCAACGCACTCCGCGCCGGCACAGTCTGGTAGGGCTGTTATTACCGCAAACATGAGTCTCGGAGCTGCAGACATCCAAGGCTAACGTGTGTGTGTGTGTCTGTCTCTCTCTGTGTGTGTGTGTGTGTGTGTGTGTGTGTGTGTCTCTCTCTCTGTCTGTGTGTCTCTGTCTGTCTGTCTGTCTGTCTGTCTGTCTGTCTGTCTCTCTCGGTCTGTCCCTCTCCCCCTGCAGGATTAACTGTTACGATGTGTTTGGGGCCCAGGCTCCGTTTGGAGGTTACAAGGCCTCCGGTAACGGCAGAGAGCTCGGAGAGTACGGCCTGGACAACTACACAGAAGTCAAAACGGTAAGTACTAAAAATATACGACGAGAATTATTTTAGGCTCCTCAGATGAATTGCTCTGAATCTGAACCTCCAGTATATGGATCATGAAGCTCAAAGCCAATTATAACTTGCTAAATCAGCAATGTGTGCATAATCCAATCGGCGAACACGGCTCACAATCGTTATTTTTGAACTGAAGTATGTTTAAAATAACACTGTCCAGTCTGGGTTTATCTGAATAAATGATAATAAGGTTGTCACCATACCAGAATTTTAAACTTCTATAATAAAGAATAAAGAAAATGATACTAGATACCTAGGCACACAAAATAGGGTCTTTTTTTTTAGTTTTTTTTTATGAATCCCCTGCATAGTACTGGTACAGAAAAAGTCCCTGAACACAGCAACGTGTTTGTCGTCTGTTATTATTGCTGTTAGTAGTGCTTCACTTGTAAACACAGGATGATGAGCGGTTGATTTTCCTCCCCGTTGTTCCATCTGTGCAGCCTTGCCTTGAAAATCTGATTGCCTGCCTGTTTTTATTTATTTTTTCTTATATAGCTTTGGTACTTTTTGAATGAATTATTAGCATTGTGTGTAATGTTTGATATCCTGAGAGCAAACGTTCTTTTTGTGTGTGTTATCAGGTGACCATCAAGGTGCCACAGAAGAATTCTTAGACGTCCGACGGCTCTCTGTCAGACCTTCATTTCAGCACTTTGGACCCCTTTCAGCTGTGAAAATGCACCCACTGTCCACACTCGACATATCTTCATTTTTCCGCCTGAATCAATGTGATCAAACTATGAAGACACAATCTGTTTTTGATCACTGACGTTTATACATTTTCATAATAAAGGCATTTGAGGCACTTAGCTTTCTCCGTCGTCTTTGTGTTATTTACAGGAAATGTTAGTTTGCATTGCATTTATTGTGGACAAATGCCTCTGCCAAGAAACAGACATAACATGTTTGAAATTATTCATAAATAGGCTTATTTATAAAAAACACCATAGCCGTGTCCTTTCCCGTTGGTTGTCCTGCAGATAAAACAAAAACACCTGTCCATGTGCGGTTTGTATGCTCGCATAAGAAAACAGCAGCAAATCTTTTGTTATTGTGGCCTCCATGTTTTCACCCACCTGATGCTCTCGGCTACGGCCAACCGTTGGTGGCAGTCATGCAACAAGTTGTTATGCCAAACGCCAATATAACAGAAGAACACGAATCCCGACCATGTGAACGCTGCCAGTCGGGAAAAACAACGTAATCACGGGGGCGTTCACTGAAATTCCCAGGTGGCATGAACACACCATTAGTTTGCTTTAAAGTTGTTGCCTCCAAATCTCTGTTAGGGATTTGTGTGATTGGTTATGGTGGCTAACATTATAGCCACATTAGCCAAGGCTAGCTCCATGGATCGGCATACATGTATGCCTGTAATGAGCCATAACTCCAGAACTCCTACACAAATTAGGACTGCTCACACAATTGTCTAATAGGATAAAATGAAGTGATGACATTTTATATCCCAAAGGTCAACTTCACTGTGACATGTTCTTTTAAAAAACACTTTTCCAGCTGTTATTCAATGCCGTAACTCGGGAACAGAAGGGGAGACAGTCGGAGACTGAGCTGGTGAAGCTGCGGTGATTGGTTAGATCTTTAGTGTGTGTGAAGTGTGCATGTTTTAGAACTTGTATCGTCGGGGCGGCTATAGCTCACCGCCCCATGCAGGCTTTGTCCTTGCCAGCAGCCCAGGTTCAAAACCAACCCGGGACACTTTGCTGCATGTGACAACGGCTCTTATCAGTCCTCTGTACTCCTGTAACAGTAGTCTGCAAGTGAAGACAGCATGTTTGCAGGGGTGTTGAAATGTATCACTGCATCGGGATACGGACCTGGATGATTCTACATCGATGCAGTGACAGACCATAATGTATTATTGCCTACTGAGGTTACTTGTTGATTTAGCGGTCACTGCTTTTGTTTTTGCCTTTAGTCTGCTGTATTGAGACTCCGCTACATTCAGGAAGTGTCTTTTTCATAAAGGGCAGATACAATAAAAAGGAGTTCACACATATCGATCGATATGACCGCTCGAATTAGTTGATGAAAACTCTGTGTAGCAATATATAACAATGAGGAGATGCATCGTGATATCTAATAGATTTAAATCGTTGACAGGATAATCGAATCGTGAGACTAGTGAAGGGTCACACCCCTAGTTAGAAGGCAAACAACCGCAAGGCTTTAAGAAGCTGTAGCAGGACTTCATGCAGCCTCACAAAGCTGTAGCAGTTTTGCAAATGTGAGTGGGGAGAAATTTGACGTGCAATAATAGTACAGATCCTCATCCACACAAACTGAAGGTCCAACCATCCATTATCTACAGTAACTGTTGTGAGCAGGGCTAAAGAGGTGGGTGTACACACAACAGATATGTGAATGAAAACAAGGCACAGGTAGGCATGGGCTTGGTCGGAGAAGTTTATTATTCAAACCTACTACATGGATACAGCCAGCTGAACACCACGCTCTGCTCCAGTTCGGACATAAATTTGCCTGAAAGTCCAGCCTGGTTTCAAGTCCTCCACTTTCCATAGGAGCAGTTCGGGAGTTCCAATGTTCCACTCGACTGTTGATGGTCCTGGAGGTTTCCAGCAATGTTCCACAAACCTAGAACCTTTGAAATAAATGGTTGTAAGGTTTCAATCAGTTGTGATGAAAGCCTGGTGAGATTGACTTGCTCCTGCTGATGCTCTGTGTGTGGATTCTCTCCCTCATCCATGTTGGAATAGCTCACCATCATACAACAGCTCAGCATGGTTTGGTTCAGTCCCATTCAGACATGAACCAACTGTTGGTTTGTGGTGACGTTATGCTAGATGCATCATAGTGAAACGTGTTTCCAATATTTTGTCTATGTATACAGCAGTGGACCAGTCAACAAAAACTGAATTTGATAATCTTTATTAAAAGATAAGATTATTCGGTGGGCTGTTTAATTGGATTAGACTGCATGGGAGTGTTTCCATCTGTTCCTCCAACACCAAACGTCAACACCTCCAAGAACAAGTCTATCAGTCTTATCTTAATAGAAGTCATCCATCTCCTTCCGTCTCCACTCCTTGCCCCATCCTGGCACCAACCAGGCCCAGTCCCAGTCAGACGCCTGGCTGCTCTCCGAACCATGCCGGCTCGTGATAACGGTCACCACATCTGAGGAACTGGGGCTGTCTTGAAGCATTCCCTCTGAACTAACCGAACCAGAACTGACCCTGTGTGGTCTTGTAATGGTTTTTGAAAATTCTTGTACTTCATCCTGCCTCTTTGTCTTCACTGCTCCAGTAAATTGACCCAAGTGACGAGCTTCACCTTTTTCAATTCCAGAATCAAAATCTGACTCGCCAAGTGACCCGTCTCCAAAGATCGGGTCCCTGAACCCAGACTGGTCTGAGTCTAACCCTCTGAGCTGTGGACTGTGAAGCATAGAATCATCTCCAAGAGCTCCTGTACCGTTTGTGTGCGCTTGCATCCCGTCAGACTTTGTGTCCACTGACTTCTGACTTCTTCCAGACTTGACTTGTTCTGACCACAGCTGAGGGTCCGACTCTGACCACAATAGAGGGTCTGACTCATCAGACTCCAGCCTGCTCTTTCCTGACTTGCTGACATCAGAAAAACCTGGGGGGTCCATTTCAAGGTCCTTGGTGGCCGAATGTGTCCCCACTAATATCTCAGGCCTACTGCCAAATGGACTCACATTGACTTTTGAATCCAGAGAACCAAGTGTACTGGCACTAGGTGGAGCTCCAACATTATTCGGGGGAAAGCTCTCTGCACTGATAGGCGAAAAAATGACACCGTGTCCTGTACTATTAATAGGGGCACTGCAACTCTTTGGATCACCGTTAGGGCATAGTTTAATGATTGGAATCACAATTGTGGAAACCTGTTCAGTAGGACCACGATTACTTGCATTATCATTACCTATACCAAAACTTGAAAACTCTCTTGCAGTGATAGTGGTGGGACTATAAGAATCTCCTAAAGCATTAGTGCTGCTGTAGTCACTGGACAAATGGCTCCCAGAGAGTAGCTCCTCCCTGGCCTCCTCTGGTCCAGTCTGGTCAGAGATAACCAAGTCATCTGTTGCCAACTCTTCCAGCCTGCGGTCTGCCTCTTCCATAACCATGTCATATGTTGCTAACTCTTTTGAATCCAGAGAACCAAGTGTACTGGCACCAGGTGGAGCTCCAACATTATCCGGCATTATTAGGTCATCTGTTGCTAACTCTTCCAGCCTGCTGTCTGCCTCTTCCGTAGGCACATCTTCCGTCTTGCCTTCATCCTGTCCTCTCTTTCCCTGCTGGCCGGCTGCAGCACTGTGCCTCCATTCGGTCTTCACAGCAGTCTTCTCAGCAATGGCTTCTTTATTCTCCTCCTCATGGCCAGTCTGTGTCTCCTGTGGAAAAGTGCGGACTTTCTTAAGGTGCTCATCCAGTCTTTCACCCCTCTTCTCTTCATGATCCAGCCTTTGTCTTTCCTCCTCTGCTTGAAAAGACATCACCTTCATCCTTGGTTTCTCTTCAGCCCTTTGTCCAATGAGCCAGCCTGGACTGCTCACTGTGTTCCCGATAGCTGAGTAATCAAAAGGACAAGCGTTAGAACATGTTATGCCAGAGATGGTGCAGGTTTTAGACAATAATGCTATTTTCCATCTTTATTTAAATGGACAGCTGGATTGGCGCTAACTGCACAAGATTATGTATTACAGAATTACCTGTATGGTGATACAATACTATCATAGATTAAGCATGTTTTGAGTATAATGTGTATATTATTACCCTGATGCATTTACTTATCTTCAGTTACCACGTGGTGTGTTAATTTAGCCCCTCTCACACATGCAGCCCTGAACCTCTCTTAACATTACCCGGAGCAGCTGTATGCAGGGTTCAAACTTTATGTCCACCAGCCAAATGCCTAGTGCAGGGGTCTTCAACGTTTTTTAAGCCAAGGACCCCTTTACTGAATGAGAGACAGAGCAGGGACCTCCTACTACATATACTGTATTGTAGAAATTAAGTTGCATGCAAGACTTTAATTTTTGAAAAGAACAATTTGAAGGCCCCCCTGCATTGACTCTGAGGACCGCCTAAGGTTCCCGACCCCCTGTTGAAGATCTCTGCCCTAGTGAATGTTCATTTTACCAGCCAATCAATAGAAAACGTAGTCTTTTAAAAAAAATAAATTAAAAAAAAAGTCATTTGTTCAGTCAGAACTTACAGTCCTGCATGTCCGTGCAGATGGAATCACAGCAGGCGCATACTGAGGCTGTGGCCTCCAGCTCCTCCCACCTACACACGCCAAAACAACAAAGCAGTCCATCAGTACAAACACTTGACTTCATTCAAGGCACACAAGGGATTTGTCGATTAAATCATCACACCACCTTCCCAAAAGTACTGCCACCCGTGGTTGTACAGATACACCAGATTTGTTTTCATATGGTTATTCTTTTTATTGTTTTATCATCCAATTGTCGTTTCTCATTCAACCACTTATGTAGAAGGATCTGTTAATAACATGGGTTGCCGACCTGCCAGCAGTCTCGTTGTAGCTGCAGGACTTTGAGCTGGGGGACGCGCTGAACCCGACTGACATTGAACAGTGGAGGTACAGCACCTACACGCAGACAGACAGGTGGAAAGATGTTATACACTCGCCAGTGATTAGAGAACCTGCTAGGTGTAGAGTACGTCACGTGTGGATTTGGACTCCACCGTTATGTCCAGCATATTGTAAACACACTGGGCAGCACCTCTTCAATCTCTCTTTAAGGTCGAGGTAGGGGCATAGGCGTAATTTACAGGGGGGATGAGAGGGGTTACACCCCCCCAATAATCAAAACTGGCCAGTGCAACCCCCCCAAAAACCTATTATAATTTACTTTACATAAATAAAGACATTGACACCATAAATTGATGCAGTAAAAGTACAGTGTTGCAGAAAAATTCACCAGAATCCAGAAAATAAAGTGTTGTGTTCAAAATTTCAATTATGCTCAAAAGTGGAGATCCCCTTTGTTGAACCCAAAGTTACGCCTTTTGGTAGGTGCCTAAACTATTGTTGTAGAAAGTTGCTGAAATGTACTGTATGTGTAAAAATGACTGAATCAGTGTTAAATTATCAGTTGAATGACTGAAAACTCTGCAACCTTTATACACTCTTTGACGTGAGAGAAGGTTCAGACAGAAAGGTAAGAAAACTTTGGGGTGTGTCAATGTCTTGAGATATGCTTTTGGGAAACTGGCCCTGCCAGGTTTTGTTGACCAGACAGCTGAGACCGATAGCTTGTGGTCAGAACAGCTGTATATGTGCACTGTGTGGCATTTGCTTCCAGGCAACCGTACTTTCAACCTCCCCAGGTTCTCTCACACTACACTGCTCCTCCGCTCTCTTCACTGGTTACAAATTGCTGCCCGCATCAAGACTAGTACTTGCATACAGGGCCACGAACGGATCAGCACCAGCTTACATCCAGGACCCGGTCAAACCCTATACCCCAATCCGCCCACTCCGCTCTGCATCAGCCAACCTGCTTGCTGTCCCCCTCACAGCGAGGGACAACTAATCACTCAACCGAAATGCCGACTGTTCGCTGTCCTGGCTCCTAAATGGTGGAATGAGCTCCCTATTGACATCAGGATGGCTAAGGCTAAAACATCTCTTTCAACTGCACCTTGGATAAAATAAATAAGAAAATATATGATAGTGTTCCTAATAATCCTTTGAGTGAGTGAGTGTGCGCACACACACGCACACACACACCTAATGTACTTGCACTTACTACTTGTTGTCTGGAGAAGTTTGCACCTTTAGGGTTGAAAGCACTTAATTGGAAGTCGCTTTGGATAAAAGCATCAGCTAAATGACATGTAATGTAATGTACTTTGCATGAGGCTGTGCATTGTAAGATAGAAAGAGACTCCATAGCTGTGCAAGAAGCTCTTAAGGCTGGAACTCATTTGCCAAATATTCAACATTCAGCAGCGTCAACAAGGAAGTCCAATGAGCAGTAGATTTCTGCTGCAACAATTGAACCATTTTTCATCAGGAAGCTCTAAATAAACATCAGGTGTACAGTAAAGTACAGCTTTCAGTGCACATAAGCAGCAATTAATATCAGCATGAGCAGGTACAACATGCTTTGACCCGCTGTAGAAACAGTAGCTATTCAGTCCACTAACCACAACTGTCATTGGATCCTCCCTTTGTCCATCTTTCCTAAAACTAAATTGTCTTACTCACTCACAGACAGACCTACTGCTGAGGCCTGCTCAGCCAGAATAGGTCAAAAGACTTCAGGGCTTGCAGCGAGTTTAAAGTTTTTGTAGGATATCAAATAAAGAAATGGTCTTACTTGTGAGACTGCTCTGAACAGAAAGGCATCCACAGAGAACTTCAGCACACTGCCCCCTCCCGACAGGAACCGGGAGCTGCTGCCCTCCCTATTGCTGTCGGCCATGCAGCTGCAATCAAAAGCACAAACATCACTCAAGACATGCAAAGTGACAAACCAATTACTGTAAACTCATTGGGTGACTGCGTGTTCTGGCTGGAGACACACCCATAGTTAGTAATGATGTCCACTTTGGGCATGCTGCTTGGGTCTTTGGAGCTCGTGGCATAGCATGCATCTGCATAAAGCCTCTCCCCAGCAAGCAGCACTCCTGTCTGGGCCACAAAATACACTGGCTCCCCTAAAAAGAACCAGTGGCCTGGAGGGATGGGCTCCCCCTGGGCTAGAGAGAGAGAGACAGACAGACAGACAGACAGACAGACAGACAGACACCCCCTGTCTTAAGTTGCATTTGCTTCTGTGCTTTATTGTACATGATCAAACTTGCAATTTATAGATCTGAAGTTACAGTAAAATATATATTAAGTTTTTGAAATTCGATTAAAATCAGAGTGGTAAAAACTATTCAGCGTAGACTTTAACACTTGAAGCCAACTGTTCACATTAAAGCTGCACTTTGTAATGAACGTCAGATATTAGATTTGGCTTTAACAAGACGTGATGACAGGTTTAAGCAGATCATTACAGATGTTTACAGGAAACGTGTCATCTTGCAGTGATAGCGAAGCCTGATTTAGATGGTGTAGGTGCGTTACCATTGCAGACAGTGAGGCTGTAGCTGCGTTTACTCCTGATGCTCTTTATCAAGGTTGTGTGCTGGACCTGAGGTCTGAAGCCAACTTGGTAAGAGTAATGAAACCTGACAGAGAGAATGAGAGCCACATCACTCCAGAGGCTGACATAAGACATTTTGTTCTTTATAATAATAATAATAATAATAATAATAATAATAATAATAATAATTATTGTTATTATTATTATTAATCTAGGATCTGATGGTAATTCTGTACCTTTCTACATGTCAGACACACAGTGTAACACAGAGGTTCCAAGTATATCCTAGACATCTTCTAAGAGGTTTATTCATATTTAAGATCATGTGTATTTCAGTTAGTTGGGTGACCTTATGGAATGGACTAAACAAATCAAACAGAGCCGTACTATTATATTATCATAAGTAAGATCGCTTCAGTCTGCAGCGACGAAACAAGCTACAATGTAAGTTAATGGGGCAATTGTCCAGCTTGTCCGCTAAAAGTTCTGTTTTTGCTGCCGACAGGCTCAGATTAATATTCTAAGTGTGTGACAACATTATGGAAAGGATTTCTAAAGGAGGTCTACCTTTCTGTTAAAGAGTAAGATCCTTTTTTTAAACATCAAAACATCTGCAACATTGCGTTCGCTAAACCCATGTAAATATCATGGTAAAATAGACTTCATTCAAAGTCGACAGAAACATAATAAAACTATGAAAAGCCATTTTGGGTCATCTTTCCACATTTCCAACCATTACAAATTTAGTGTTGGTTGAAATAAACACAGCTTACCGATTTACATGTGAAAATATGTTGGCTCTATACACGCTAAAAGTATTGCGAGTCTGGTGGGTTTAGCACTAGCGACCTCAGAGCCATTTCTGGTTAAACAGAATGCTCTTAAAGAGCTTTTAAAAAGCTCCATCTCCTTTCCATAATGTTGACAGACACTAAGAATAATAATCTGAGCCTGTCAATTGTAAAAACAGCCCCATTAGTGGACATTAACTGATGCTGAACATTTGCCCCATAGGGTTACACTGCAGCCCAGTATGTGGCTGCCGGTTACAGCGTTCACTTATTTCAAAGATTGTTTTTCCTATGAGTCACTTACACACAAGAACATAGAAAAATAGGGTCCAGGTTGAAAACACGTTAGATAACCTTTAAGTACATTTTCCTGATGATAGCCTACTTTTACTTAAGTAATATTTCAATGCAAGACTTTTACTCTAACAGTATTTTTACAGTGTGGTATTAGTACTTTTACTTAAATAAAAAGGATCTGAATACTTCTACTGCCGTTTTAATTAACAGCCACAAGGCTCAAAGACATGTTATTCTATTCTCTTTTCTGCCTGCTGTTGCTTTCACTCAGACTTTTTTTATTTTAAAAAAATGGATTATTACAAGACCCGACCGCGTGAGTGGATTGTGACTACGAGCAGGGAAATGCTCCAATAAAAGACCTGCAGACGCCTCCTCATCTCGTGTTTGTCATTCTGGGTCACAGAGAAGACACACTGATCTGAACGCTGCTGAAAGCCCTGACCTTACCTGTCGTAATGGCACTGGATGGGAAGGTTCATTGGTAGGACTCGGATGACGTAGCCTTGCGGAGGAGGAGTGTACCACAGAGAATAAGCATACACCAGCTGACCACCAACAACCTGAGAGATAAGAGTTTGACAGATTCAATAGGAAATCATGTCCCAATCCAACTAAATGTAAAGCCATTTGAGTCGATCTAGATTTCGCCATCTTTACATCTGGATTTTTACTGCCTGAAAAGTAACAACAGCCTCATACATACTCACATAATCACTTCGCAGTCATATCATTTTTACATGTCTGTACACGTCTCTATGTATGCTATTCCATCAACTTCAAAAAGGATAATTCTGTTCATTAGCCTACAATTTAGTTTAACCTAAAGATCTAATCTCAAAGATTTCTAACAAATCCATATGTCATAGGACATACTGGACTCCTCAGAAGAGATACAAGTCATTCCCACTCCCTATTGCATGTTCTGTCAACCTGAACAAACTGGAACTTTCCTGCACATGGTCTGGGAGTGTCAACAGGTGCATGAGTTCTGGAATAAAACATCCATAATATCTGATGTGATAGGATGTCGAATTCCTACTGACCAGATTGTTAGGTTACTTAATGTCGACTCTATATTGCACCTGCTTGTGAGACAAAAGAAAGTTTGGCTAGCAACCAAGAAAATGATAGCTCAACACTTTTGTTTTTTTTTCCTCGAGGCCGCAGAGGGGGTGGGGGGTTTGTTCAATTTTTATATTGTTTTTTAAATTTTTAACAACAAAAAAAATTATCTAAAAAAATAATTTCTAACACTTCATTTTCTGCATTCTGGTGAATATGTATGCAACAATTTATGTTGCAAAGGTCTTTATTTATGTAGGCTAAAAGGAACTTGTTATTCTCCTGTGTTGTTCCAAACTTTCTGCATAGTGAAAACATCACACATGTTATCTTGTTCGGGATGTTTCTTTTTAGGAATCATGTAGGCTACATCTCAACAAGAAATCTGTTATGAGACATTGTTAAAGCCAGAAGTCCAAATCTATAAAGACATGAAATCACATCTTTATTTTTCTCGCTCTCGTTGTGTTCTTTAACCCCCCCCCCAAAATGTTGCAAATACACAGTTCTTGTTTTCCGTAGGCCTAGCTACATGTTTCATTTTTACCTCTTTTGGGAAGTCTGTTGTCTTTCATATCTTTTAAGGCGAGAAAAATCTACCTCTTATAAATATTGGGGGAGTGGGCATTTCCACGCACACCCCCCCCCACGCCTATGATCTCACTTGCACTCGGTAGGCTAAAGTGTGGCTCTAGGAGCAGGGCTAGCTGTGAAATGATACCCATGTGTCCCTACCTTGGACTGTCCGCCGCATTCCGTCAGTCTGAAGCGGAAGAACAGGAAGCGGGGGCTGGCGCTGCTGGCTACGCACGAGCCCAGTCGGAACAGGGACGGGGCGTTCCACGCGCGCAGCTGGAAACGGTCCACGCGCACAGACACCTGGTCGTGATTGCACCAGACTTCCACAGCGCGTGCACCCGTCTCCTGGACGCTCTGTTGTGGTCTCGGGGTCGGTAACAGTAGCGCAGTCAGTCCGGCGGGAAACGGTCTCTTGTGGGGAACCGGCCGGAGCAGGTCGAGTGCTACCAGTGGCCCAGGTGCATGCAGGGACATGGGCAGGCGGTAGAACGAAGCGCGCGGGGAAACACCAGATCCCTCCTGGTTCGTCTGGCCGGGATTTACTCCCTCCGACCATGCCGCGCGCTGACCCGGACCTCCCAGCGTTCCAAGTAACAATGCCCAAAGAAGCAACGCGAACACCGACATGTTGAGGGGGAAACAGAGAGCAGGAAGGCTGTGACTAGTGGAGAGCCTGGCATAGTCTGGCCCGGCCTGGCCTGGACCTCATTATCACACCTGCTACTGCCTGCTAATTGGCACAGCCAGCGCCACACACAGCTGTTAGAATATGTAGGCCTATAGACCCTTTTCACGGCAGACATGTTGACATGTCATAGTAGGAAAAGCACAGGTGTATTCAAAACCATTAATGATGGTTGCATTCCACTTAGGAGAGGTCCTGGTATTGTGCATGCTGCCTCACTGAAATAGCTTACTGGGACACTTAGGCTAATGGAACTGAGCTATGTTAAGGTTATCAATTTCAGCTATGATTTTCCTACTATGACAAGTCAAAATGTCTGCTGTGAAAAAGGTCCAATCTTATTTGATCAATATTTTTTTTTAGAAGGGATGAATAATCTCATTTCAAAATCTGAATACTTTATTGATCACCTCAATGAAATTGTTTAGTTGCAGTGGCTCACAATCAAATTCAGGATAAAAGAAAAGTAAGAAAGATCAACTCAATAAGTGTATAAAGTAACATAAGTAAAATAGCTACAGTAAGAAATAAATAAAAACCTTAAGTAGAAGTCAAGTGAGAATAGGTTACGATCAGGTTCAAAAGATTGTTTCAAATGGATTGTACAAATTCTATTTCAGTGTATAAATCCACTACGGACATGAATAAGTAGGGTGTGAATGTAAGTAGCGGCAGTGAACAAATAACGCATTTTGCACATGTAGATGATAAGTTATTGCACCAAGCAATTTTTAATTGGACAATTATGCACAAAATACAAAACACATATACACAACACTCCAAGTCTAACTACTCCAACACCGACTGACCAAACCCCCCCCACACACACACACACACACACACACACACACACACACACACACACTACAAAAAAATAATAAAATGAAATTATATACAAGTAAATACACAAGTTTGCATACATCCCAATTGTACTACTATTTACAGTATATTAAAACAATAATCATGTGTCATTAAAATTAGATGCTAGAGCAGTTTGATTGTAGATAATTAAAGACAGATGCCTTAATAACTAGAATAGACGCGCACTAGAATCATGGAGTCGGCCTTTGAGTCGGCTGAAGTGACCGTGCATTGCAAACGGCGGAGAGAGCGCAATGGTTTCTGGGTGAAGCCGGGGATCGAGGGATTGGGATGACATTTGGCGTTTGGTATCAAAGATCCTCTATACTGTTCTAAACCGTATCTGGTGGTATTTAATACACGGCCAGAATCAGAGCCTCGTGAATGGTGGACCTCGACCGACTTCCGGGTCAACAGGAAATAACCCGCAGTCTGAACCGACCGTAGTTACGACAATACAGGCGCACAGAAACCTAAGCAGGGCTGGCCTTGGTTCGGAAGCCGCAGTGGTGCTGCCTTCCTGCGCTCCACAGCCGTGAAGGGGCCGAGTCCCATCGGCACATCGGGCCTGACGGCTCTGCGAGGGGAAGAACGGCACGCTCGAGCCGCTGGGAGATTTCATGTGATCCGTTGTTCGCTATAAAGTGTGATTGGCTCCGTGTGCCATCCGCTTCGGTTTTCGGTGTGCTCGTGATGTAGGCCGGTAATCCTGCTGGAGGTGGGTGATGGATTATTGTTTGATATTTTGCTCTGTTTAAGGACTAATATAACCAGAATATAGATGTTAGGCGCCCTTACAGGCTGGTCAGGGTTGCACACCGAATGCCATCCACACTCCCTATCGCAGCCCGTACACCCTGGTACTGAACTGTACTGACAGAGATCCGTCCATGTAAAAAGCTGGTTGGAGGCAGGTGTCCCAGATCCAGCTGTGATCGGATGCACTGTGTGTTTAAAGGCAGATGTTGAAATGAGGGAGACGCATCGTTGCTATCTTTCCTGAGTTGGAATTAAATCAAATTCCCAACACGCTGATCAGCTGTGCATGTGAGTAAAATTGTGTTGCCATTGCCAGGATTCTCCAGCCACACCGTGGAAGAGAGAGAAAGGATCATTGCTGTGTCAGTAGAAAGAGAGCCGTGTGGAAGCAGGCCTGTCATCACCTGATTTTCCCATCAACCTTTGACAGTGACACCATGCACATTGTGGCACTTTCAACAGTAGCCTACACCTATATATATATATTTTTTTTATCATCAGAATTTAAAATCACAGAAAAGAATACAATTTTACTTCCTTCCACATTCATAGGGTGGCAGGTGAACTCTGCAGAGCGACACCATCTCACTCACAGCTGAAACCAAAAAAGGACCAAATGTGACATTTCATTAAGACAAAAAGCATCCATGAAGACAGCAACGCTGACAAAAACGTTGAAAGAAGTGGGGGTTGTAACCCCCCCCCCCTGTAAATTACACCTGTGGTTTGCTGTAATATCTTCATGCTACATGTCCTGACTGATGCATGTTGCAGTAGTAGATGGTACACACTTTTTGTACAATAACCAGCAAAAAGCTCTAAAGCAGCGCCCTCTCCCAAGGCTATGTAACACAGAATAAAAGATCCACTGCAGCCAATGGCAGGTTTAGTCGAAGCAGTATGTTATTATCATAGATTATACCACGCTCGTGGTACTAAAAAAACAACAAATAAAGTTCTACTTGACTCAAAAAACAAGTTCTTGGCAAGTGACCGAGGTATAAGCGGGTTAATGCCCAATGAGGCGTCCCTTCTCGGGACACCTTGTTGGGGATAAACCCTGACATATCATACACGTGTGAAAACTAAGATGCAGTCATTGTTCTGCCGTCCCCGAAATCGTTTTTATTTTCCGTGTCAAGAATGAGACTCCACACCCACACCCAGATTGTATGGTGCTTTGCTCTGTCTTTACATGGTGCCGTGTTGTCCGTTTTAAACGCAATGCTGTTTTTAAAAAAAAATCCAAAAATCAAATGTCTTATACAAAGCCAGTTAGGCTGTGGCAGTAGGAAGCATCATCGCTCAGATAGTCTGGACCACAACTACATTTTCAGGATAAAGCCTAACATCCATGTTGTTTCTTGACTCTAGAATTGTATTTGTACTGATTGTATGTTCATATTTCTAAACTGTTGGTGTCAAGTCAAACTAACATCTGTATTTTTCTATTATATCCTGACTCCTCTTTCCCAGGACGGAGCGGTGGAGTTTACATTTCCACACCTGTAGAGAAAACAAAGTGAAAGAGGCGTCTGTACTTCATGTGCCCATTAGCGTCTGCTTGGCAAGATGAGTACAGACAGACCCAAACGGAATATCATAAAAAAAAAATATGTAAGCAAAACTTTTTTTTCCACTCTGTCCTCATTAATGATCTGGATTTTTTAAGATGTACCACACACATTTTTTTTCACACCAACAAACGTCTGTGTGTGTGTGTGCGTGCGCAGGACATCAGTGACGGGATGCCTTGGTGTGAAGAACGTCTGGTCCGCAAAGTTCTCTTCCTCTCCCTCAGGGAATTCCGAGACACACACCGTGCCTCACACATACACACGCGCGCACACAAACGCACGGTGAAAAAAACACTCTTACACGCTCAGCGAACAACACAGACCCAGAAAAACACGCGCACGAGACAGCGCGTGCGCACGCCGCAGCGCAGAGTCGCACACAGAGCACCAAACGCACAGAACAACGCACACGGTGCACAGAACATGCACATTTCAAAACACCTACGCCCTCAAGAGCACGCCAACAAAGGGCAAAAAATGAACTCGTCTCAGGACTCGCACACACCAAAAAGTAAATGCACTCACACACTACAGAACATGCAAACACAATCAGCAACGTGTGCAGGGAAAATTACACACGCTGTACAGCAAACCCACCTCCAAGAAAATACTCGCACGCTACAAAAGAGTTCTGGATCAACCAGGACGCTACGCTCACATAAAACACAGAACACACAGTCGATGCTCGACACGAAATACACGGAAACTGCAAAACACACACAAGCTCCTCGGCACAAACACTCAGCGAAGACCACCTGCACTCCTGAGAACACACCGCTGAGCCCCCCTGTCCCGGCCAGGACACTGCGCTCACACGCTCCCACAAGCCTCAGCGGTCAGTACCGTCCACACCTCTCTCCTCTTCTGTCTGAGTTACAGCTCACTCTGATTCTAGTCCGCCCTTTAGAGTTTCTGCTCCCGCTGCTTTGATTGTCTGTGACATTGTAAATTCAGGTCATGTCTCTGAGACGTGAAAATGCTTCATGTAAGAAACTAAAGTCCTGCCTGTGCTCTTAGGCCCCCGGGTTAATGGCATCAGCCGGCGTCAGTCCCTGCTGTCTGCTGGTCCCAGCTGGAGCTGGTCCTTACAGACGCGTCCTCAGCAGCGGCGCCCTAATAGCATCCATCGCCACAAGGACGACCCCGCCAGCAAGAGGTCAGCTGCTCTACTGTGTGTGTTTGCATGTTCGTGCCTGTGTGCGTGACTCACCTTCAAACAGTCGGAGAAAAGGCCAAGGGACTCCCGAAAAAACTTGGTATTTTATCTGGGGTGCTGTGTTTTTGTGATCATCGATTAATGAAGATACTTAGATTATTATTATTTACTGATTATTATTATTTACTGCGGCATGGCTGCAACCGCGACGAGACTGCACAATCCACATACCCGACCTGACACATATTGACTAAATTTGTCCAACAACAGAATGGGGTCTGTATTCTAAAATATATATATATATATATATATATATATATATATGGTACGGTGTATATACAGTATATATGTAGTGTATATATAGGGTGTATTTATACATATATATAGGGACACTTGGATGTATTGCATGATTGTTGTATTAGACTATATTTATTTTACCAGATAAACTGGCAACTGACAGTGTGTGAATGTGGTTGTGCATGTGTGTGCAGACCAAGGCTGCGAGCGCAGAGGAAGTTCGCCCAGTCCCCCCCCAGCTCTCCAGGACCTGGAGTGTTGATGAACGCAGCCCGGAGTAACCACAGCCTGGCTGTGGTCACCTGTCTGACCAGGTGCAGACCCAAGACTGAGGACTTCTTGTCTTTTCTCTGTCTGAGAGGTGAGCTACAAGCACACACGCAGCCCATTCACCACATAGGTACAGTCTGTGTACGGTAGTGGTCTGATCGGAGAGCTCCGCTCCATATCATCGTATAACTGAGAATACGACAACTATTCAACTCAATTAATGCTGAAGAAAGACCAATGCACCGGTGTGTTTAAACCCATCTAATATCTCTATTATTCAAGAGAAGGAAGGTAAGTACTATCGCATTAGCAAAAAACAAACGCAATGAGCTTCTGAAGAAGCGGCTACAGCCTCCCACAGACCCCGCCAAAAACAAGGCCCCATTACAAAACACGCGCCCGCCAAAAACACGCCCATTACAAGCCACGCGGTAAGAACCACGCCCGTGCCAAGAACCGCGACGCCAAAACGCCCACAAACCCGGACGCCGCAGAACACGCCCTACAGGACCACCCGGGCGGCAAAAGACACGCCCGTACAAGACACGGCGCCCAGAAAAACCGCCCATTCAAGACAGGCCACCGCAAAACACGCCCCGATACAAAGCCCGCGGCGCCGCAGAACCACGGCCAGTACAAGACACGCGCCGCGACATGCCCGTACAGAAGACCGCCGCGAAACACGCCCTCACAAGACACGCCGCGAACACGCCCGTTACAAGCCCACGGCCCCGCAAAAACCGCCGCCCTACAAACCCACGGCCGCGCAAATACGCCCGTACAAGCCACGGCCGCCGCAAAACACGCCCCGTACAAGCCACGGCCGCCGCAAAACACGCCCCGTACAAGACACGGCCGCCGCAAAACACGCCCGTACAAGACACGCCCTCTGCAAAACACGCCTGTACAAGACACGCCCTCTGCAAAACATTAGTCTGAGATTAGTCTGAGCAGTAAGTTGCAAAAAGCCTGTACAAGACACGCCCTCTGCAAAACACGTCCTGCCTCAAAGACGCCAAGTTGGGAAGACCGTGTGCGCAACATTTAGCTGTTAGCGAGTTGGGGGGGACGGAGGGCTCGGCCAGACAGGCACAGCGGATTCGGGGTGGTGATGGCGCAGTGGATATGACACATTCCTTTGGTGTGGGAGACCTGGGTTCAATTCCCACTGCATCAACGTCAACCAACGTGTCCCTGAGCAAGACACTTAACCCCTAGTTGCTCCAGAGTTGTGCGTCCTCTGACATTTATAGCAATTGTAAGTCGCTTTGGATAAAAGGGTCAGCTAAATGACCTGTAATGTAATGTGATGTAATGTAATCCAGCGGGCGGGCGCAGACCCACACTAGTGATCCTACTGCACCTCCTCCAGAATCAATGAAGGCATTTCCCCTTTCACTTCAGGTTCAGCAGCGCTGCCTAGCAACATGGCCTTCGTAGCGAGTGGACGAGCCAAGGGGCCAGCTGGTGCTCGGCATCTTACTTCCTGTCTTTCCACCAATCACAGGACTGCAGCTGAGGGGAAGAACATGAGCATATTCAGGAGAACAGCAGGTACTCCTCCCCTCACCTCTCTGTGGATCTGCATGTATTCACTTACAGTATACAGTCTCATCAGTCTCTTTAACACTCTGATGATTGAGGCAACTTTGGATTAAAAGGTAGTTTAATTCATCCAACAAAATCCTTTTATATAATGCCTCTGTGTCTGTCCTGCTGTCCTACAGTGCAGCGAGACTCTCTGAGAGCGAGGCCCGGAGGCTCCTTCTGCCCTCTGACGGCCCGGGAACAGAGGAGGAGGGAGAGAGAGAGGAGAGAGGAGGAACAGCAGAGGAGGATGAGGGGAGAGGGAGCTGAGAGACACCTTCTGAGACCTCGCCAGCTCTCCCTACAGGTCAGCAGGACTAACCAGGTCTGATCATCCTTTCTACATGCTTCTCTGTCTGAATGTGTCTGGTTGTATCATCAGTAGCACGAAGATTGAATCTGACACTGATACTCATGCAGTTCAGTTGGTTGCGGTGCAAAAAGGGTTATTCTCTTTATCTTGTTGATCACTAATTAAGATTTTAGAGCATCAACATTAAAAGCAAAATTCAGCCTTTTTCATGATAATTATCTCAGAAGTGAATACTTTGTTGCACCTTTAACCATCCTACGAGCTCCTCTTAAAGGTCCCATGACATGGTGCTCTTTGGATGCTTTTATATCCCCTAATACTGTATCTGAAGTCTCTTTTATATAGGCCTTAGTGGTCCCCTAATACTGTATCTGAAGTCTCTTTTATATAGACCTTAGTGGTCTCCTAATACTGTATCTGAAGTCTCTTTTATATAGGCCTTAGTGGTCCCCTAATACTGTATCTGAAGTCTCTTTTATATAGACCTTAGTGGTCCCCTAATACTGTATCTGAAGTCTCTTTTATATAGACCTTAGTGGTCCCCTAATACTGTATCTGAAGTCTCTTTTATATAGGCCTTAGTGGTCCCCTAATACTGTATCTGAAGTCTCTTTTATATAGACCTTAGTGGTCTCCTAATACTGTATCTGAAGTCTCTTTGAATAGACCTTAGTGGTCCCCTAATACTGTATCTGAAGTCTCTTTTATATAGGCCTTAGTGGTCCCCTAATACTGTATCTGAAGTCTCTTTTATATAGACCTTAGTGGTCTCCTAATACTGTATCTGAAGTCTCTTTTATATAGGCCTTAGTGGTCCCCTAATACTGTATCTGAAGTCTCTTTCCCGAAATTCAGCCTTGGTGCAGAATTACAGCCACTAGAGCCAGTCCCACAATGAGCTTTCCTTAGGATGTGCCATTTCTGTGTCTGTAGCTAATGAGGGGGGGGCAAGGTGGAGGGGGAGGTGTGGCCTTGACCAACTGCCACTTTGTTCATTTGAAAGCCATGATGTCTCTCTCTCTCTCATGGGTGGGCCAAATTCTCTGGGCGGGCAAAGCAGAGAAAGGGGAGGTAACCTTTCGCTTAATGACGTCATAAAGGGAAGATTCCAGATCGGCCCATCTGAGCTTTCATTTTCTCAAAGGCAGAGCAGGATACCCAGGGCTCGGTTTACACCTATCGCCATTTCTAGCCACTGGGGGGACCATAGGCAGGCTGGGGGAACTCATATTAATGTTAAAAAACCTCATAAAGTGACATTTTCATGCCATGGGACCTTTTTAAGAAGCATACCTCCAGCTCAGGGCAGACATAAACAGTATTGGGGGGTGGGTTTTGGTAAATTGACTGGATGCTATCGCCGTTTCACTTCCTTTCCGAAAGCCCCGTGGCTCGCGTGGAAATAGACCTGCCGCGTATCTTTAGCAGAGCGGAGCCGAGAGCCACTTCGTGACGTGTGTGGTGGAATAGGAAGCGTTGACTTGATTGGCCCCGATTGCTCGCCGGGGTCGCGGTGGAAAATAAGGGTTGGCGATCAAATCAAATCTGTCAAGTTATTCCTTTTTACTGACGTACATTACAGAAGCTAAATATGCTGCTGTGTCACTGTGCTGGTAAAGAACAGAAATCCATCTGTTTACAGGATCATGCTCATAACTGTTTTTCTTCTAATTTAATTATTCCCAGGATCTTATGATGATCTCTTTCCTTTGCAGGTTGCAATGGTAACTGGACTCTCCGAACAAAGAACTTCCTGTGTCCGGTCAGTTCCTACCTTAAAGCCTGGCCCCGGGGCAGGCAGCAGACGCTCCCCCAGGCCCTGCACAAGGCCGAGCAATACCTGTAAACCAAGACCCCAGGAAAGCAACAACCAACACCTATCCCGGCATAGCAAACACCAGCTGCCTCGCAATCAGCACCTTCCTCTCCACCACCCAACCGTCTCAAAGTACTATAGCAAACCCAAAACCTTCGGTAGTGTCCAGAACTCAGGAAGACATTCAAGCAGGACTCCCGCCCAAATAGCATTGACTAATGGCACAGTCATCAGGTCGCTAAGGGAGAGCCCTGGTGTCCTGAGGTTGTCCAGGAGAAAGAGAGGCCTCCCACCAGACACCAGCCCTACCCCTCCGAAGGACAGCAACTCATCGAAGAAGTGCAGGACAGTGCAATACAATGATGGCGATGTCCCACCGGAGAGTGACTGCCATATTGGTGAGATCCCACAGAGGGAGGCCAACTGTAACGAAGAGGTTAGAGTGGAGGACGTGAGTCATATTGGTGATCTCGCTGGCAGCCATGATGAAGAACTTAGACAAGAAGGCAGCTGTGACCACGTTGGAGAGATGAGACTGGAGAGGGACAGTTGTATTAGTGAAGACCTACAGCACAAGGGCAGTGTTGGAAAGTTAAGTTTGAGCAGCGTCTCTGCTCTGGAGCCCTCTCAGGAAGGGGTCAAGTTCACCAACATCATCACCGACTATGACCTGAGCCCTGTAACTGAGGTCATATGCAGACATGTGAGAGACAAAAGGCTGCAGAGAAATCAGCCCGCTTCATCCACAGTCCCTATGCTAATAACCAGGACTACTGAATCTAGGACTGTTGCCAGAGCTGCTGCTGCTAGGACTACTGCAACTAAAGCTGCTATCAACTCAGTGACATCCAAACACATACACACTGACCCACCAGCAAGCTATTCTGCCAAGCACACTGCTAAGGGTACTAACAAAGCTACTAGTAAGGACATTACCAAGTGTACTTCACCAGCCAGCAGGTACTCTGTCCATAATTCCAAAGGTGCTGCAAAGGACACTTCCAAGGGGACCACAGAGGACTCGACAAAGGACTGCACACCTGTCAGTAGCTACTCTAGCACTTCCAGGGGCTCTACAAAGAGCCTTACCCAGACCAAGTGTACTACCTCAGCCATTAAGACCAGGACCAGCCCTAGAACCCTTCAGAAGCGCCGACAAACCTGAGCTACGTCTGGAAACGTTGACAGATCCACTGTTTGCTATATTGAGAATTGATGTTGAAGACAATTAGTAAAGTATTCAGAACAACATTGGATACTGTTGATCATACGTGTCGCATGATGATGGTTATTGGCTGGTTGGATAGTGACGTAGTGACTGTGTACTGTTCTCTACATGTGTCAATGATTGTGGGAACATTTTAATTCTAAAGGTCAAATAAATAATTGGAAGACAGCATAAGACACGCTGTATACTGGACTGTATAGTGAACGGCCACTGTTTTCAGATGCTTCCCTGCTGAATCTGAAATTGCAGCTTGGTATCATATACAATATTCACATGGAAAAGGCACTGGTTTTATTAAAGCACATAGTTTAATTTGAGTCGGTCTGTATAGTTTTCAGTAGCTTAATTAAGCCTGTTTTAACATACGAGTTTCCCTTTCACACATGTTACGCACAACCGGAGAGTTTTCACTTCCTGGAAATCCTCAGTTTGGTTTAGGCGAGGGGTGGCGCCTGGCTAGAGCACACAGGAAGCAGGACGTGATGCAGATTACACCGTGGTCACAGAGCCGGTTCATAATTTGGTCATAAACAACAGAGTCTCTTGCCTTTTCTTGAATCTGTCTGACTGTCACCCATTGGTTTGTGGAATTTGAAGCCTTGAGTTTGATGATACCAGAAGTGACCAGAAGTGACCAGAAGGCGGAGCTTGGGACGATGACACGGCTAAACGCTAAGGAGGAAAAGTCGCTGATTTTCTACTGGCTGACGCGAAATCATCCAGAGGAGTTTATTTTCTTTCTTTTATTTTTATGCTGCCGTTTAAACAGGGACCTCCGGTTACTGCCGCCATTCATCTGCATGAAAGGCAGCACACAGAACATCGGCACTGACTAGATAAGTCTAGGTTTGCAGTGCATGTGTGAAAGGGGCTCTATGTGTGAAAGCTGTCATGCATACGGCTACATACCACTGCTCTGGGGCTTTTTGGCAGGTCTTTGGCAGTCAGGTCACAATACAGTCCTGCCATTTCATTCAAACCGAAATAATCTGTCCAGGATCGTCTACATAGATAACCTAAAAGTCCTAAAGGTTTCTCATTTATAAAAAGGACAGGTTCATATGTTTTTCAAATACGTTATGACTTGAAACAATAGTGCCGATATGAACAGCGAAGCAGGTTTTTTACTGCTGTAATCGTTCCTCCTGATGTTTATCTGAAGCTAATCTGAGGGCTCAGCAGTCTTAGTCAAATAAAGTGGGCATCTTTCAAAGTTGGCGTTTGTAGTATGAAATTCTATATTTCTGTTACTGTCCACAGATTAGCAAGGAAACACTGTACAGGGAGCCAAACAAGAGGGAATTTCGTTCACAATAGGCTGTAAATATGAAAGATACCCACTTGATTTGTCTAATTCAGACAGCTGAAGCCTCATATAAACTGTGTCCACCTTACTTGCATTGAGTTTGCATTAGGGAAGGTTCTCTTAATGGCCAGTATGAATGGGGTGAATGATTACAGCAAGCAAAACAAGTTTCAGTGTACATATGGGCACGTGAGTATGGTTTTAGGACAGACTTAAAGAAAAGGTGAATCTCTCCTTTTAGGAAGGCAGTGGCACAATGGAAACCATTGGATCCACGTTGACTCTGGCCTCCGTTACGTCGTCTGCGTAAAACCAACTAAACTGTGTTCACCAGCCTGTGGAACATCAGAAGGACCCCCCCCAGCCCCCCAATATTCTGGTCTGTTCAATGGACAATTGTTTTCAAGTATATTTAATGCGACATATACAAGAACAAAACTGTTTTTTTAATGACTTATTTCTTTTATTTTCCCCTTCCACTGAAGCTTTTTATGCCCGTACTGTACATACCGTTAACAAGTTTTTGTCCATGCTTCACTAGGCGTGTAAAAGGGTGTGGAGGTGGCCGTGTATTGACTTGACATGTTTAGTTCAGTGAGGATCTGTGAGGATGGATACATTTGTAGAAATAGAAGGATGTGCGTGTGAGGCGGGTGAACAACAGACATATAAAGAAACGCCTCAATAAATACTGTTCACTGTTAACACGGCCATCATACTGTGTGATAAATGACTGTATAAGACCCCACGCTGGATCTCATGGAAATGTCAGAAGGTTTTCGGATTACATCAGGTTTCTATCAGGTGCTATTCGCTTGCTCATGAGATGATTTTACGGAGGTTTAATAAATGTGATAAAACATTATGGCTGTCAATACATTCATTACTATTGCATATTTGCTCACAGTAAACCCACTGTGACTATTTTTTAAGTTGCCATAATCACATAACATTTCTACACATAGGGGCTTTAAAGGAGTAATTGAAAAGTACGTTTGTAAATGCGCTCATTATACTTTGTCCATATGATATATTTTAATCAGTCAAAATCCCAGGTGGCAGGTGTTTATTTATGGCCAGCACAATTTATGCATTAAGGTTCGAATCGATTTTATATTATGACCTGTTTGAGCTGTGGAATTTTATTAAATCATATACTGACATTATGAATGGATGTTGGTGTATGCTGCAGAAAACTGCACTCCTTACAACAGTTGCTTACTACAGTTATTATGCCATGAAAGCATCCCCGTCGCACACATAAATTGGACAATCTGGCTTCCTGATACAGGATTCACACACTGCCAGTTTATTTAACAACTCACTCTAATTCCGACTAACACATGGTGACAAGGGATGTTTTCATTAAGGATCCTTGCAGCTTGTGTGGTTGGAGCTACACATAATATCGCGCTTCAGCCATTCACCTTTAGTAATGTGGTGCCTGTGTTGGCTAAATGGCCTTCAATGGGAAGTCATTGAATGGATATGCAGTGTGTAACAGCTGGCTTTCATCTGGGACACAAAGTCAGTGGTTTCAAGTTCATTTAAAAAAAAAAAAAAAGTGTTATTGAGCATCTCCCACTACTCATTTAGCTGTCTATAAAATATTTGAGTACAAGAATGTGCAATACATTTGTGCGTCTTACAGATACAGACATGTGGACAAAGTAGAGATGGTCCGATACCATTTTTTGCTTCCTGTTTTCGATACCTGAACTTGCGTATCGGCCGATACCGAATACTGATCTGATACCAGTGTGTCATATATGTTATTATGTATTAATAGCTACTACTATCCCTGTATGGATGTGATATGATTTCTATCTTTGTTGTACGGTCTGGCTCAGGTTCAACACAACAGAACATCTCTAGTCTCCCGTTTCCCCTCTATTTCCATGAGTTCATGCCATTTAATGCAACTTTAAATTGTTATGGCGTTGTCAGTCAGTTGTTTTGTTATATCTCTTTGTCATTGTGTGTTCATGACTTTTTGGTAAGATGAGCCAACTCTTTCAGCCCCAAGGGAATATGATAACATGGAACACATGAAAAGTCAAATATTTGTGCAGCGACATCTAAGATAGGATAACTGTAAAAAGTCTGTATTTAAATGTGAATCATTTGATTGAAAATTTGCAATAAAATCTCTTTGCATATTTATCTGCTGGGTGCATTTACATCTTTATATGCAATATTTTAAAATTAAGTCGTAGGAATTTTAAGGAAGTTTTTAATTTATTTTTTACACAAAGAAACTTACAAAAGTATCACCATCAAACTTTAGTAACATACAGTGCAGACGCCACATAACATAACAAAGATTAACACAAATAAATCAATTACAGTAGTTACTGTGTATCAAAATCATAACATAAGGCTTTGGTTTGTACAGCTTTATGGTGTACAGGTAAGATTTAAACTAGGATATAAAGACAGTAAAGTTTGGTTTCTGATTTGCAAATTTGCTGGCGTGTAAATGGATTTTTTTTTCACTCATAAAAGCATGAGATTAATGACATGCAATTTTTTCTGTACAGAAGTTTTTTTTCATCGTTTTTTTATTGACAAAGGTATTATACAAAGAATCAGGTAAACATCAATAGCACATACACATCAAGTGTAACTCTTATAAATAAATAAATAAAAGCACACGAAATAATACAAACAATAAAATAACAGATTCATAACGTTAAAATAAAATCCAGGAAGTTTTACGCATGAGGAGGTTTTTGTTGACATCACATGATCACCGGTACCTTAATTACTTGAATATTCGCGCAACAAAACCCAGCTGCGGCTCACGTGATTGCAGTGAAAGGCAAACAGCGTCCACGGCTCTCTGAGTAGGGTTAACGTTACAGCTAGCTGCCCCGAGAGTACAGTCGAGGTTGACAACCAGTTCTAGTTAAAGAAAAATCAAATGACAAAGAGGAATTATGTTTGAAAACTTCAGAGAACGACTTCACATGGTCCAGCAGGATTTCACAACGGGGTCGGTCTGCTTTCTGACATATCGTTCACCTCTTTTTTCACGTTAGCTAGCTGTGGAAACCTCCCACCTCACATATAATAATAAACGTGAATGCTAGCCCTTGTCATATAGCATAACATGTACACTTAATGATGGAACACTTGAAGAGATTAGCAGCTAAAGTGGCTAACGCTAAAGCTAACTACAGCTCCTCATTCTGCTTTTTTAGGAATCTGTAACGCTATTTTATGGCGCACACATCGATTTTAAACAGTAACGTTAACGTTAGTTAGTTAGCTACAATACTTGTGGATGTCATTTTCAACGTAACTACGCTGGGTTTCGATTTGTTATCGTCCTAACTAACGTTAGCTCGGTCCGAGCTGTTCCTGGATCAATTGCTTTCAGCTGACCATCATGTGAGCTTTATTTTTCTAACCTCAGAGTGAATACATGAAGTACCACTCAGGTGAAAGAAGGATTCAGCCTTTCTTTCAGTAAAAGTACTAATACCACACTGTAAAAAAATACTCTGTCCTTGTGAAAGTCTTGCATTGAAAGTGAAAGTCTGCAAGTATCATCAAGGAAATGTAGTTAAAGTATTAAAGGTAAAGAACTCTCCTCCCATTTTAGAAAGTGTAAAGGATCCAAACAGTTGTGTGTTTAATGGTCTAATCATTTCTGCTACCTGTAGGCCCTTATGTTGTTGGCCAGTTTAATTTAGAATAAAACATCAGATTTTATCAACTCCATGTGTTTTGTGTGCAGGGTATCTTAATGTGTAAAGTAACTAGTAACTAAAGCTGTAACAGATGAATGTAGTGGAGTGGAAGTAGAAAGTGGCATGAAAAGAAAAGACTCAAGTAAAGTACATGTACCTCAACATTTGGACTGAAGTACAGTACTGGAGTAAATGTACTTAGTTACATTCCACCACTGCTCTGATGACAGTGATAAATACATGATGTGATGTCCACATCGGTTCTACAATTAAAGAATCAATAATGGAAATTAGAAACAAACTCAACTATGGAATTATAAATGTCCCAATTTCCACAATGTGATTTCTAAAAGCCGTCTTTCTACAGTCTACTGAATGAGAGCTCACACAAAGGGTCCTTTGAAAAGCTGCTCTGCGTCATTTATATATTTAAAGGTCCCATGACATGGTGCTTTTTTGGATGTTTTTAAATAGACCTTAGTGGTCCCCTAATACTGTATCTGAAGTCTCTTTTATATAGGCCTTAGTGGTCCCCTAATACTGTATCTGAAGTCTCTTTTATATAGACCTTAGTGGTCCCCTAATACTGTATCTGAAGTCTCTTTTATATAGACCTTAGTGGTCCTCTAATACTGTATCTGAAGTCTCTTTCCTGAAATTCAGCCTCGGTGCAGAATTACAGCCACTAGAGCCAGTCCCACAATGAGCTTTCCTTAGGATGTGCCATTTCTGTGTCTGTAGCTTTAAATGCTATTGAGGAGAGAGGGGGGGGGGGGCAAGGTGGAGGGTGGGGGTGTGGCCTTGACCAACTGCCACTTTGCTTGTTTGCAAGCCATGATGTCTCTCTCTCTCTCTCTCGTGGTTGGGCCAAATTCTCTGGGCGGGCAAAGCAGTGAAAGGGGAGGTAACCTTGCTCCTTGTGACCTCATAAGGAGAAGATTCCAGATCGGCCCATCTGAGCTTTCATTTTCTCAGAGGCAGAGCAGGATACCCAGGGCTCGGTTTACACCTATCGCCATTTCTAGCCACTGGGGCACCATATGCAGGCCGGGGGTTAATTAATGTTAAAAACCTCATAAAGTGAAATTTTCATGCCAAGGGACCTTTAACCAGCAGTCCCAACCCCCCTCACTCTGACATCTCTCCATTTGTGCACGTGAAGGACCTGAGCATGTGTGTGTATTTCAGGCCTTTGTGTTCTAACAAACAGAGTGTAAACTTGTAATTTCCCCTCTGGGGATTATTAAAAAGTATAAATTATTATTATTATTGTTCTACGTGAATCTTTTTTTTGAACTTTTCTTTATTTCTCTCTTCTTCCAGCTTCAAGACTCTTGGAGACAAATCAAGAGACACCAAAATCAGTAGGAGATCCAGGTGTGTGTGTGTGTGACTGTGTGTGTGACTGTGTGTGTGTGTGTGTGTGTCTGTCTGTGTCTGGAAGCTTCGTCCATTATTTTTACAGTCTATGGTTGCAATGAACGATGTGATTCCTCCTGAGGTGTGTGAATGCTCACATTATTTAACATTGTGTAATTCTTCTGTGTGTTGTTCAGGTTTGAAGAAAGCCCTCCTCATTTCAGTGCTGGACTGGACATCCTCAGCAGGTTACACACACACACACGCACGCACACACACACACACACACACACACACACACACACACACACACACACACACACACACACACACACACACACACACACACACACACAGTGATATCAAGTGTGTTTGTGTCTCTACAATGTGTTTCTTTAGGTATGAGGAGAGCTGGTTTGTGCTCCATAGAAAAACTAAAGACTGTGCTCAGGCTGCCGAGGTAGGAGCAACATCACGTCTTTTCAAACCAGTAATGATTCACGATTCACGATTTGATTTCCCCCAACATGGCGATGCTATTGTGCAAAAAGCACAAACTGACACAACATGGTAGAGTCAGTCCTGACTCTGGCAGCCCTGAATTTATGAAAGCACTAGAAAATGTTGGTATCTTTCAGCAGACTTGTGTGTGTGTGTGTGTGTGTGTGTGTGTGTGTGTGTGTGTGTGTGTGTGTGTGTGTGTGTGTGTGTTAGACAGTAGATGGGGACATAGTGATGCTCTCAGCACACTGGGAGAGAAGAAGAGCAGCTCTGACACAGCTGCAGGAACAGCTGCAGAGTGTGCCGGCTTTCATCAGTGAACTGGATGCCATCACTGCTAACATAGGTAGGTACTGTATGGAGTCGGCTTCATAAAGCCAGCCACCAGCGACACCAACACATGGCGCCCTAGATATAAAACATAGATATAAAACCTATCTATGGTCACAGCCGAGTAGATTGCGTTCCAGTACAACAAATCGCAATGTTTGCGCTAGCCAGTTTAGCCATTGTTAGCAATACCAGTTGATAACAGCGCATTGCACTGTATTTTGTGCATACAAACACTGTAGCAACATGTCCACAGATAGAAGTTGGACAGTATTGTGGTTTAATGAGACACAAAAGAGACAAGTGCTGTTAAACTGTATATTATTACAGCTTTCACACGGATGCACGGAGCAGCCATTTTGAATCTTTAGGTCGCCTTTGCTCGGGGTACTGTAAGGTTCTCTGACTCCATGTCGGAAATCCGACTTCAGGGGGGCGAGCTTCATTCAAAATTTCATACTTGGAACTCAGAAATTTCGACTTCCAAGTACTAATGGAACTCACCATACGCATGTGCTACCTGTGTAGTTTTTTCATTTGTCTGTCTGTCTGTCTGTCTGTCTGTCTGTCTGTCTGTCTGTCTGTCTGTCTGTCTGTCTGTCTGTCTGTCTGTCTGTCTGTCTAGCTCATTTGGAAGGCGACTTTGAGGAGATGGAGAGCAGGCTGGTCTACCTGGAGACACTGTGCTGTCAGTGTGAGCAGCAGACATCCAAACAGCATCACATCAACCAACTGGAAGTCTACAAGAAAAAGAAGAGGTAGAAGGCAGAATTTTCTGCTTTTTTCAATGACTATTTTTTTGTAATCCGTAGTTTTTATTGTTTTTTTAACGAGAAGAAAAGACAAAACATCAAATAGCCTTCGCCCAGAAAAAGAAAAAGGAGATTGAAAAGAGCAAGAGACCGGCGTCATCAGAAAAAAAGTGCGAAGGCTACCGTAGCTGTAATACGTACTTTGAACTGCGTGGGCGCGAGAGAGCTGATTGCGATATATGATCTCAACGCTAGAACTGCAGTTATGCAAGTGCACTAAAAGAGTTATACGTGACAAAATAATAATAACCTCTGAACAGTTCTACTTGTTGTTAAATTGCAATGAGCATTATGTCGGCAGCATAATTTAAAAGGCAACCGCGACTACATTGCGCTTCTGCCCTTTTTCTGATACTGTGGCGGCAGAAATTTTGCCATGGCGGGCCGCTACTACAAAATCAAGATAGAGGAAACACTGCTACCACTTAACAAGTAAACTGCTGAGTTATTCTCTGCTCTGATAGCCGACAGCTGTCTGCTCTGAGCGCTGACACCATCTCTCTCTCTCATGTACACACTAAGCACTGAGCTGTTCCTTAATGGAGTTACACTTTTCTCTTATAACACGAAGATAGCCTGCCAGAGCTTCCTGTATTTGGTCCGAAAGTCCGAACAATCCAAAAAATGCTTTCACACTCAGCTTGATACCGCTTTTCGTCTGTTTTGTTTGGTCTGGTGCAGGGGAGGCTTCACACCTGTCATTTTTGTTCGGATCAAACTGAAAAGTCTGAAAGTCCGGACCGAAGGAAGTAGGTGTGAAAGCCCCCTAAAACAAACCAAAGAGCAATGGAAGAACATAATGCTGACTTGTCTGCTGTTTGTCTTTTAACAGGAGGGAGTTGGAGGCGCTGGAAGGTGAGACACACACACACACACACACACACACACACACACACACACACACACACACACACACACACACACACACACACACACACACACACACACACGACTACATTACTACTGTATTACAGTGCTGTCGAGTGTTTGCCTCTTTTGTAATGTCTCTATTGTTCCGTATGTGTCACAATGAATGGATGTATAGAAAAAATGTAACATTAGACAAAAGAACACATGACATGTTTCTCCTCAAGAAAATGTGATGTTTTTCAATAAAAAAAATTGACATTTTGGACCATTATTATGTTTAGTTAAAGAAGAACGGGACGGTTTGGTTCAGGAAAAGAAGAAAGTGATGGTTGGGTTTAGGAAACGTGACACGCGGGACACGATCCCCGGTCCTGTGTTGTTTTTGCTATGCAGATTTTCGGGCTTTCATACTACTTGCTACCGTTCTTTTCTCAGGAGAACTTGGTGTAAATTGACACACAATCGCAAGGTAATGTAAGTCAACGGAGGCCAAACGGCGTTGATAAACACGCTAAAAAGCGATTATGCGTCTTGATAACATGCCAAAAATGGCATACAAATTGTCATGTCATACATACGCCACTTATTGAGATCAGTCTGCATTTGGGAACATTGAACATGTGAAAACCCTTTCCCCCTGTAGTTATTATCAATAGAATTAGGTAGACTGATTGACTGGCGTGTCGGTGTAATTTTCATGTTCTATGCCCGTGACAAGTTTGGCTCCAGGTGACTGGAACATTGAATGTTGAATATTGGTGCCCTTTTAAAGTTCTAAACGACGCAAAGTAAAATGCAGACCGCTGACTAATGCTGCTGTTAATGGAATGATGTGAAACACTAAAGAGATTCTTTTCAAAATGACGTGTCTTCTGTTTGTAGTGGAGCTGAATTCTGAGCATGCTCAGAAGGTGGCCGAGCTGGAGCAGGCCACGCAGCAGAAACTGAGAGAACGACAGAAAGTCTACGAAGAAGCCTTTAACCAAGACATGGAGCAGTACCTGTCCACCGGATACCTGCAGCACAGAGGCAAGGCACTCTCACTTACAGCATATCACTTTATATAATACATTATTATATAATAGAGCCCGACCAATAAAGGATGTTTAAGGCCGATATCGATACAAATATTTGGTGATTTAATAACCCGATATTCCGATATGTTGGCCAATATATATTTAAAAAAGAAAATCCAGAAACGCATAACAAAACATAAACAGATTTCCCTAACATTAGTTATTTATGAGGCTTCACTAAAATAATATGATAATGCAGTTTAAAAATAAAATTTTATTGTCACAACAGAATAGAGGAAAATCAAAATATATTAAAGTTCTGATGAATAAAATGTATAAAAATACAAACTTAAGATATGAAACTAACTAAGTAAATTCCTTTGAACGAAAACACAATAACAACAAAAGAAATCAAAGTGTGTTGCCAACAGGGAGGCTGTAGAGCGCCCTCTGGTGGACAAACTATACAACGCCAACACTTATAACATGGTTGAAGAGTGTCTCGTCCATTTTTATTTGATTTTTTAAATATTAATTTATTGGCCATTATAAATGCAGATACCGATAATTTGGAAAATTCCTAATATCGGCCCGCCGACATATCGGCCGGGCTCTATTATATAACTATTTACCAATAAAATTGTGTGTTGCAGAGCCAAAAGCAGCTGATGAGGGTGTTCTGGATCAGATGACAGTCAGTAACATTTCAGACCTGGAGGCGTTGGACGACTTCCTCAACTCCACTGCTGATGACATCAGTACAGGGTCATCGCTGACCTCAGGTAACCCCGACGCCGTTACTCTACAACCTGAGGACAATGCAAGACATGCACATATTGTATGTTGTACAAAGCAAGATATGGTCCGTCGTCAACGCTTTTAAAGCTGCGGCACTCATTTTCTGACTGAATGACACAGCCATGGCCACCGCAGGGCTTCTGAAGATGTAATGTGTGCCTGGTGGACATGGAGCAACATGTGGGAGGATCAGTTAGTACACTGAAACCAGCTGGTACATGGTTTATAAAGAAATGAATGGGCCTGTGGCTGATCTATCTCCCGTGTGAATGCACCAACCAAAACTCAGATGCAGCGGACACTAGTCCATGGAGAGTCTAGCTTTAGTTACTCCGTGAAGTAATAGCCGTCTTCTCTTAACAGGTCCAGATCTCGAGTCCTGCTCCTCTGAATCTTACACAAGCCAAACAATCCCGGCCCCTCCCACACACAACCCACTGTCCAACCAGGACGCAGCGTGGCAGCCCGAAGACGAAGCGGCCGGCGAGGAGAGCGACGAGCCTCTGGTGCAGTCGGACGAAGAGGACGTTCAGCCAGATGTGATACTGGTCGGCCTGCAGGAAGTTGGCACCGTGACGGGCTCTGATGACAGTGACCCTGCAGGGGACCTGCCCTCTGGGTAACTTAGCAACCAGGCCCCTGAAACTCCGTGAATGCTGGGTAAACACTGAGACGCACCCCTCTGCACAGCCGTCGCACAGCTGCCATCTCCTGCCAACACGAGTCGGCATTTCAGTGCTGCTTTCCTCTGAAGGCTGAGGTCAGCACGCTGACACCAAAACATGTCTTTTACACAAATGCTGAATTTTCATTGGTAGGGACACTCAGTCAGTAATGCAAACTTGGACATTGTCCATTCACCTAAATGAAATTGATTAAAAAAGCGAGACAAATCAAAGCTAAATAGATTAAGTGCTTGGCTTGTATCCTTTGGTATAAAACATCTTAGTCTATCTGAGGATATGACAGTTTAATCTGGCTGTATAACACCACTGCATTCACACGCTACAGTAACTTCCAACCTTTTTAGCTTCGGGCAAATTTATCTAAGAAATTCTGTACGTAAGACTTACTTAGTGACCTTGTTTAGTTGCTGACTGTTAAAGTCCTCAAGATATAGATTTATTGTTCCTTGTAGGTCTCTCTGTGCTCACTAAAAACCAGCCAGTGCAGCTATACTACTGTAGGAAGAGCTGGTGCCTCTGCCCAGCATCAGCAGCAGGGCAGTGTTGTTGTACTAGTACTGGTACTGGTACTTTAGTGGTCAGACCTCCCCTGAGAAACGCGCTCGTCTCATAAGTGTTGCTGGAGTTTATCCTCTTCAGACCTTTTCCCTTCTCCAGGCGTTTTGAAAGTAGGTGAAGTTGAGCCATAAATCCGCTCTGCTACTGTCAGCCTAAACAAAAAAAACGAGCTGTACTGTCCTACTTCAGATCCAGATAAGAAAGATAAGAAATCTGGAGCAACAGACGGACTGTCAATAGTTCTGATATTCTATATTATTAGTGAAAAGCAAAGACTTAATTTAATATTGTATGTGGCGTTTTCTTTTTCGGGGGGGAGGGGGGGATGTTTAACCAAAACAAGTTCCTTCCAGAGACAATCCAGCAGAGCCACCGTCACTGCGTCCGGAGGTTAGCGCCGCCCAAGGCCATTGGGATTGGTTTAAAGAAATGCAAACAAGCCAGGAGGGATTTTCTCCTATCCCAGAATGCATCTGTGGAGTAGCCAAACCAGGATTACTGAGAGGATGAAATTCCGGTTTGCGGGATAGATCTGGTGATAGACCGACACACTGCACAGCACAGCTGTCATAATACTACGAGACTGGATTTTACAATTCTTAAAAGTTATCATGGTGATAGTTATTTTATCGTCCATTGTGACGATTTCCAGGTGAACAGTAGAATTCACCGTTCCAACGTACCACAGACAGGGCAAGGGTTGACATACGCATTGGTAGCTTTCATTTGTTGGCTACACCAGATGCATTCTTTACCATTTCTGTATTCTGTTTTTATTAGATTAATAATTACTACCAACGTTTTTGTCCAACAAAAAGATAAACAAGTCTGTTTTTGTCTCTTTACCCATTCAATAAAAAAATATCAGTCTGCTATATTGAACGCTTTTGAAAACCGTGTGTGTGTTTGTGTGTGTGTGTGTGTGTGTGTGTGTGTGTGTGTGTGTGTGTGTGTGTGTGTGTGTGTGTGTGTGTGTGTGTGTGTGTGTGTGTGTGTGTGTGTGTGTGTGTGTGTGTGTGTGTGTGTGTGTGTGTGTGTGTGTGTGTGTGTGTCCCCGTCCATTTATTGTACAATTTATGCTACTGTGAGCTTTTGGTGTGGCAGTTTTCCATGGTCCTGGCTCTATAGTCTCACAAGTCTGCTGCAGCAGACATTGATATTTTCAACAGAATTAGCAGTTAGTGTACCAACATGTCCAGTGATCAAATACAGATGTTGTCCACATACTTTTGACCCTATAGTGTGAGAAAATGATGTTTTTTGTAGTTTGGATGCACTAACCTTTAATGTTGCAGCTGAGTGATGTGGCATAAACACATACTCTTGGCTAAAATAGATACAATTATTATGCCAAATATACTCTTAAGACCGGGGGAAACAGTGCAAGTTTTCCGCATTTCGTGCTAGTGGATCATAGATCATAGACGGGGGCCCTCAGTCGAGTGCGATGCCTTTTTCACATTGAAGGAAAAAGCACCCCAAATCATGATGGAGCCTCCTCCACTGTACCGCCTAGAAAACATCTCCGATGGGATCTCCTTCTTATGCCAGTAACGTTGAAAGCCATCAGGACCGTCCCGGTTAAATCTTTTCTCGTCACAGAATAAAACTTTATTCCACCATTCAATGTCCCATGTTTGGTGCTCCCTTGCAAATTCCAAACGGGCAAGTTTGTGGCGTGGGAGGAGACGTGGCCTTTGAAGACGTTTTTTGTTCTTGAAGTCCTTCTCTCGCAGATGACGTCTTATGGTTATTGGGCGACAGTCAGCACCAGTAAGGGCCTTAATTTGGGTCGAGGATCGACCTGTGTCTTCACGGACAACCCGTCGGATCCTGCGGCTCAGTGCAGGTGAAATTTCTTTGGGTCTACCACTTTTTTGTCCCATAACTCTCAGGATCTTTTAAGAAATGTAAAATGACTGTCTTACTGTGTCCAACCTTGGCAGCGATGGCGCGTTGCGAGAGGCCTTGCTTGTGCAGCTCAACAATCCTGCCACGTTCAAAGAGAGAAAGCCTTTTTGCCTTTGCCATCAGGAGATCATGACAGTGTGACTGCCTGAAGAACAATGACACGAAAGCCATATTTTTGTGCAGATTTTACCTTTTTATGCCTAAGGTCTTAAACTTTTGATCAGCCGGTTTAAGTTTAAATGCAGTTTTCAATAAATTGCCTACTCTCTATTTTTTGTCTCTTGCTCCGGTTTCTTCTTTTGGAATTTTGAAGCAGTACTTACAACCCGGTTATGATCCACTAGCACGAAATGCGAAAAACTTGCAATGTTTCCCCCGGTCTTAAGATTTTGTTCAAGAGTGTATCATGGAGCAAAAAGTACATTTCCCTCTGAAATGTAGTATAAAATACCAAGTAACATGTAATACTCAAGATGCACTGCAGGTTTCGTCATCATAGCCTGGAATCAGTGATCAGTATTTCAGGGTATCAATTCCATTTTTCAAACAGAGTAGAAGACGTGTACGTCAATAACAAACCCGACAATGGTGATGTTGCTGAAATATGTTTTAATGATCTTTTAGAAATGAGTGAAGACTGAAATGAATCGTACATGTTATTGCATATTCATGAGGAAGGAAGAAAGAAGGGGCTTACAAACACTGCACACTGTCACAGAGTCTTTATCAAGTGATTCTACGGTGAAGTAGTAACCGTAATGCACAGTATTCTGAGGACGAAGATCATATTTTTGACAATTGTTTATATCTTTAATTGTGAATCAAGTAGACGCATTCACTGCAGAATAATCTATAACTATAATTGTAAACGCAGCATTGCTGGATATATTCTACCTAAAATAGATTAAATTAAGAGAAGAAGTCCCTCTTCTATTCTGTGTTGTGATGATGTCAGAGGTCGGCGTAGCAACCCCTCACTCCATTCTGCACTCCACAGCGCTGCTTACTTTGGCAGGGTTTGTTCTCACAGGACACCATCCCTCCGTTACACACACAGAGGCGCTGGCAGCCCGAGTCGGCGTAGAACGTCTGACCAGACACGATGTACCGGCCGTCGAGTTGGCAGCCGCACTCAGCCAGGGGCACACAGCCAGCCTACGAGGTACAGATGATGAATAATTATTTCATTTTGGTTAACATATATGAAAGAAACCATTCATTCCCGCAATTTGCCACCATAGCTAACCGAAAAAGGAAAAAACTAAATGAAACAAAATACTTGAGTACAACCCTGGTCATTTTACATTTTATTAAAATTACTTCATTACCTTTTAATTATTTTTGAATTTTTTAGCTTATTTTTAAAACTCAGACAACTACACATTTTCAACTCATCAAGTTAATTTCATAATTCAAAGCAGAGGTCTTCAACAGGGGGTCTGGGACCCCTAGGTGCTCCTCAGAGTCACTGCAGGGAGGCCACCAAATTATAGTTAATTTTTGAACGTTTTTTATTAATTAAATTAATTAATTAAAATGTCTTAACATGAATCCAACATATTATTAGCAAATATAAATCCCCACTGATGATAGGCTTACTGGCCTATAGGTAAGGTAGTCACTAAGTTAGCCATCCACAGATCCAGTTCATCCTTAAGGATTAACTGTGCCACATGTATGTTTAACATTTAAAGATGATTAAGATTATTATTTTAATAGCTTAGTATTCTATGCACTAAAAATGGTATGTATAAAGGCCGCTCCCTCCAATTTATTGTAGGCCCAGTTTAATATTCAACTTTTTATACAATATATGTAGTAGGGGGTCCCTGCTCCGTCTCTTTTTCAGTTAGGGGGTCCTTGGTTTAAAAAACGTTAAAAAAGACCCCTGATTTTAAAGGACAAATCCGGCGCGAAATGAACCTAGGGGTTAATAACACATGGGTACTGAGTCGACCGTACTCTGGGATATGTTACCAGTTACTGTTTACACGGCGTTCGTCGTTTGACTGGTCGTGACTGTTTTCCCCAAGATGGCGCCTGCCTGTATACGTGAACGGTGCTGTCTTTATAAACTATCTTTTTAATAAACTGTCTGTACACTTACAAAGTTCTCAATGCTTCGGTTTACATGTAGGGACCCTCATTATGCTACCGTGGAAGTGTGGTGCTATTTTGAGCCTTGTTAGTGGTGTAGAAATAGAGATTTCTTTTTACTTTACCCTCTTCCCCGACAACTAGCGTTATAAGCTAATTAGCGGTTTGCGCTAAAACTGGTCACAATCGATTAGCATGAAAACATTTCCCAGAGAACGCCGGAATTGTCCTTTAACCCCCAAAACTGAAACACATCTATATTTTACTTTAGTCCTCACTTTACCTGTTTCAAAGATAGAGAACTGTCTTCAATTATAATTGCCTTGTCTTAATTAAAAAGAAGAATAAGAAGAATGCAGACAGGAAGGCCATAGTTCACAACTTGAAAAAGTATTTAAGGTTTTAAATATACAAGATCTGGAATTTTTAAGATGCTGGAACATTTTTTTCGATCAGTCAGGATGATGTCGCAATGTGCACTCATGACCTCAGCGTTTCTAAAACCCTAACTACAGTCTCTCTAAGTAAGATGCACACGCAGAAAAACGGTACTAATTACAATACATGATAATTCCAAATGTGAACATGTTCAGAAACATCTACAATACCATTTTCAATATTATATATATAAATAAAGATGCATATGAAATACATCCTGAAATAAATAAACAAGGCAATACATATATAAATAAATGTATATACAGTATATAAATGAGTCAATGTAGTTAAATACAAAAATGAAGTAGTTTTTATTTTTTTTAATTTTTTTATTTATTTCAGGGGACATTTATTTCATGATGCCACATTTATTTAAGTCCCCTGATATAAATCAATGTGGACTTATGAAATAAAGACCTCTGAAATAAGTTGTAATTTAAAAACGTCCTTTTTCAACCGACAACCTATTTAATTAACTATATATAACTATATATACATTTTATATTTATTGATTATTCATTTATTTCAGGATGTCTTTATGTAACTGTTATTAAAATGGCATCCATAGAAACAGTATGGGTATTGCAAAATTAGAAGAAAAGATGTCCCACTCAGGTCTTTTGACTCTGATCTAAATGAGAAGAGAGAGAGTAAGAAGAACAACAAAGTCACATGTTATTAAAGAGTGGGGAGGATTACCTGACTCAGGAGGTAACCAGGATTACACACACAGCCCTCGCTGGGGGGGATCGCACACTCAGCGGGGGGAGACGGAGAGGTGCAGCTGATTGGACAGCCAGGAGCTGTGACACTGTACAAACTGTTGGCTGCACACTGCATCCCTAAGAGAGAGAGAGAGACACACACACAATTACGTAGATTTCCCTGCCGACGTCGCAAAATGGTCAGATATAGCAGACTGATCGCATGAAGTGGCGTATGTATGACATGCCAATTCGTATGCCATTTTTGGTGTGTTATCAAGACGCATACTCGCTTTTTAGCGTGTTTATCAACGCCGTTTGGCATCCATTGACTTACATTACCTTGCGATTGCGTGTGAATTTACGCCATAGCGAATAGTATGAAAGAAAATCCGTGTAGGGAGGTTGGTCGGGGTGGTGGATGGGTCAAACAACACAGGACTTTCACCCAGGAGACCGGCGATCGTGTCCCGCGTGTCACGTTTCCTAAACTCAACCGTCGCTTTCTTCTTTTCCTAAACCCAACCAGTTCTTCTTTTCCTAAACCCAACCGATTCTTCTTTTTCTAAACCCAACCAGTTCTTCTTTTCTAAACCCAACCCACGTGTCACATTTCCTAAACTCAACAGTCGCTTTCTTCTTTTCCTAAACCCAACCCACGTTCTTCTTTTCCTAAACCCAACCCACGTTCTTCTTTTCCTAAACCCAACCAGTTCTTCTTTTCCTAAAGCCAACCAGTTCTTCTTTTCTAAACCCAACCCACGTGTCACATTTCCTAAACTCAACAGTCGCTTTCTTCTTTTCCTAAACCCAACCGGTTCTTCTTTTCCTAAACCCAACCGGTTCTTCTTTTCCTAAACCCAACCCCGTTCTTCTTTTCCTAAACCCAACCCTGTTGTTCTTTTCCTAAACCCAACCGGTTGTTCTTTTCCTAAACCCAACCCGTCCGCTGTATACGGCGCTCAAAATGCGTACAGATAACACGCCACTTGGCTTTAGGAAAGTGGGCGTGTATGTTTACGCAAAGTCATGATATCACATTCAATATAGAACAAATGAAGGATATTGAAGCAAATGTCTGATTCATTCTTGTTCCATACACTTTACTGAAGTCAAAGTAGAAAGGTGTTATTCTTATTTTAATCTTATTATTTTATATCATTCAAACTTCAAGGGTAAAAGTTCCTCATTTATGTAACGCTCCCAGTGTATTTAGGTCAGTGTGTTCTGAGTGATGATGCTTGCTTTCTGAGGTGTTGCGAGTGTTTTGGCCCACCGAGCTGATTTTGTGACATGTATGAAGTGGTTTGAGTGAGGTTAACTGTTTGGCCAAGATGCATGTTGGTAATGCAGACAGTGTGAAGCGTTTTGGACAAGTGGCTTTAGTATTGACCCATGCTTGTAATGCTCTAACGTCCATTGGCAGGCGTCATGTGATCTGTAACGTCCCAGAGTACTTACAGCAGAGGCGCCTGGTCCTCCATGACTTCACACAGCCTCCTTTTCTCTGACACTCTTCCACATAAGCACTGATGATGTCACAGGCTGCTTCCCCTTTGCCCTCGTTAAGCACCATGTCATAGATACAGTCGTTCCGGTACTGCCGGGAATCTACTCGGCCCACGCAGTCGGCCAGGGGGCCGTCCTTCGCCGTTATGACATCACAGACGGATGTGTAGCTGGGTGGTTTAAAGTCAGGGGGGAGCGGCAGAGCACAGTCTTTACCTGCAGCATAAAGGCATCGTACGTTATAAAGACAATATTAGTCAATTATAGACAATTAAAATAATAATAATAAATGAATAAAAAAGATCAAATAATTGTGATTTAGAGGGTTTTATCTTTATCTTAATGTTCTTTTAACCTTATACTGAATCCAAATAGTTTTCCATCATATGATATGCATGTCTGAAAGGGACTAAAGATGCACAGCGCAGTAGTGAAGATGAAGAATACTGCTCGGGCTGCTTACACTCATGGGAGCAGCCCTTCACATCCGCCAGCCATTGGCTCACTCCAAACTCATTGGCGTTGGAAGCCAGCTTCCCATTGGGCAACATCAGGTCATCAGCAGGGTCATTATTCATGTTTCCACAAAGGCCGCAGGCTACACTGTGGTAACTGGTGGCCACCTCCACCCTCACTGCACTCGCAAAGTCAAAGGAGACCTTAAACAACGAGGGAAGTAAGAGAGAAGTTAGATAACAGTTCAGGCTGAGAAATGGTAGTACTGAAACCGACACTGGACCAACAGATGTGCTGTAATAAAAGTGTGTGTGCGCGCGCGTACCTTTAGAAATTTTGTGTCAATGACAGCCATTCTGTGCTGACGATAAACCTGGACCGGTGTTTGATTGGATGAATTGGAGAATGGAAGGGAGTTTTCAAGCCCGTCCACCTGCAGAGAAAAAAACCCACACTGTTATGGGTTGGTTTTGCACTTCTGCTTCCCATGCTGTGGATCGATAATCAGCGTTTGTTTTCGGGACCCAATCGTTGGAATTGATGTCGTGTCTCACCAGTACTCTGCCTGGGTAGTCCGCTGAGAGTGTGTACGTGTTGCCGTAGACTTTAACAGTCACCACTTTGGCGTATGACACTCTTTTGTTGCCACGGTTGTTATTCTCCAGGTTCACCTGCAATTCCGCACAACAGGAGCAGAGGAGGGAAAGAGAGACATTTTATTAGAATTAATAAGACTAGTTACTCGTTCTTTTGACATAGATACAGGACTGTCTTCCAGTTGGGGTCAGGGATGTGAGCTTGAGCAGGTGTGACAGCAATAAAAGAGAACAAATATTCAAGCCTTTTACTTAATGCAGAAATTACACCATGTAAGAATACTCCATTGCAAGTAAAAGCAAGGCGTGTCAAATTTCACTTAAAAGTACAAAAGTATTATCAGCAACATGTCATTTAAGCGTTTTCTTTTGTTCCTTGTGCAATTAAAGCTACTAAGTTGCACAACTCTTGCGCACACCGTTTCTATTTGCGTCACTTAGGCCTTTATAATGATTGACACTTTTAGAAATCACTCCTTGTTTTTCAGAATTTAATTTGACATTGCTCTTAATCCATTTGTTGGTTGTGTGCTGCTGCGATGGTTTATGCTTTGTTTATTGGGATATTAATTGTTTTGATCAAATTTCCCCCTTGAGGCACAATAAAGCTGTCTAAACCGAACTGAACTGAACTCATACATTTTACATTTAATACGTCTTGGTCATAAAACCGAACCTATGTGTGTCAGTGACCGAATAAATCTCATATTTCTTGGTTGATTTGAATGGACTCTGAAATCTAAGCTTGCTGTTACTGGGCATGTTTAGTGTTGTTCAATCCAATTATTATTTATAGTGTCAAATCCTAACAAGTTATGTCAGGACACTTTACAGATAGACTAGGTCTAGACCACACTCTATAATTTACAGAGACCCAACAATTCCCCCCCCCCTCCCCCACCAAGAACATGCATGTTCTCCCCTCCCTCACCTCAAAGTGCGTCAGACCCGTCGTATCGCCACACACACTGGCCAGCTTGTAGACACAGTTGCCCTGGAAGTCAAACTTGCGTCCATCGAAGGACTGAAAGTGTGGATCTCCTTGCGCAGTGCAAGACTTAAAGCCGACTGGGTAACAGCCCTGGACTCCGTCCACAACGCTGCACTTCTCTCCGGTTCGACAGGCGGTGCGCTTACACTGCACCTTCTGTGTCGCTGCATCACACGCACACTTCTCGTTACACAGCGAGTCTGCCCAGAACACGTCGCCAGGCAGGTAGTAGCGGCCGTTGTGGTTACAGCCACAGCCCTTCTCCTTAATAACACACCTGACAAAAACCAACAAAGATTGCCAAATAAAAAGTCAGCTGTTAACCTTAAGATGTTTCATGTCCCTGCAGCTCCTTAACTTCAACTCAATTCAGTTTTATTTATCCCAACAGGGGTTATCTCAGGACACTTTACAGGTAGAGTAGGTCTGGACCACACTATCATTTACAGAGACCCAACAATTCCTCCATGCATTTGGAGAGAACCCTTTCTTTTAACAGGCAGAAACCTCAGGCAGAACCTCTCAGGACGTTTTGGGAGGTTCCTTCCTGAGACTATTTAGCAGAGCCCCCGTCGCTGTGTTTTTTGGCATTTTAGGCCTCATCAGACAGGATGGCTAAAGACAGGAAAGGTAAGGCTGCCGTAAGGACTAAGCCTTTGTACATGGGGGGTGCACGCTCAACCAGGTAAGCTACCCAGGCGCCCCGATTGTCATTGGTTGGTTTAAAGAAATGCAAACAACTTCGACCGTTTTTTTCTCCTATCCCGGAATGCATCTGTGGTGTAGCCAGACCTTACTCTACAGCGCTGTGGAGATAGAGCTGGACATGCGAGACTATAAATGAGTTGCCAAGAAAACTAGGACAAAATTATGTTTAGGTGAGTGCAGGAAGGAGATCTATAAGGAAGACATTTTTAATATGAATAAAATAACTTTTTAAAGATAATTCTTTGGGGGGGCATTTCCGCCTTTTAACACTGGGACAGCTTTGATATGAAAGCGGAGAGAGTGGGGAAGACATGCAGGAAATTGCAGTAGGTCAGATTCACACCCTGTATATACACATTTAGAGGAATAAACCTACATGAGATAGATAGATAGATATATAGATATAATTTTATTGTATAAATTGTATTTATATGTCAGTGCTACAGTAGGAAAATATCAGACACACGGCACACATACAGAATATACATGAAATAATAAATAGGATAGAATATAAGAAAACATTTAAAAAATGAAGATAAAAAATACAAAGTGGAGAATGTTCGTATATACAAGTTGGGAATAAAAAAAAAGTATTGTGATGTGTATGAGTATTATCTGACACTCAGTGATAAGTTTGACTGCCTGTGGTAGGAATGATTTCTTGTAGCGGTCCGTGGGACATCAAAGCTGTTGGAGCCTCTTAGAGAAGGTGCTCCTCTGTGGGCAGCACACTCTACCAACTGAGCTACCCGGGCGCCCTAAAATCACCTTTAATGACTGGGTAGAAACAATGTACTCACTCTTTTCCACTGAGCACATATCCCGGGTCACAGAAACAGCCCTCCACACAGACCTTAGGACACACCTCTGGCTGGGGTCCACAGGTGGGTGGACAGGCGGAGCCGCACACCTTGTACTGGCTGTTGGCGGGACATACAACAGCTGGACGCACAACCAGAGCCAGGAGGAGATTAGGAGACGGACAGAGAGAGAGAAGGGGAGATGGTATGTTAAAGTGTCTTTAATACATGTTTTATTGTAATATTTCTATTCTATATTAATGTTCTTGGCAGTTGCAGTACTTAGCTCTATTGTTTATTGTTAATTTCCTTTTAATAAGTTTATTGTATGCACAAGTTAAAACTTATGGGCCGGCTATTGTACCGTATATGGAGCGGATGCTCCAACACTACGCTTTCATTAAAATCTATGAAACTGGGGTCACCGGGCAGAGGGCAGCGTGTGAGGGGTGTATGTGCACTGCAGAGATCCACTGGACAAGCGTAAAAATAAGACAGACTTCATAGAAATTGATCATAAAGTGTCTATATTTCTTGTAAATTAAACTATGATATACAGGAAATGACTTAATGACTATCAGTGAGTGTATTTGGAGTTATTTATAAATCTCTTGTTTCTTGTTACCTGTGTTCTTTTATAATAGCTGACAATGCTAAGCATAACAGCAATGTGTCTTTTCCATGACATTGTGGATAAAAAGTGTTTTTTAAAACAAGGTTGATTTTATACGGACTTGTGGCTTCTACAGAAACATAAACCTTCATTTTACAATCTTTTAGCTCGTGGTCAGTCTATCTTGGATGGCTGATAATAAAAATCCTTTATGGAGAAAAGGAATTGGAACTCGCTTTCAGAACCACTGTTGAGTTCCATATAAATGTACTATCTGTAACTTACAGCAGTTGACCAGTTGTCTCCATGGCAACACTGATGCTCCAGCATCCTGGCACTTTGCCAGGTAGTTGCTCAGGGCCTCACACAGCACTTCTTTCCGTCCTTCATTAGTGCAGACATCATAAAGACAGTAGGAAACAGGCTTTTGTACCGGCACTCTACCATGACAGCCAGAGAAAGGTCCGTTTGGATCGCTCAGAATCCCACAGTACTCTGGACCGGTGTACCTGAGGACGAGCAGGGGAGAAAAAAAAATCAGCTTTCTCAAATGAAAATACATATTTACGTATATATACATATATGTATATTTTAGACATAATTCCCACTTCTAAACTAAATTGTCCAAAACCAAAAAAATGTAAATTGTTTTTACCTGTCGTGTCTCCCCTTAAGTGAAAGTAGCAGATACATTTTTGCCATATATTCTAAGTTTATTATACAATCGTCCATCGTGCAAGTTTTTAAATCGGATAAACCTAACAGGGACATCTATAGAAAAATAATCTGGTTATTTCAGTCGCTTCAAAAGCCAACTTTACCTTATGCGGTCCTTGTCGGAGCACTGAGGACACTTGCCGTCGCAGTAATGGTAGCAGAATGGGTCGTAGTCCTCGATGCTCCACAGCCCCGCCCACTGGGTCACATTCACAGCTGTGCTGCCTCCGGCGGTTGCCAGCTCGTCCTCCTTGATGCCGTTGTAGTTGCCACAGAGCCCAACGACATTACCATAGTAACTGCTGCTGATGGACACCATGATTTGTGTGGACCAATCAAAAGTGACCATAACGCCAAAATCACTTTGGATTATGCATTTAATTCCCGCTTGTGTTATGGAGATGCTGCCTGCTTCAAGAAGGACAGGTAGCTTGGTCTTAATCCCGTCCACCTAGAGACAGAGGGAGAGAGAGGATATATCCAGAACATAAATCAATCTTAAATGTTCAGATTACTGTTTATTGAGTTCTGTCTAAATATTTGGGCAAATTGTATTTTGATGCTTTGGCAACATTGTTATTGAAACTTCCATGCCAATACTGTAAAGCCCCTTTAAATTAAATTGAGAAGGAAATGTGAAAACAAATGTGAAGAAAACCAAAGTAGTTATCTATCGTTAGTTACAATACATTTTTATTGCCATTTATTTTTAAGTGTCCCAAGACTGGCAGAATATTCCAACCGTATCCAAAGTTCTTTTTTGTGGGTGACAGCAGTCTATGTTCTGGAGTAAGACCCACCAATACGACGCCTCTGTCAGTTGGGATGAATATACGGTGGCCCAACATCTCCACAGTGAGGGAACGCACAAAGGAGCCTACATCGTTCCCACGGAGCTCATTCTTGCTGGTCACAGTTACCTTCGGCAGGAACGGATCAAGCCCTGAGGAAGGCAGGATAGAACCTTTCAACAACTGCATGTGTGTATGTGTCCTGCAGGCTTTAGTGAACAAACTGTGTGCGGTTTGTATATCCTGCAGCTCAGGTTTGATTGCAAAGTGTAATTCCCATTCCCAGTGAACACATTATATAAATCTATACCGAATAATGACCACTGCAACTTCACTTATAACATCAGGGTTTCTTAGACCAATCACCAAAAATCAACACATTTGTAAGTAGCTTACTGATTAACAAAAGTGTAAACGTTTAAATGTGCATGCATGCAGCATCATTTCTTTCCAGAAACAGTGTCCACGTCACTCTGGTGAGTTCTGTGGAAAATTGATATAACTTGCTGTGTAAACCAATGTATCTCTCTCTGTTAGGTAGGCGCAAACCTGTGGTGTTGACGAGGACGTAGGTGCAGGTTCCCTGGAATGAGTAGTCCCAGCCGTCAAACGTTCTGTAGTGGGGGTCACCAGTAGCCCAGCATGTGGCCTTGGAATCAGGAACACACACTCCTCGGCCTTCTGACACCTTACAGTGCTCCTTTACCCTGCAATGGACCTCAGCACAGGGGTCTGGAACACACACACACACACAAACACACACAGAAATATTGAACATACACGTGACAATAAACAGCCAAACTCTGCTAAATGTCAAGTTTTGTCCACAATTCAAAGATATTCAGTTTACTGTCACAGAGGAGTGGCGAAACTACAACATATTCACATTTAACAAGCTGCAATCAGTAATTTATTATGAAATAATAAATTACTGATTGCAGCTTATGAAATAATAAATTACTGATTGCAAATTACTGATTATTTCATAATAAATTACTTAAACCAATTAATCAATAATAAAAATAGTTAGTGACGAAGCTACAACATATTCACATTTAACAAGCTGCAATCAGTAATTTATTATTTCATAATAAATTACTGATTATTTCATAATAAATTACTTAAACCAATTAATCAATAATAAAAATAGTTGCCGATTAATTTAATAGTTAAAAACGGATGGATTCCCAGCCAGTGTTTGACCTGTGGAGTAGCAGCCAACGGTTCCATTGCGGTTGCGACATTCCTCGCCCTTCTGGCAGCTGGTGGAGTTGCAGCTGAACTGTCCAGACTGGCAGACGCAGCGCTCTGTACAGTCGCTCCGCATCACTGCCGTAGCCGACTGAAAAGAGTCATGCATGCATTAGAACAGAGATCTTCAGCAGGGGGTCCTCAGAGTTACTGCATTAGTGTTAATTTCGTCAGACGAGACGAGACTAAATATGTTCGTCAACGACCTTTTTTTCCATGACTAAGACGAGACGATGACGAGACTGCGCCAATGTCCAAAAAAGGTTGACTAAGACTAAATTATCATGCATTATTGTTGACGAAAAAAGACGAGGCTAAAAACTGCATTACTTGCATCAAATTATTGTTACAAGTTTTTTCAAAAAATAAAATGTCTTAACATGAATCCAACATATTATTAGCAAATAGAAGTCAGCCTCTTTGTGAAAAGAAATTACATTCATGCAGAGGTGGAAATTAACGAAATACATTTACTCACGTTACTGTATTGAGTAGTTTTTTTGTGTATTTTGTATTTTTTAAGTAGTTTTTAAAATCGGTATTTTAAAATGTACTTGATTACATTTTGAGTGAAGGATTGTATTTCGCTACATTATAAATCCCATCCGTTACTGAGTAAAAAAAAAAAAAAACGAAAGGAAGAAAAAACATCGAGCCCTGAATGACTACACCATACCGACTGTAATGCACCCTGAATGCAGCAGCATTCTTTATTTTGCGCGAACGTATGCAGCTTCTTCTTCTCTGGTTGGAAGTCGCAATTAAAAAGAAGTAGAAGAAGAACTGCACCGTCGGACCCATGGATCTATATACTATGTGTATATACCAAAGAACTTCTGTATATACTGTCTATCTGTCGGATCTGGAACCTATGACTGGAACTGAGAGGGAGACGTTAGCATGGACGTAAATCAGCTGTTATCCCTAAAAAATGACTTGACTGAAGCAGAGTGCGCACCGACATCTGAAGCTTGGCTAGATAATTATGCTGCAAAAGCAACAATGATCCAGGGATGCAGCAGTCAGGACCAGCTTTGTGACAAACTACAAAGTCGCCAAAACAGTAAGCCATTTTCTGAAGGGGAGGTAATTAAAGAGTGTTTGGTGGACTTTGCTGCGCTAATCTTCCCAGAGGTAAAAAGAGACGTTTGAGAACTTGTTGCCTGACATAAAATTAATATTGAGTTAAATTGAATTAAGTTTAGCCTATAGGCTAAACTTAATTCTGCTCAGTCCCTGTTTCTCATGTGGCCCCTTGGGAAAATGAATTGCCTACTCCTGCCAGGACAAGGTATGTAGGAGACTGGCTGAATTTATTCACATACATCTAATTAGCTCATACGGGCTACTTAGGTGTGTAGAAGCTAGCTGCTAGTCTGGGCTGTAACATTAGGGTCTGTTTATGTTAATATACAGTATCTCACAAAAGTGAGTACACCCCTCACATTTTAGTAACTATTTCATTATATCTTTTAATGCGACAACAATGAAGAAATGACACTTTGCTACAATGTAAAGTATTAAGTTTACAGCTTGTATAACAGTGTAAATGTGCAGTCCCCTCAAAATTTTTATTCCAAAGGCCAAGGGAACTTTATCAGGATGCATAGTATCCTGGATCCATGAAATAACTGGCCTTTATAATAAACATCTTCCTGCCTCTATGGGAATTTAACATAGGGGTGTAGTGACTTTAGTTGCCAGCAGTTTAGACATTAATGGCTGTGTGTTGAGTTATTTTGAGGGGACAGCACATTTACACTGTTATACAAGCTGTACACTTAATACTTGACATTGCAGCAATGTGTAATTTCTTCAGTGTTGTCCCATTAAAAGATATAATGACATATTTACTCAAATGTGAGGGGTGTACTAACTTTTGTGAGATACTGTAATTAACAGTCTGTGGGTCTAACCCATTTATGGCGAAAAACACGTGATTTGGCCTTGATTTGCATTATAACTGCTGTTTGTTTGTGAAGAAAAGAAGGATGGCCCTCAGAACTAACAATGTATGGTACTTTTACTTTCAATTGATTGTTTGAAAACATTTTATGGGATGGTCCGAACTAAAATTGCACATTATATCTTTCTAAGGGTCTTAAATAACGTGTGACATGGGTTATGTTGTTATTACATGTGTATACATTTGTATAGATGTTTATACCCTTGTATAGATTTGTCTTTAATTAAAAACAAAAATAGTTTTGGATTTATGACCCCTTGTCCTATTTTCTCTACATGGGAGAGATCGCCCCCCCCCCCCCTCCGTTTTACAGTTTCAAATTTTTTTTTAACTATGTAACTTTTACTTAAAGTATATTTTAAATGAGTTACTTATTACTTTTACTTGAGTATTTTTTCAGATAGGTATTTTTACTTGTACTTGAGTAATGTTTAATCAAAGTATTTGTACTTTTACTTGAGTACAATATTTTAGTACTTTTTCCACCTCTGCATTCATGCTTACTGGCCTATAGGTAAGGTAGTCACTAGTCTATATCATTGACGTTCCACTTCCGGGATTGCTCCGTTGCCGCCGAAAAATCCGCCGGATTTCACTCATTCAGGCCGAATATCCGTTTACTTGGGCTTCTTTTGTGTTGGCGTTCTAACCTCCGGTGGATTTCTGAGGACTATGGTTAACTGCTCCTCAGATCTCTGCAGGGTAAATCCAGACAGCTAGCTAGACTATCTGTCCAATCTGAGTTTTCTGTTGCACGACTAAAACTACTTTTAAACATAGACACGTTCCTTCTCATGGCTATTTTTTAGCGCCACCGCGGCTTTTCTCCGGTACTTAGCACATCCCCAAGACGATTGTGATTGGTTTAAAGAACTGCCAATAAACCAGAGCACGTTGTAGACTAGCCAGACCCTCCTTCAGCGCGCTTTGGAGGAGGGTCTGGCAAGGTAGTCACTAAGGTAGCCATCCACAGATCCAGTTCATCCTAAGGATTCACTGTGCCAGTGTATGTTTAACATTAAAACATGATTTTTAAAATCATGCCAACAATTATTTGTATAGCTTAAAAATGCAATAAAAATATATGTATTTAGGCTTTAGGCTGCCTACACTTTAGGTTCTGTATAATTTTTTAACTTAATTTTTATACAATATATGTAGTAGGGGGTCCCTGCCCGGTCTCTCTCATCGTTAAGGGGTCTTTGGCTCAAAATACATTGAAGACACCTGAATTAGAACACACATAGAATCAATGGCCACTGTTATGCTTAACCCTCTGAGGACAAAAGACGCAACAGCAAGTCCTACTCTAAAAGCGATTACAAAATTTTATTTTAGGCATTTACTTACTATTTTATCAATCTATTAGGCTACTACTACCCAAGACTTTTGTAAACCCATTTCATGCACCAAAACAATTGAGTGTAGGTATGTTTTCTCAAGAGATTTGAGAAATTTCAAAAAGCTTTTCAGCTTTAGGGCCAAATTATCTCTTTACACATTGCTCTGGAACAAATGTAGGCCTCACTTTGCAGAAAGCTGAGTTTATTCTGAACATTTTGATCTGAAACACACGGGGGTCCAGTTATATGCAAATACCCTAAAAGGTGAATTTAAAAGAAATGTACAAATGCCCTTAGACCTCGGATTAACATAGAACCCACGTGTCAAACTCAAGGCCCGTGGGCCAAATCCGTCCCCTTGCAGATTTAGATCCGGCCCATATATCAATTTGGGTTCACAATAATTTTGGCCCGCCTAGTTGTGCGCCAAACCAAAAACACAGGAAAGTGTTTTTTAAACTGCAATTACCTGACATTCAAAGCAGAATTTGGCAGATTTTCCAACTCTGAGACTCAAACATTTTTTTGCTTGATTTGCTAAATTCTATGATGGCTAAAGAACTCTTTTGTAGGGCTTCATGTAAAAAAAAAAATACAAAAAGGTGACAAATGTCTGAGAAATCCACAAAAAAGTCGGAACAAAAACAACGAAAATGAGGAAAAAAGCTACCAAAATGTTAAAAAAATGACATGCAGTACCAAAAGCACGTCAGTAAACTCTACATGTCTGGCCCTTGGTGTGATTCTCTTTTTCCAGTGTGGCCCTCTGGGAAAATGAGTTTGACACCCCTGACATAGAAGATCTTAAACTTTGCCACTTAATTTCCATTAACACATGACATTATAGTAATGCCCCTGGTTTCTGATATGATATTAGCTTGTTTAATATTAGTTATTATTGTTGTTACTGTCTTCATTCAAACATTAAAACCAAACAGAGTTATACTGGAGAGCCACTGCAATTCAAGGATAGCCTCTCATTGACTCTTCATCCCATATAGAATATTTAATTTGAAATATTAAACTTAATAACTCAAATATTTTGCCCACTCCTACGTTGGTCAATTACAGTCCTGTTGGTCAGGAGTAACAACGGACTAGAGATTTGTATGTTTCTGTGTTTGTTTCTGTTTTGTCTATTTACTATTTAGATTGGTATTTATTCTTTCTTAGTTTCCATTGTGGTGAACGAACTAACTAACTAACTAACTAACTAACACTCCGTTTTTTAGACATGTCAAAGTGATCCATCCATCCATTGTCTTTGATGTATCTCAATATGCTTTCTATTTTGTGTAATAATATGTTCTGTATGACCCTTTCTGTTTTCTTTTACATGTTTCAAGATACATTTCAATCAATATTAGTAAACTATCATCCTGTACCGAACAAGCATTCTGATGACGAAGCTGATGTGGATAACGATGAAGAAAGTTACCTTGTAATATTTCCCCCCGACCACGCAGCCACATTGCTCCACCGGGACGCAGCGGCCTCCGTCAGCCATGAGGCTGCCGTCACACTGGCAGCCCTCCTGGCACAGTGGGCAGGGATCGGACCTCTGCAGGGAGGAGCAGGTGGAGGAGCAGGCGGAGGAGCACAGCTCATAGTGGCTTCCTGCGGGACATCGCGCAGCTGCAGGGACAAACAAGGCCCGGAGGGTCAGTAGTCTAGCCTGGATGCCAGCTGAACTTAGCCCCCGCACACGACATTTGAGGTCGGGAAGTTCATATTCTGACTAGAAGCTGAGTATGACGACGTCAGAGTATCAAAACTCAGCAGGTTGGTGAGGATTTCAGTTGACAAATTTGGTAGCAGCTTTTCTGATTTAGATTTTTTTAAGTTGCTGGTCTTAATTTGGCACATTTAATCATTCATGTGGCATTAGTAGATTGGATAAATGCAATTAATATGATAAGCATAACAACAACAACAACAACAATTATTTTGTGTTGAACTCAGGACTACCACAGTTAATGGTATGAGAGAATGAACCCATCCAAACAACCACTCCGCTCCAGTGAGCATCAGCGAATCAGATCAGACTTACGACAGAAGGTGTCGTTCCTCCATTTGCTTATCGTTGTGCCGGCTAGTTGACAGGCGGTAACATAATTCTGGATGTGACGACAAAGGGTGTCCACGCTTCCTTTGCCTGTGGACATCTCCCTAAAAAAAATAAATAATAATAATAACTTTCATCTTATTACTTTTTTCCCATGCATTGGTGTCTAAGTGACAATGTAAATTCGTTGTAATGTAGGGCAAATGTGCACCTTTAATGTGCGTACACTAAAAGTGCTGTTTTTGCCACTCAGACAGGCTCAGATTATTATTCTAAGTGTCTGACAACATTATGGAAAGGATCCCTTCAGAGATAGACCTTTTTGTTAAAGAGTAAGATCCTTGTTGTTTAACATGAAACAGCCCCGAAATCATCAACACCAAACCCACCGGACTCCATTTGATATATGAAATATGTATATAATGCATCCCTTGGACATTAGAGGTAAAGATCCTTGCCTGACACAAGCCTCGTAGTCGGGAGTTGGGGGCACTGTTGAGTGGCAACCTGCAAATGGGCCCTGCTGGGCTTTGATGATGTCACAGTCCTTTTTGGCTTCCGGGACCTTCTGTTGCTCTGGCTCCGGGCAGGAAGTGGCACCACAGCTCGCCTCACATACAACGTTTTCTTTCTTTACCAGCCAAACTGCAGCTGATGTCGGGTCATCAGACAGGTCGCCGTTATAGTTGCCACAGAGACCGCGTGGTGAGCTGCGATAGGTTGATGGGATTTGTAAGAGCACGCCCGCCACACTGTCATAGGTCATCTTCAGGTCAAAGTCAGTCTCAATGATGATGTGGATGCCATTTTGATTCACTCGCACTTTTCCATCAGCCAGTGACACAGGAAGGGAGACTCTGACATTATTAACCTGAGACATAGAGGAGTACAAAGTATTTGATCAGATGTGCTGGTACCGTATTAGCTCTGTCCCACTCATGGATGTATTATATTGACTGGAGAGCGGATTGAGATAAATATTGGACGATAGAAATATTAACAGAGCACAGATGCTGACCAATCAGAGCAGACTGGGCTTTTTTAGGAGAGGGGGTCTTAAAGAGACAGGTGCTAAAATGGAGCATTTCAGACAGAGGGTGAATACAGGTATATTCAGACAGACAGTATGAGAAAAATAATGTTTGTTTTTTTTACTTTAAAGGATGTAAACATGTTCTAGTAGAAACCCCAAAATACAAGTATAAACTGAAAATGAGTATAATATGGGCCCTTTAACATTTAAAAGACTGAAATGTTGTTTGAGGTCACAGTACAGTATGTTCACAACATTTCCAGATGAGATTGAGTGTTCAGAATAGACACATCTGGACAGTGGTTTTACTTATGTTCTTTTGCAAACAATGATCATCCTCTGTGGGAATAAACCTAACACCTGGCCAATGCAAACTCTCAGTCATACCTTGACTTCCCATACAACCCCGGTCTCCATAGTGATCTCTATGTTGTAAATCTGGAGCTCCACACTGCGGGAGACGGAGCCATCCTTATTGGTCTTCTGTTGTACATAGACAGAGAAGGCTGCCTTCCCTCCTTCCTTCCCCTCCACTGCTGCCAACAAGAACAGACAGTTTCCCCACAGAGGATATGCCTGGAGGAAAGGTGGAGAGGTAAGAAAATATTTAATATTATGTCAGACTGCCACTCGGATTGTCTTAAAGGCAAAAAAAACTTAATTAATGACTAAACGTCCCCCTATGTTCACCAGCTAGTCTCTAGCGGTTGTCTGCCTGCTGTTTGCTGCTGAGCAGGTAGAGTACAGAGGCTTTTTCCGTCTTTTTCTGTAAAAGCAGCTGCATGCCCTGCTGTGGCTGCAAAAACACCACCAGGAGAGCGCTGAGAGTGAACCAGAACAGTAAAGTTGTGGGTCAAACAGTTAAACAACAAGCTGAAACTACAATAAGGTACACTAAATCTTGAGTAGTTACCAGGGAACACATGAGGAACTAACTGCTAGTGAACCATTAGTGAATGAGTAACTCCTAATCACATTTCATAGAATAGCTAATGATTAGTTAATGATTTGTTAATTGGAAAAAGTGTGAGAAACAAACCAGGAACAACTTGATAATTACATAGTAAGTACTCAGTAATATGTATCACTTTACTTAGAGGGGACACAAAAAAAGTAACTCATGTTTAAGTAATTATTGGGCGGTGCTAAGCGCCGGACGGAGCCACGGTGCCTCTGCAAAATAGCCTCGGGAAGGAACTTGTTTTGGTGGAACATGTGTACGTTCAAAAGTAGTTTTAGTGGTGCAACAGAAAACTCAGATTGGACAGATAGTCTAGCTAGCTGTCTGGATTTACCCTGCAGAGATCTGAGGAGCAGTTAACCATAGTCCTCAGAAATCCACCGGAGGTTAGGACGCCAACACAAAGACAGAGGAAGGGGACGGATATATAAATGAGGGACATTCGACGGAATTTCCAGCGGCACCTGAACAATCCTGGAAGTGGAACGTCGTGGATATAGACTAGTTGTCTAGTAACTGATCATTATCTCTTAAATAGTCCTCAATTGGGAATTATTAGGGAATCACGTATTAATGATTTGTCAATTATCAAGTCGTTCCTGATTCGTTCCTCAATGGTTTCTCAATCAACTCTTCAATAACATATCATTATCTGCTCTGTAACACTGGATTATAGGTCCTCATTTGTTTCCTGGTGACTACTCACCATTTCGTGTACCTTATTGTGAAGTGTTACCCAAACAATCCGAATGTGTTTTAATGGGAAGTGGTATGCTTTTCTTGTAAAATATGATTCATCACAGTTTTGTTTGGAAATATTTCAGCACTTCTCAGTGAGAACATTTAAAACGTTGCATATAGATGAAAAGGATCTTCATTACATTTCTGACAAACTGTAACGATGGAGAAAACAACATGGACTGGCAATAAACATTTCCTTAAAGGTGCTGTAGGTAGGATTGCGAAGATCCAGGACTTAGCCAAAAAATGTGAACATCGACAACTTCTCAGTCCCTCCCCCCTTTCTGCTAAAGCCCCAAATGGTCTCCTAAGCCCCTCCCCCCACAAGGGAGAACGAATGCGTGTGCATGAGCAGTGATTGACACACAGTTAGACAACCCCCCGCCCCTGATTGGTGCATCTGAACAGGCAGCGGTGGATTTTTGCAAATCACACTGTAGGTGGCTGTAAGTGGTATCAGAGGAGCCATATTTTTTTATTTGTATTACCTGCTTCATGTATTTCTACTCAAACATAGGGTCATTTTCAGCAAATATGACAGAAAGTTAGTTTTATAAGTCTTACCTACTGCACCTTTGAGTTAAAATGTCCACAAATCCACAATGTCATTATTTAAATAGATAATTACAATATGTAATGCATCATCTATTGATTTAGAGATGTAGTTCTGCATAATATGCTTACTCATGCTTTATTCAGAAAAAAAAAAAAAAAAGCCTTTACCTGTCCATCAAATGACCGGACTGTTCGGACTCCACTCACAGAGCAGGAAGCTTTACTGCTAGGGGAACAGGAGGCGGAACCTCCTTTCACAACACATATCTCATTGGCTGAGCAGCGGAATTTAGGATCACACTGTACTACTCCACCTTCTGAACATACACAGCGATTGTTACATGACTGTCCTGGATAGAACACCTGAGGAAAGAGGAGTAGTAATGGAAGTGGCATAAGAAGTAGCAATATTATTAAAGAAGTTGTTTTAGCAGAGGTATTAGTTGTAGTAAAGGTGGAGTTTGATATCATTGCTGCTGTCGTAGCCCACCTGTCCAGTTTGATAATACTGTCCTTCGTACCGACAGCCACACTCTGCCAGAGGGACACACTTGTCATCACTCAGCATGAATCCATCGTCACACACACAGCCTTCTTTGCAGGGCGCGCTCTTGTCGCAGCCCTCAGGGGGGGCCAGACCACTGCAGGTGGGCTGGCAGGGGGGGGCACACTGATCATAGTGACTGTTGGCAACACATGATGGAGCTGGCACAGGGACACACATGGGAAGTCAATCAAAATACAATACAGTACAGAGTGATTATGTTCCTGACAAAAAGTCTTTCATGGTCCAAACATTTCAGTTTGTTACAACTGCTTACATCGGTAAACACAATTCCCAAAACTGCACACCCAAAACGCAAAATGCCTCAAATCTCTTTCAAAATGAAACACTGCATTCAAAATGCCCATAAACACCTCTCAAAGTGAAACATTTGCATCAAATGGCAAACACTTCTTCCATAATAGTACATTTTTGGATATACCATGTACACACTGTTGTTCTAAATCTAAAGCTCTTTTGTCTTTCATAAGCTTATATCTACATTTTCCATACAATGGCTCTCCTTCCTTCTCTTCTTTGCCTTCGTCCTCCTCCTCTTCTTCCAAGTCGTCCTCCTTTAACCTGTCCTTGTTGTCATCCCCTGCCTCTCCCTCCTACTCCCCTTGCTCATTGTCTATTGTTGGCATCCATTGTCCAAAACAGGTAATCTGACCTTTGACCTATTTATTGGACTATACTAAAGCAGTGGTTGGTTAGTGTTCAGTTAAGCATTTAGTGTCTGCACATGTGAGGAGTGTGTGTGCTAATATGTGTAGCAATTTGATTGGTTGTGTTTGGAAAAGGAAAGCAAGTCACTTCCTGTTAGATTTTTGTGTCTTAGGTAGAGAATTGTGTGTGTTTTGAAAAAAGTGCGTGCGTGCGTGCATGCATGCGTGTCTTACGACAAAACTGTTGAGTTCTCCAACTGTGCACTGTAGCTCCGGCCTGTTGACAAGAAGTGCTGAAAGCCGATAGGCTGTTGCACAGGGCCGAGGCGTGGCCTTGGTACATGCACAAATCAAAAACGCAGTTTGTGAGGAAGGGGGTGTGGTCCAGTTTACTGTGACACTGTCTGTATGGACAGAAAAGATGAGGTTAAGTGAGAAAAGTGTGGGTCTCAGACACATCAACTGTACATGTTTAACAACCCTCACTGGGATTGATCATTTATAAATCTCACCACATCTAGTTGTTGGTTCATTGTTCATTATTTCTTACTAAGCATAAATACATATTTCTTTCCTAACCCAGGAGGAGGTACATTAATGAAGTGTTATTGAAATGATAGACATCCTCTGGCTGTAATGGTGAATATTAAGCGCCTGATCTGATTAATCTCTCTGGTAGAACAATATATATATTTCATTAAATATCTGCAGCCAATTTTCCTTTTAATAGAGAAAGATGAGATACGGTAGATGCTCATTAACAGTGATCCTTCCTCGGTTCTTTAGTATTAGACATACATACAGGCTGAAGACACGCTTTCCCCTCAAGTCAGACTATGTAACTTTTGATGAACAGAAACAAAAACTGACTGACTGACTTTTTGTCCAATCTGAGTTTTCTATTGCATTAAAACTACTTTTGAACGTACACGTTCCACCAAAACAAGTTCCTTCCCGAGGCTATTTTGCAGCCGCACTGGGGCTCTGTCCGGCGTTTAGCACCGCCAAAGACGATTGTGATTGTTTTAAAGAAATGCCAATAAACCAGAGCACATTTTTCCGCCATCCCGGAATGCTGTGTGGACTAGCCAGACCCTCCTCCGCAGCGCTGTGGAGGAAGGTCTGGCAAAGCGAAACTACGCTTGCGCACACAACAGTGTGTTCAATGCACCCCAGTTTCAGTTTAAAAAAAAAATTTCTGTAGGGGCTGAACGTGGCCCAGGAGGACGTACCTAAAGGGTCCAAGCTTGTCAGCGATGATGCCACAGTAGCGCTGCTGTTGGTAACGCAGTAGCAGTGCAGGCTCACACTCAGGACATTTACCACCAGGACAGTCACTCGTGCAGCCAGCTCCGCCTCCTGCCTGCGATCAATGACATTCAAAAGCAAAACTGTCAACATATGCAGAGTATGTAGTATATTTTAAAGCTACAGCCTTTCTAGTTCCCTCTTCGTGTCGCTGTACTCATCCTGCAGCTTGGAGAGCAAACACAATGTGTTGATGCACACAAGAGGGAATTTGGTACTAAAAAAGTCTATCTTTAAAAGGTATTGCCTATATTAGCATCAGCTGATCAGCTCATGTCGATTCCCCCATCACTACCAAATGAATATTGAATAAATTAATCTCTTTGTGGCCACTGTAGACAGAAAGAACAATTAGAGCATCCAGATGGCGTCATCTAGAGTGGGGTTCTGCAATAGACTTAATACGTACAGCTGTACACATCTGCTTTGTGCTTCTATTATTCGACTTAATGGTGTTTTCACTTGTGTGTTTTTAGGGTTTGTGTAAGATACTCATGGGTCCTTCTTGGTAGACCCAAAAACACCCCCAGTCTCAACTGATACACACCTTCCAGCTGTGTCCAAACTCATTAATGTTTTTAGCCTGGGTGCCATCCGCTTTCATTAAGTCATCACCAGGTTTGCCATTGTAGTTTCCACACAAGCCTGATAAAGAGAAACAAGCAACAAGCACAGCAGTCACATGTAAGATAAACTCTTCAGTTGCATTCCTGCAACTATTTGGAAGAATGAAAATAAATTGAATCATGGACAGATGGCGAGTTTGTGATGCTCTGAATCTTGTGTAAAACATAAGCCCACTGTTAAAGGAGTAGTGCAATTACTTTTTTGGAAAACTCAGTTAGACAGCAATGACATTACCGTGCATGTTCGCTTGCTTTATTTATTTATTTTGCTGTCATATGTTGAATTCTTACACATTGTTGAGTTAGGCTGCAACTAACCATTCATTTCGTTATCAATTTCTCGATTAATCGTCTGGTCTTTACAATGTCAGAAAATAGTGAAAAATGTCCATCCTAGTTTCTCAAAGTCCAAGGGATGTCTTAGTGGATGTCTGAGGTCTTGTTTTGTCCCAAACCCAAAGTAATTCAGATTAATATATCAAACAGAAAAGAGCAGCAAATCTCCATATTTGAGAGGCAGAAAACAGCATTTTCTGCGATTAGTCGATTATCAAAATAGTTGGCAATTATTTTCCATCGATCGACTACTTGATTAGTAGACTAATGGCGTTTTTCCATTACATGGTACCTGCTCGACTCGCCTCGACTCGGCGCACTGTGCATCCCTTTTCCATTGCAGATTTTAGTACCGCCTCAGCGTGGCTGGTCGTCATAGCGACTGCCGTGGGCGTGGCTTGGTAGCGTTGCATTTCCCCCCCGACTCATTTCCTGGTTCTCCTTCTCCGTAAACAACATTAAATCAACAAGATAGCTAACTTTTACTGCTCCAGATTTCCCACCGTGGTCAGAAAAAACATACATATGACTCTAGGGTCGCTACTCGCTGCGGAGCTAATCGCCGGCACTCTCTCACTTCTCCCTCGCTCACCAGCTACACACACACACACACACACACGGCGACTCGACACGCACCAGCGCACAAGTATAAACATCAGGCCACTTGTATGCTATGGAGAAAGCTCTGCGTGGAGCCTCCGGCAACAAAAAAACACTGCTGGCTAAACTATTTTAAAATGCCGTCTGTCGCTAGCAATGCAGTGACGATTCTTTCCGACCAATCTGTAGCCTGCAGGGTTTCACGTCACCTTCTCGGCTCGCCTCAGCTCGCTTGGAACCTCGACTGAGGAGGTACTAAAAAAAGTACCTGTTAGCAGGTACCAGGTACTTTTTTTCGTAATGGAAAACCAAAAAAGGCGAGTAGAGTCGAGGCGAGGCGAGTAGGTACCATGTAATGGAAAAGCGCCATAATTGTTGCAGCACTATTATTGTTGTAGGCGGCCTTACCAGCTGTAGCAGCAGAGAATGAACTGGGCAGCGTCAAGCTGATGTAGCCATTCCAGTTGAAAGTGAGCGTCAAACCAAAAGATGTCGTCACAATGCCAAAGAAGCCACTCCGGAACAAGGAAAGCTTTCCATCTTCCGTGGAGTAAGGCAGGTTCACTAATTGGCTGTTTACCTGGGGGGTGGGGGGGGGGGGGTGGTACAGAATCAGTATAGCAGCTGCAGAAGGCAGATATATCACACCATCCCCCTGTAACATCACATTCAGTCATTACTATAGAATGTAACAATAATGGACAAAGCTTTTGGGCCTGCAAAGTGAAGCCAAAGCTGAAGCTCCTTAAAGCTGCGTTCTCTCTTACTTCCAGCAGGGGGCGACTCCACTGGCTCCAAAACAGAAGTCTGTTTCTATAGAAGTCTATGAGAAAATGAGCCTACTTCGCTCTTGATTTATTACCTCAGTAAACATTTTCATAATGAGTTTATGGTCTCAATCTCTAGTTTCAAGTCTTCTTCAATACAGCATGATGTTCATTTAGTAAATGATGGTCCCATTTATTTTAAAATAGAGGATAAAGCAGGGGATGCTTTAGGAAAGAGGCTTAGCAATGCTAACCATGCTAACACTGTGGACATTAAAATAGACCTAGTTTTTGACTGTTGTCCGTGTTTTCATCTCAAACTTTGACTCTGTATGTGTTTTCACTTCGGCAAAGTTAACTGGAACATTTTTGTCGCCTAAAAATGTCTTGTTCTGCCAACCACGCTAGCTATATACCGCTAGCGTTAGCTGGTAACTTAAGGGAAAGTTTGCAGATTTTTTTGGACTGCCGTACACGCAGAAGAATGGAGGAGCGGCAGTACCCGCAGGTAAAACTCCGCTGGATAACTCGCTTCAGATGGGTTGCAAGTCGGCAACGTTCCCCCTTTAGCGTTTAGCTTAGCGCAGGGTCATTGCCACCATAAACAACACTGGCTTGGCCGCGTCATCCTCCCCAGCTCCACCCACATGTCAAAAATCATCACATCCTGTTTCAAAAACCCAAGATGGCGACGCCTGTATGGCCAAACTCGAAGGCTTCAAAACGACAGTTCACGAACCGATGAGTGACGTCACGGATGCTATGTCCATTATTTTTTATGGTCATTCCACAAAGTACTGATCACTCAAACTGTATACAAGCTATACTAAGACTTGTCTTTGACAACGGGCTGTCCCTGCAGCATTGGTGTGCTGTAACTAACTACAGAGTGAAACATGGAGCCTTGGTGAGCAGGACTGGGGGTAAATACTCTAGAGGACAGACTAATCTTACCAGTATTTTCCCCTCGCTGGCACGACTCATGCTGACAGTGATGTTACCGAATACAGTAAGAGAGACGGACTTGGTGTAGGCCACAGCCTTGTTACTCCCTCTGTTCTCATTTTGGACCAGCACTTGGAACGGTTCCAGGTCCTGGTCTTTTCCCTTGGTGAGTTGAGACAGGACATAGGTACAAGTGCCCTGGAAATCAAACCGCCACTGGTCAAAGCTTTGGTAGTGGGGGTCTCCACTACCCTGGCATGTTGCATAGGATGTTGGGTAGCAGTCCCTAACGCCCCCCTTCAAGGCACAGAGCTCGTTCTTCTTACAGGTCACCGATGTGCACTACGCAAGAAGGGAACAGAACAGAATATCAGATCACGCAAACACACACACACACACACACACACACACACACACACACACACACACACACACACCAACCAACCTTGGCTTTCCCATTAAGGCATTTACACCTGGTGGTGCAGGTGTTATCGCCCCAGAAAGTGGTGTCTGCTGGGTAATATCTGCCCTGATACGTACATCCACAGCTAGACTGAGGAACACATCTGAAACACACACACACACACACACACACACACACACACACACACACACACACGATTGAATGTACAGTACATCAAACGTACACAGTGTTCTTGTCTTTTGCGGGTTAGCCAGAGTGCTGCTGTTGTTGTCCACAAATATTTTAGGTATATTTGTGATGCAGTGGTTTCTATTGTTGATATCAGGGTGTGTGGGTTAGGGAGAGTCTATGTCAGTCGGCGTTCCCACATAGCTATATGTTACCTGTCTCCACTCAGCACCATTCCTGGATTGCAGCTGCATCCCTCCACACAGGGGCCTTTACACAGCTTCTCACTGTCTGGAGCCACGCAGGAGGCCGGGCAGGCGGAGCCACACGCCTCATAGTGGCTACCTGCTGGACAAGAAAGGGCTGGGGACGGGACAATGGACATCATTGATCATCATAATTATGTTTTAGCTCATTGTTTCGAAACCAATACAACACCATCCAATATTAAAGAATATCAATATGCTTGTATTAGTTTTACATTATACTTGTGTGTTCAACGGCTCAATCTTCAATCACATGTTCTCATCCTGTAGTTTTAAAAAAAACTAAAAGATTTGGAGCAGAAAAGTTGCGATACAAAGATTTTATGTCCTTTCCTCATTTTTTGTCTGGTGCAACTGAAATAGATTGCAGGATAAAGACTGACTCCTAACCCTGCATTAGAGTGGTGATCGGGCCGCATTTATCTGTCCGAGCCCGGCACGCGTCCGACAGAGCAGTAACCGAACCCGAAGATATTTATGTCCGAGCCCGACCCGAGCCCGACACAGTGGTTCTCATCCTACCTTTCTGGTAGACGTTTTAGTGTTCAGGTTAATCAGATATTGTCTGAAACTGCAGAGCTGTCGTGTGGGGTACCTCAGGGGTCTGTCTTGGGACCTATTCTGTTCCTCTTGTATATTTTTCCTTTAGGACAGATAATTAGTCAATTTGGAGACATATCGTACCATCTCTATGCGGATGATATCCAACTTTACTGTTCTTTTAAGGAAACTGAGTTCTCCAAACTGTCATCTTTAATAAGCTGTTTGTCTAGTATCAAACAGTGGTTATGTGACAACTTTCTGCTTTTGAACTCAGAAAAAACAGAAACTCTAATTATTGCCCCTGAAAGTCGTATCCCTGAGATAAAGCATCATATTGGGGACTTAGGCTTGTCTGTCCAGCCGAGTCTCAGGAGCTTAGGTGTGGTTTTTGACTCAGCTATGTCGTTGGATCACCACTCTAAACTATTAGTTAGGAACTGTTTCTTCCACCTGAGAAATATCTCTAAGTTAAGACCACTTGTCACTAAAGATGAATTAGAGATGATCATTCATGCTTTTATTTCTTCACGCTTAGATTACTGCAACAGTCTTTTTACTTGTCTGAGTAAGAATCAGCTTTATCGTCTCCAGACTGTTCAGAACTCTGCTGCAAGGCTTTTAATGCACATTAACAAAAGAGCACACATCACGCCTGTTTTAGCAGCTCTTCACTGGTTACCAGTCTAGTATAGAATTCAATTTAAAATCCTCGGTCATTACCTTCCAGAGCCGGCACGCGGTCAGGTTCCTTCATACATCTCTGATTTGATACAGCTACATACCCCCACCCGTAGTCTGAGATCATTAGGTCAGATGCTATTAATGGTTCCCCGCACTAATTTTAAAACTAGAGGTGATCGGTCATTCCAAGCAGTGGCTCCTAGGCTGTGGAATGACTTGCCTCTCTCGCTACGTTGTGTGGATTCTGTCGAATCTTTTAAGGGGCAGCTGAAGACTCTGCTGTTCAAGCAGGCTTTTGCTTAGTCGATGGGTTTTCTATGGTTGTTTGTTATATTTTCTGTTTGTATTTCAATGTGCTCGTATTGTGACTTCTTGTGTTGAATTGCATTTCGTTGTGAAGCACTTTGTGATTTTTATCTGTGAAATGTGCTATACAAATACATTTTACTTACTTACTTACTTACAGTTAAAATCTCATTTTTTATCTCATACTAATGACGTTTGTTTGTGTGGAAAGCCCGCTTTTATTAAGCAACTGGAGGAAGGCATTCGGAAATGTCAACAGATGAGCGCATCAGTGCACATGGGGCAACAAGCGCATGTTAACACCGGCGCGCTATCTATATAATAAGCTTTAAAATGTTCAATGCCTTATCGCGCTGATGTGACCGAGCCTGACCCGACCCGAACATCATTTCTAAATATCTGTCCGAACCCGGCCCGGCCCGTCGGGTGGCGTCGGGCTGGGGTCAGGTATCCATCCTCTACCCTGCATGGCAGCCTTTCATGCCTCTAGTGATTGACTCCATATGTGTGAAGGCAAGGCGTTACGATTCTTAAAGACAATTTGCCTCTAATCCAAAAGAGGGGAAATGTTGGATAGTGATGCACAGGTTCAAGAGACATAAGATCAGTTGTTGTAAGTCCAAACTTTACAATTACACTGCAAAAAAACAGACACAGTTGAACACCATACGAAAAAAATAAGCAACACCTTGCAGTTATGACAGTGTTCAAAGCAATAATGTTTTGCTTAGTGACTTACGGCATTTGGTGACCATTCTCCACTGAGGATTGACTTTCACTCCTTCTGACAGACAGGCATCTTGATAACTCTTCAGGTTATCACAGAGCGTTTGTCTTGCACCTGGACAAACACACACAATATGATTCACAGGAACTCTCAACGCATAGATCCTGACATACTAAGACTTCAAAGAATTATTTGATACATGCATTGATATTGTTTATGTGAACATTAATATGTGATCTGTGAATATGTTCAGTGTTCATTCTGCCCAAAACTGTCAACTTCAGTATTGGCTCACCTTTATTGATACAGACATCATAAACGCAGTTATTCAGGTACATAGAGGGGTTGATCTGTTTGTGGCAGGCTGAGAATGGTCCGTTTGACTCGCTCAGACTCCCACAGAGACTGGGTTGGCGGTAGTGTGTCTGCTGCTCTGGTGAACACTGGGGACAGCGACCAGCACAGTTATCACTACAGAACAGGTCGGACTTGTCATCCACCTTCCACGCCTGGATCATTTTCAGCACAGCAGAGAGACTGGAACCTGGAAGTCAAAAGCACAACATGTGAACTTCTGGCTGAATGAACAATTTAATATTCTCTTCCAAAGCTTGATGAGATATCTTAAGTTGAGAGGACTGTTGACAGCCCGGTGGCTCAGTAGTTAGCACTGCTGCCTCTGGGTGCTCCGTGTTCCTCCCACTATAAAGACATGCTAGGGGATTACCTCCTGGGTCCCATGACCATTTTCAGTGATGCTTCGGTTTACACAGGGCCCGCAGCATGAGTCTCACTGACATAGAATATGAGGGCGGTCAAAACTTCTTCCACCACTACCTCATGCCAGGGGCGGGACTAGAAGGGGGGCACGGGGGGGGGGGTACGGGGGGCACCGCCTCCCCCCCCCTCCCCCCAAAATATGAGTGCTGTCAGTCTGACAATTGTGATTTCCATTGGATCAGAGTTCCGTCACTTGGCTGCCTGTTCTGCAATCTTCCCAGCCCTTGTCACATGACCAACTAATGTTACCATGACAACTATCTAAAATTCTGATACCATGGAACCAGCACTGGAATTGTTGTTTTTTTTAAACTGGCAGACTGAGCCTATAGAAAATGTGTATTGAAAAAAATGAAAAACAATTGAAACTACTACTGAATGTGATGTTTTATTTAGCACAATTACATTATGTTCTATCCTATGGAATATTTTCCTTATTTCTAAGCAGATTTTCTAAGCTGTGTTCTGATAAAATGTCCCCCCTGTGCCACCCCACTTAAATCCTGGAATCGCCCCTGCTTCATGCTACCTGGCACTGCACACCAATTCTACACTTCTGGGGGAAAGTGTAATTTCCACCTCTATTAGATATTTGAAGTTACATTTTGGCCACATTGGACAGCTTGTTGCGCCCGACCATCTCTTCTGCTACAGTGTTATCCCTCTATGCCCCCCTTCCCCACCTGTTGGTTCGGGCAGGTCATCGCTCCCGTCTCCATTGTAGTTTCCACAGAGGCCTCCCAGCTGTTCATAGTAGGAGGATGGGACTGTGATGTACAGCCTCATGTTCCAGTCATATTTAACATTCAGGCCAAAGTCAGTGGTGAGGGAAGCATAGATTCCACTCTGCTCTACAGAGACCTTTCCACCCAACAAAGTGACAGGCATGTATTGAAGTTCTCCATTCACCTGAAGGTAAAAACAGAAAAAAACATTAAAACAAACTGTATGTCTCTAACACTGCATATACAATGGTAAAAACTGTAAATGCATTGCAATACAAGAACAGGTTGTGAGGAAGTTGTGTGTAGTTGTATGGAAAGCAAAGAGAACTGTGTTAAGAGAGCTAGAAATCATAAAAAGTTATGCTTGCATTCAGGGCTTTAAATTGACACCCTCCAACCTGCCAAATGCTGGTAAAAAATCTTTGGCCAGTAACATTGTAATGTTACAATGTGTTACAGTGTTACATTGTTACATTGTAACATTTTAATGTTACTGGCCAATTTGGCAGGATATGAAAGCAGCAAACAACACTGCATCTGTTTGAATCGGCCAGCTGCAGAAATGTTGCCGGGTTGGTCGGTTTTCCGCCAAGAAATTTGGGCGGTTTTGTGTGTGTTTGGCTTGGAAATGTAATCTTTATCTGGCAACACTGCTCGTAGTACTAATCCTACATTTCCCATGAACACCATGTTGTGATGTGTCGTACAACCGTCGGCTACGTGTCTAGCGTGCGGTATTGATGAAATGAAGTTATTAAAATGTGTTGAAATTAGTAAAAAAACATTTGTCTGGTGGAAAATCTGATTGGCTGGTAAATTTCTACTAGCCATGTGGGCTGGTGATTAAAAAAGTTAATTTAAAACCATTAGTTAATTGGCATCAGCGGCTTCATTCATGCTTCGCCAGCTGCTTGGCTACTAAGCTGACTGTAGCTGCGTTGCATTAAGAAATTATTATTAAAACATTGCTTGTGCTCCTTTTGGGTTTGAGCTGTTTCTTTTAAATTATCTGAACCTTCTGGAGCCAAAGATCCTTAACGAAAGTCTGTTGCTGACACACATACTCAGGAAGAGAAACTATAAACTCTGTGATAATAGAACTATAAGTATATTTAAAATAAACAAACTAGAAAGTAACTTATGTGTTAGAAGGGCCCAAATACAAGTCACATTTGTGTGAAGGGTAAGGTCATGTCATGATTTGAGAGAGGTCTTCGTAGGGCTGGGCGATATGGAGAAAATCAAATATCACAATATTTTTGACCAAATACCTCGATATCGATACAGCAACGATATTGTAGTTTTGACTATTGGTGCTTTCACAAAATATTTACACAATGAGATTTTTGATGAATAATCATCAGTAATGTAGATATAATGACTAAGTGGGTAAAGGCAAATAACAGAACAGTTACAACAGTCTGGTAAGTTCAGAAAATGACATCACTTTACTGTAATGCAGCCTTTAAAACCAGGAAAAGGCAACACTTATGCCATATTACAATATTACGATATCCAAAATCTAAGACGATATCTAGTCTCATATCACGATATTGCCCAGCTCTAGGTCTTTGTGTAGTTTCGTATTCTCATAAATGTGTTTCTATATTTGAACATTCACTGCTAGTTACAGTATACTAGGAGATCTGTTACCTCTACTTGTCCATTGTGTCTGCCGATGATAATTGTCTGCCCGTGAACACTGACGGTTACAGTCCTCACATATGTAACTTGAAGGTTACCTCGATGGTCATTCTTAGTCGTCACATTGAAAGGCACAAGGCCAGACGCCGTCTTTGCAACTGTTGTCATAATGTAAGTGCAGGAACCCTGAAAGAAAAGATGAATGTTGGCCAACAAGCACCAGAAACAGGCAGTTTGAGTTATAGTAATAGGACATCGCTCTTCCACCACACAGGCAAAATAACAACGGCTGCTTGAAAATGCAGCAGAACAAGGCCATAGTGTTTGTGTGCGTGTGTTGTTAAGGAAAAACTCAGGAGCAGCACAACTCATATTTACAGACGTGAAGAATGTTCTGGAGACCATTGATGACCTACACAGAAGCATTTAATGAACTGTTGATTGAGAAAAATTAGGATTAGCGATAGAGTTACAGTAAACACATGTAAGATCATTTGGTGCCATCCCAAGTGTCTGTGCATTTGCAAGAGGCATATGTCTAACGCTGAAGCTGTCAAGTTTGGGTTATCCAAAGATATTGATGGCACAATAACAAGGATGCTCACCTTAATCTAGTTCAGTCAACCTTTTCTGGGAAATAGTTTTGGGAAAGTTATGTGAAATGTTCCAATCCACATGCCAACTGATCTCTTGATTGACTTTTTTCCCATTGCATTCCGCGAAAAACCTGCCCTACACTGCCTCTGATTGTCCTCTTCGCATAATGCTGCACTAAGGCAAAAAATAACACACCTCCTAAGACGATTGTGATTGGTTTAAAGAAATGCAAACACCCCAGAGCGTTTCTTTCTCCTATCCCAGAATGCATCTGGGGTGTAGCCAGACCTTACTTGCCGCGCTGTGGAGATAGAGCTGGCAATGTGAGACTAGTGGATATCTGGTGATGATTGGTCGGGCTGTCCCAACCCTACCTGGAAGTCAAAGAGTCGGCCATCAAACGTCATGTAGTGGGGGTCACCCACTGCCCGGCAGGTAGCTGTAGAAACATGAACGCATTCTCCCTTCACACATCGCTCCTTCACTCGACATTTCACCTTTTCACAGGGATCCGGGGGTGGTGTAGGAGGGGGGGCACCACCTACAGGAAATACAAACACACCACATGCATTACATGTAGCACCATGGCAGACACATTTTATTGTGCCATCATCATTAACTGTTCACGAGCCTGCCTTTTCTCATGCTAAACAGCTATTTTGTATATATTTGTATATACAGTATATTGTATGTCTCTATTTCTGTATTTATTGTGTATTTCTTATTGTTAAATGTTTGTTTGTGTATGTATACGATTCACCAAAGCAAATTCCACGTAAGTGTGACTTACGATGGCAATAAACCCTTTTCTGATTCGTAACTGAATGAATCCATAATTTTAATGCATGTGTGTGTTGTGGACAACAACAGCAGTACTCTGGCTAACCCACAAAAGACAAGATCACCGTGTACGTATGATGTACTGTACATTTAGTCGTGCGTGTGTGCGTGCGTGCGTGCGTGCGTGTGTGTGTGTGTGTGTGTATACCTCCAGAACAAACTCCAGCAATGCCATATGCATTGTAGAGTGTTCCCCCGTAGGCGTAGACTGCCATACGGGCGTCACCTTGCACTGTGACATGACTCTGCTGTTTCCCCAGTGGCACGTTGGACCACACCCAGCCCTTATTCGACAGGAAGTCGGTCCACTTAGGTGTTTGGCACAGTCCCTTCACGCACACCTTCACACTGCCGGCCCCCTGCCTCTCTGACAGGATGGCAACTTCATTGTCAAATCCACTCACCGTCTCCACCGCCCAATCAGTGGCAAGCTTGCAGGAAGGCGTCAGCGTTATTAGAAAGGGGTCATTTGGTAAGTTGTTGCTGAGAAGCAGCACCATTACTTTCTTGTCGCTCTTGACAACCAGTGGCTGTCTATTGATCAATGTCTGCAAGGTGACGCTTCCAGCTGTCGGCAGTCTCCTGTGTGTGTAAGTGTGATATGTTTACTTACTTACTTAGATAAGTGTAGTCCAAGTTTAGATGAACTGAGTAAAAAAATATATAGTTTCATTTATTGTTAATATTTTGATAAAGAAAATAGAGGCACAAAGAAGTTTCAGAGGGAAGAATGGACAAATATGATGACTATTCGTCAATGATTTAGCAAAATCAATCATAGATGACTTTAATTACACAGCTTTGTTGAATACTTGATTCTGGTTGGTCAATTACAGCATTCTAGGGTCTGTTAATACTGAATAGCAGACTGCTTGTGTTTTAATCATTTGCTGCATCTTTTTCCCTAAATGCGGCCTACACCATTAGGATTTGAAAGGAACCTTGCTTCCTTGAAGGGGTTCCTCAAGGAACCTTTTTGAACTCAAAAGGTCCCTCCACAGTAAAGGTTCCTTCAGGCTCTTCTACTTCTAAGAGTGATGTAGGTGTATTTTTTTTCCCAGTTGTTTGTGTTATCTTCAGTTGCATTGCATTCTCTTTGCCGGTTAGAAAACTAGATTAACATGTATATATTCAAACAGGGGCGATTCTAGGATCTGACCTTTGGGGGTGCTCAGCCCCTAATGAAAAGTTGATAGCAGTTAAGCTAGGGGGGTTCGGGGGCATGCTTCCGTAAGATTTTTTTGTTTTTTAAACCCTTAAATCATGACTTCTTGTGAGTTTTGGGGAAAGAAATAGACAGATTGAGACATCCAATTATGACAAACTATCAACAGATTCAAGGCATCTGCTGTGAAAAAAGATGGAAACTACAAAGCATGATTATTGCAGCACACATACCCAGGGGCGTTGGACTGGGGGGGTGGGGAAAGGGGACTGAAAAATATGCTAGAATTCATAGCTTTGGCTGTGTTGAATGATGGGCAGAGGCCCCCCCCCCCCATATTCAAAATAGGGAATAAAACTGTACAACTTGTATTGATAAAGCTGTACCCGTCCTTGCCCTCCCCTGAATATGTATACCTACTCCTAAAACTACTAATGCCATGTAATGAGTAAGCAAGAATCAGTGAAAGTTGACACATTATACTTCATAAATACTTCAACAAAGTGCCATTTATTAATACACTAAAACTGTATACTCCTAATTAATCATAAAACAAGCGATATATATAGTACCGGGCCAAAGTTTGGACACCTTCTCATTCAATGTGTTTCTTTATTTTCATGACTATTTACATTGTAGATTCATCAAAACTATGAATGAATACATATGGAATTATGTACTTAACAAAAAAAGTATAATAACTGAAAACATGTCTTATATTTTAGATTCTTCAAAGTAGCCACCCTTTGCTTTTTTGATAACTCTGCAAACCCTTGGTGTTCTCTCAATGAGCTTCATGAGGTAGTCACCTGAAATGGTTTTACTTTTCACAGGTGTGCTTTGTCAGGGTTAATTAGTGGAAGTTTTTCCCTTATTAATAAAAAGCAAAGGGTGGCTACTTTGAGGAATCTAAAATATAAGACATGTTTTCGTTATTTCACACTTTTTTTCCATATGTGTTCATTCATAGTTTCGATGCCTTCAGTGAGAATCTACAATGTAAATAGTCATGAAAATAAAAAGGAAACGCATTGAATGAGAAGGTGTGTCCAAACTTTGGCCTGTACTGTATATGTAGCTTGTTTTATGATTATTATTCGAGAGGCCCTATGCTATAATTTGAAGAGGTCTATTATGATTTTTTGTCTGCCAATGCAGATAGAAAAGCTACAATTCTCATTAAGAACGTTTGCATGATGTGCATGATGTGCAACGTTTAAATAGGCTACTAATGCAATCATACAGTAAAGCACGCCTAACTTTTTATTGTTGTAGTGTTATCATCAACAGTTTGTCCACCACTCAGTTTTTATCAAGGGGTTACGTGTTTTAAGGGGAGTTGTGCTTAGCCTACCGCAGGTTGTAGCCTCACTCCCTCATCTCTGTCCCTCTCCTCCTAAAGTCTCCTCCTCACTGTGCATGTCACTATAGCCGATACCAGCAGCACCGCTATCATCGGCCACGGGCACGGAGCTGATGAAGGTCCTGCTACTCCCGAAAACATGTCTTTTCGCTTTTTCTTTTATTTGAGCCGCTTGGGTAACTTTTTTTCATTTTGGCGTTTAGACCATTGACATAAAAGAAAGGTTTAGACTCGTCTTGCTCCGTCTCTGTGTACTTCCCATTTCTCCTGTCACCGTGTGTTTATCTTTCGCGTAAGCTGGCAACTGTGGGACGGACTAGTCCATTTCATTGTGAAAGTGGGGGTGTTGACCTCTCTCAGCTAGCAGGGGCGCCTGCAGCTGCTGGGGGCGCTGATCTGCCAATTCCCCACACAGTGAAGTGAATAAAAACAGAAAACGCTTTGCGGCACAGAGGATTATTTATTTTTTAAGTTAAGTGGCTGCCCGGTTCGCCCGTGCCAAAAACCGCCACTAGTTTGAGCACTAAACGATTTCACATTATCACAATAAGGACTTTATTTTCAGGGGTGCTGAGATGATTTTTAGGGGTGCTTCAGCACCCCTAAAAATAGCCTAGCGCCGCCTATGTATTCAAACCTATATTACCTACAACAAGCCTTTCAAACCGTACGACAATATGGGTGGTGTGTAAGTTAGCAGCCCTAGTGGTGGCAGGAAATACATCATCATACCTAAACTAGTGAAGGTAACGATCGCGGTTTGAAACACGTTAACATTGTGAAACAGTCCCACTACTTAGTTAAGTTGATTAAAAGATGGTGGGTTTAAAACAGACGTTACTTCACTTCGGGTTACGCACGTGATGCAGAACATTACACAGCTCCATTTGTTCCGTAAAGTTAATGTTACTTTTGTTTTCAACTCGCGGTATTGCAACGAAAAATCTCTCTGCAGCTCAATTCTATTATGATTTTTTAATCCAAGTACTTTTTATTTTGGAAAACTTCCCTCAAGCTGAGAAAAGCGATTTAAAAACCCATCCACAATGCCAGCAGGCAACTCCATTGAACTGAATAGATGCCATTTTGCAACACAAAAATGTGGCGCTATCCCTACCCGATGTGAGGAGAGAAAAGGGGGTGGTGGGGGGGGTCTTTTGTGATGGAAGGGTTCACCCTCCTCACCAGTCCCACACAGGTAGGCTAGAACAGATTTCACACAGATTGTGTGGGGACTGCATGATCCCTGATGTGAGTTCTAGATTAGAGGCTGAAGTAGCCGACAAGAACCTGCTAACGAGAGACTTCTGTAATGTCAATACAATAAAAAATGGACCTACATAACGAAGTTCGTTCACTGCTGGCTACAAGTTAGCGATCAAACACAACAAAGACTGTCACTTGAATGGCGTTTTGAGCTAACGTTAGCAATCAAACAGCTAAAACGTTTTTGAAATGAGAAATGATTTCCATCTTCTGTTATTGTTTATAATGAGAAAAGTTTATTATTTTTTGCTTGCAGTCGGATCCGGATCCCTTGGCATTATTCCGTAAACCGTTTAAACCTGAGCATGCGCAACTCACATCTCACATCTGCACTCGACTCACATCGGGTAGTGACAGTGCTCTTATTCTTGGTCATCTTACATCCTGCTTTGCTCCCGTAATACCTACTACGGCCAGTGGAGGGAGTTGTCAAAATATAGGTCGTATTTGCTGCTGCAAATGACTTATGTGGGCGTTTTCTGGGGAGGAAAGTCATTACACTGTGATCTTATATGTTAGATAGATAGATGGATGGATAGGTAGACAGACTGGCAGAAACAAAACATGATAGCATTTGCTGTAGCTTTAACAGTATACGGTATATTGTAATGAATAATATTGAACTCAACTGTTTTTCTAAGTTATGGCCCTTGTGCAGTGTCACCTCAGTGTTGTCTTCAGCAGCTACAATCACTGCCCAGTTTTGAGCCTTACAGCTGCCGGTCCAGGGTACCATGTATTCTTTACCCAGGCTTGCCACATGGGGGAGCTGTTCATACACATGGTCACACGCGTAACCCAACGACAGACACTGGTGGCCTGCTAGGACAGCAACAGGCTGCTGGGATCGAATTCGCATGCCTGTCAAAGTTGTATGACTTCGTACGAGGTAGGATGCGTAGGGTGCAAGGTTAATGGTCACTGCCATCCCACGCTGCCACCTAGACCCACCTCTCAGTGCCACATCAGCACCAGGTAAGATGGTGATCTGGTTCTGGCTATTGCCATTAACGATAGCCAGTAGAGTGTCCATGTTAGGCACGCCTCCTGTGGGCGTGTACACAAAGTAGTCAGTGCCCAGCTCTTCTGTTGGGGAAACCGCCGTGCCATCCCCTGTGTAGGTGCGTTGGTTAAAAGAGACCACAGAGATTGCAGTACTAGATGAGATTCGAACCGCTGAGTTTGCAGTAACAAATTGCTGCTTGAGCTCGGATCCATATGGCAGAGAAACCCAACGGCTTTCACCTGCAGAGAGAGTCAGCCGGCTGGAGAAAGACACTGAATCCACCTGCAGATCAACACGTCTGGATTTGTTAAACATTCATGAGCACATTAAAACAGACTGGATGTTGTCTTTCATGGAAATGTAAAATGAGCCTAATGGGAGCATAAAAAGAGTCCAAAATGTACATTTCCAGGATAAAGCCTTAAAGAAAATGTGGACCTTGTAGCAAGGCAGGCCTGCTTGGTTCTCTCTGGGAATTATTGTAAAGATTTACAAAGAATATTTTTACATCAAAAAGAGTTTTGATGTCGCACTGGATGCTTGCTCTTGGGGAATTACTGGAATTGTTGGGTCTTTGTAAATTATAGTGTGGTCTAGACCTACTCTATCTGTAAAGTGTCTTGAGATAACTCTTGTTATGAAGTGATACTATAAATAAAATAAAATTGAATTGAATATTAAGATCTGTGTTTGTCTTAGGTGAATGTGCCTTCTGGGCTCCAGCCTGAAATGTACTTTTCATTTTGCTAAGATGCAGACATCCGCATGCTGCATGAGTGATAATTAAAGGACTTTTTTTGCACTGTTGCATTGTCCAGCTCATTTACTTAAAAATATGATTTTCACCTGTATGTTAACATTGGCTGCAGAGCCCTGAGCAGTCAGAACCACATGGAGTCTGTGATCAACAGAAACACCCTCGTAATTAGGAAGAAATGTTGTGATGAACTCCTTTCCTGTAGAGCAACCATGGCATACTGGAGAAGAGAGAAGGGAGAAGATTTTGCAAAGTAAATCAAAGCATGACAAAGAACTTAGACTTAGTACTCAGTGTTAATATTGCTGGCCTCCTACAGGCATACCTGCCAAGAGCGCAGAACAAACAGCCAAACACACCGCAAGGATTTCCATGGCTGAAAGAGAGAGAGAGACAGAGGGACATACACAATTGTGAACCAATAAACATAATGTTACATAATGAATCAAAGGAAAAGCACGTGTTGACTAATGTAATACCAGGCCCGTAGCCAGCCTAGTTGGACCTTTTTGCAGTTTTTTCCTTATTTTGTATTTAATTTTATTTAGATTCAAATACTTCATTTTGGTGACTTTTTATGCACACATTTTGGATTAGTTTATCTGCTGGTATCTTAACGAGCACCCTTTTTGATGTACCGAAAATATTTATTACAATTTTGTCAAATTACTTACCAAGATCATTTACCACCTTCTTTAGTCCAAATGCACGCACACATGCACGCATACATGCACTCGTACATGCATACACACACGCCTTAAACCTCACAGATTTAGCTATGAGTGCATAAAGTTAGTTGCGTGGATTGTTGATATATTAGAAGTTAGATTGTGACATGTCACGTGCCAGTTAACACATATATAGAAGTACTGCTTTTAACAAGATTAGGGCTTCGGTTTGGCTTAAGAGACAAGTTTAGAAAGACAGGGACAGACTGGACTGTCACTGATACCAGAACAATGGGTGGAGGCCCTTCATTTTCAACATGACAAAAATGTGGAGACATGAGGTATGCAAGTTTTAATTTACACTGCATGTGTGTTTTTATGTTGTAGCTGGTTGATGGAATGCTGGGTACTTAAGTCCCGAACAATGTATCATCATGTTATAAACTCATCTTAGGTTGTCTGTGTAAAATGTGTAAAATCTTAACCCGAGAAAACATATTAGATTAAAGTAGTAGAGCATAAAGAACATTATTTTCCCCTATAATGTACTGTAAATAAATGTATTACATGTTACCTCAAAGATGCTGATTTGCAGATGCAAATATTTCTTGATTTACAATTTTTTTGTTCAAAAATATGTACACACATGCACCGCGCACACACACACACACACACACAAACACTCACACACACACACACACAAATACACACACGCACAAACACACCTCAGTATAACACAAAACAGCAGCACAAACCCCACACTCAAAAATGACCAATGCCCCAAACAATTCTAACAAAATGAACATTATTGTAACTTTAAATGCAGAATTTGGACTGAGTTTGTTGTACTGGGGTCCCTTCTACGTTTTCTTTTTCTCTGCAGGACCACTGAGAGAACCTGTAGAAAAGGAATCATCCGACCATCTGTGCTACATGTGTCAAACACAAAAGACCATAGGGTAAGTAGCCATCCAAAGGCCTTCAATTAAGTCATATTTCTCTCTCTCTTTCTCTCTATCTCCCCGATGGCCACTCATCAAGAGTCAGGTTCTGTCCGAGGTTTCCGCCTGTTAAAGGAGGTTTTTCCTCAACGCTGTCGCACCAGATGTTACAGAGTGTGGTCTAGACCTGCTCTATCTGTAAAGTGTCCTGAGAGAACTTCTGGTATGATTTGACACTATAGATAAAACTGAATTGAATTGAATTAAGTGGAGCTCAAGTTTTACTGTAAAGAGTTTTGACTACTCAGAAATGAATCCTGTAGCATGAATCCAATCAAACTAATGTTATTACAGCTTGATAATGTTGATAACTTTAGTGTATAAATTCTGAAAGGCAAAATAGTTTAAAGATCATTTAAATAATCAAGCTTAATCGTCAGATCACTTACAGAAATATTGAACCCTCAATCTTTGTGATATTGCAATAAAAATGTTACCCTACAAAATGCTTTTGGTGTATCTTCCATATTAATACAGCTGGTTGAGCAAAACCGGTTTAAATATGTCAGAGGAACATTAGTCTGTACTACTAACATTGTTGTTGGGGGTTTTTTTTTGGGTAAAAAAAAACCCAGAGCATTTTGCCCCACTAACTAGAATAGATAAGCGGGTGGCCGGGTTGGCTCAGTGGGTAGAGCAGGCGTACATATACGCAAAGGTTTATTCCTTAATGCAGAGGTCCAGGGTTCGAGTCAGACCTATGAAGATTTCCTGCATGTCTTCCCTCGCTCTCCCCTTTCTCACCTAGCTGTCCTGTCCATTAAAGGCGGAAAAGCCCCCCCCAAAAAATAAAATAGATAGATATAAAATAGATTAGATATGCGGTGTAGCCAGACATTACCTCATACTCCAGCACTGACACAGCACTGTCTGGCAATGCAAGACTACATGAATGCTAAATTAACATTTTGTAAATCCGAATTATAGATACATTTGCATTATGTCTATGGTTATGGCTAACTAGCATTGGCTCTAATACTAGTTGAAGTAGCAGAAGTACAAGCACTTGTAGTACTGACAGTAACACTACCCTGGCTGGCTGGAGACAGTTTACAGTAATAATGTGAAGGTATCAGCAGATCGCCACAGAACTGAACAGAAACATGCACTAAAGCTACCTGAAGGAGCCCGAACTGTGTATGACCATAGTTTTTAAAAAACAATGCTTGAAAGTTTCCATGATTCTGTATACAGGTTTAGATGTCACTGCAAGCAATTATAAAAAAAACAACTCTTTCATCAATCAAATTACAGCTGCATGAAAAAAGCAATTCTTTACTTAAAAAAAAACAAATCAAGATAAAGGTAAATGAATGTATGGGTAAAGTAAGGCCCTGCAGTGGAATTGCATGGACTAGAATGACATCTGTATTATTTTATCATGCATACAATTATGGCCAGCATTGGGTTAGGGAAATTCATAAATGCCAGATCCAGAGTAGTGCAAATAAATCCTCAAACAAATCACAAAAAGTCAAAGAAAAACAATTTAAATCATTCTCACAGTTTGATTTTCAGAAATTCATGTCTGCTACTAATTTTATAACTGACAAAACCTGCACTGTATAGTAATAATAATAATGGAGAAATGCGAATCAATACTAATTAAATATCTTGTCCATGCTTTGAGAGGAAACTAAACAACCATTTCATTTTTTACAGAAACTACCTGTGTATTGAGTTTATATACGGTAGTGATGAACTGCATTTCATCACCTGCAGTCTTCATATTGTTTACTTCATATACTATAAACATGTAACACGTCATAAATCTAAACATTCTCATCAAAATAGCCAAGATCCAATGTCAAAATGTAAAAGCCTGTTATAGTTCCCCAACCAGCACAATTATCAGCAGAGGCATCCATACTGTACCTGTAGCTGACCATGGAGAGAGTGGATGGAAGGAGGCAGGATGGAGGGAGACTTATATCAGCGAGGGGCAGAGAAACAGAAACTATCACATGCTGGTGTTTAGTTCTGCTTGCTTGAAAAGCAAATTGAATATTGGTGTGTTTGTTTGCCATGTGGTTACTGCATGGAAAAGGTGTTGGCCTGACGTGGATGCTTGCACATGTCACTTAGACGTATAAACATCAACCAACATTATCCATTCATCCTGGCATCCTCTCATCCATCCATTTCTCCTCTCTCATTTCTTCATCTAATTCCAGCTAAGATGACGCTTCTTGAAATCTATTGTTAAAGTCATTGGTGAATTTACAGGGGGGATGGGGGGGGTTAAACCCCCCCCCCAATAATCAAAACTGGCCAGTGCAACCCACAGCAAAAAACTATTATAATTTCCTTTCCATACATAAATACATTTGCACCATAAATTGATGCCGAAAAGGCACAAATTGTTTCAGAAAAATTCACCAGAATGCTGAAAATGAAGACCGTTTAACGTTTCGTCCCACACCAGGCTTGCTTTGGGATGAAGGTTGTCATAAAATAGTGGTAGTCTGGATCAACGGAAAGACATTTCCAGGATAAATGCCTGAAAAATACACATTCTACACCTTATACAGACCATGCCTCCCTCCCCTTTTGTCTTATTTTACACATACCCTTTGAAAGTGAACGTCCTGGTCCCGTTGAAGGTTGAGTTGAGTGTGCACCTTGCTTGACAATTGGTTGTTTTTCCATTTAGTTTATGAAGGTGTATCTTAAAGACACAAAAGTCAAAATAATCTCTTCTTTATTAACTAACCCACATCTAACCTGAGCATCCTTAGCTGGCAGACTCTGCTCTTAAACTGTTGATGCCATTTCCAACAACTTACAACTGTGAAGTCGGATTTTCCACACTTGTTGGTCTGAAAACCAAGCAGCAAACCCGGATTTATGTGGACCCCGATATGAGACTAAAACCCTCCTGTTTGGAGCCAGACATTGCTTCCCTGATGCCTCAGCATAAGCAGCACCATTCTTCTCATTAAGATGGCAAAAGAGATAATGAGTGAGTCAGCTATTTGTAAAACTGTCATTTCATTTGGCTGTAATTTGTAATATACTGTTGAAGTAGGATGCCTGTTTTCTTTTGGGATATTTTGGCATTTAGGCGATACATAAGTTTTTTTTTATTGGGCAAGTGGTCCTAGCCTGGCTCTGCCCTCCTACGTACTTCCGCTCAATTTTGATTTTCCTTCAGTACTACATCTGGGTTTGCGGTAGGCCTATATTCGCGGGTTTTCTCCCAGTTGTAGTTCCGTAATGGTGGCGGAGAAAGATGTGAGCGCAGCCATTTGGTCCGTTGTGGCAACGCTGCCAAATATACAGAAGTTAAAGGCCGAGCAAGAACAATCTTTGCTGAGTTGTGTTGGTGGCCATGATGTCATGGCCCTCCTCCTCACGGGGTTCAGGAAAAGTTAGATTTTCCAGTTCACTCTGTTAGTGGTGAAGGAGTTGGCTAAGGCAAACGCTAGCGATGCTTATGCTAAATATAAGCCGATAGTTGTTGGTCTCCCCCCTTGTTGCACATGCGCATGACATACGTCACGACCAAACGTCACGACCAAACGTCACGACCAAACGTTAGCGATTGGTTATGGCAGATCCAGAGTGGCTCTGGGCAGATCCAATAGTTTTAAACTTCAACAGAGTACCCAAAGTTGACACTTTGTCAATGGAGAGTGGCCAGACTCTCTGTACAAATGAAATGAGTCTGGTAGGACCAGGCTAAAGTGGTTCTTGGTCTGAAAAAAAACACAACCACTGAGATAGATAATATGAACATATAATGCATTTGTGTAAAGTGTCCGTACTTGATTTCCCATCAAGACTAATTCCCACGACAACAGAAATGTCATTTCACCGCACTCATGCTATAATTTTCCTCTGTAAATCTCTTATCTCTTTACTGAACAGCCATTTCTGGCTGCGCCTGCATCCCTCTTTAATGTTCTCTCACAACAACATACTGAAGCATTAGTGGACTGTCTGTTAAACTAACATGTACTAAAGGTGGCGATGGGTTAACACAATGTCATGTACACAGTGTCATCATATAAACATTGTATTGCAAACCCCAGGATGACAACTAATCCACTTTATACAGTATACTAGTATGAGCAGTCTATCATGTCTGTATCACATGGACGAATGGATAACCGCTCTGTTTTCATAACTGCACAAAGCTGTGTACAGTGACAGTCCAGGCCTGCCCAAAAGAAGGTGTGATCCTGACAAGGATCCAAGTATTTTATTTACCAAAAGCAAATGAATGGAACATTGACAGGGTGTGAGTTCCAGTGAAATCAAAAGTGTGTGACTGACTGCATGAAGCTTTAATGAAGCTTTAATGAAGCTTGAATTCAGCGTGCCACGTATCACTAAAGCCAACAACATCATCTAGGTGGACAGCGCAACCTGCAAGACCTGCTGCAACCATATGCATAAGGGATTGGAATAAAACTAGTTTTAGTTTTCAAAACTAAATGCCCACCACTTTCCAATCCCTTATGAATATGGTTGCAGCTGGTCTTGCAGGTTTCGCTGTCTACCTAGATGATGTTGTTGGCCAAATAATTTTGCTGAACCAACATGGTCAACCCAGTATTCGATTTATCCACCAGCTATCATGCATCTCACTTCCAACTCCATTATTTTACATTTATCTGACGATAAAAACGATAACAAAATTGTTTAATTGGAGAAGTATCAGCCTACCAACATCAATGTTGTGTTCAATAACATATGTACACTCAATAAGCTAGGTTAGCATGAGCTGATAAACAGTTGATATTACACAAAGTCTCTACGTTTTTTTTAGCCTAAGACAGGATCATCGGGAACAGCATCAGGACCTGAAGACACAGGATCAACTAGGAGTGCAGGACTAACATTTGCTTGCTGAGTTGGAGTCCAGTAGGCCTACATTAGAAACAGCATGATATGGCTTCAACAAGTTAACATGGCACAACTGAGAAGGTTTTCTCAGGTTTGTAGCAATCAAATCGTTCAGGGTATGGGCCTATGAACCTCCGCTGAAAGTTCCGCCCGATGTCCCTCATTTTCAGCTGGATGTCCGTCCCCTTCCTCTGTCTTTGTGTTGCCGTTCTAAACTCCGGTGGATTTGTGAGGACTATGGTTAACTGCTCCTCAGATCTCTGCAGGGTAAATCCAGACAGCTAGCTAGACTATCTGTCCAATCTGAGTTTTCTGTTGCACGACTAAAACAACTTTTGAACATATATGTTCCACCAAAACAAGTTCCTCCCCAAGGCTATTTTGAAGCAACAATTAAACCAAAGTTTGGTCTTTGAGTATTTATTTACATTTGCAAATGGAGAAATACAGTTTCACAAGTACTGCAGCACATCTGAAAAAGTCTTCTAACCTAAAGTCTAAACATCCACACATCATATAGTGAAAACCTCTGTTAAGCCACCCCTCTAAATGTATCTTCTAGCATGGCCATAGTTGAAAAGAGGACATCATTACAGTCACACCATTGTCTCACCTTCCCCTCTGCTCTCTGTTCCTAACATTAGCCTAAACAACAGTTTATCTCAGGTGGCAGAAGGAGACACGGTTCAGACCGTTCCATGGCCTTCTTCACTTTATCTGCTAAAAGTTAAAACAAATGAGTAGCTGGAATTCCTCAATAAAAACTCTACTAGGCTGAAAGTTCACGGTTGCCAACTATTTCACTTGGAGGCTTTTTGAATCTACACATGAAGAAACTAAATCTTGTGGCGTTATAAAACAATCATTAAACGAAATGGTTAAAATAAAATTTGCCACCACATGGACTAGCCAGACTAACCTACAAATGACACGACAACCTGATCACCAAGGGCAGGGACGTGCATAGACATTTTGGGCGGCAGGGGCTCAAGGAAAAAAATAAGGCCTAATAGTTAATAAATAATTATTTATTTGAAATTTAAACAAAACGTTAAATATATTAACACAACTCTGACTACCTTAACTGATTTCATTTCCCTTGCGCAATTGTTCAATAGATTTAATAAATACTCAACTAAATAATCAGTTCACACAGAGACTTTTGAGTATTCACCAGGTTAATCAGAAACAGTAAAGGAAACTGCCACAATGTGCATGTTTTCTATGCTACTAGTATCAAGTATGTATTTAGAATAATTGACTGCACCAAGGAGAGGGACATTGTTTCGATAAGAATTTGTTTATTTTGCAAATGGCAATAAATCATTTAAATTCTTTTGGTGCTATTGGAATAAATAACACTTCAATCAGCACAAATCTTCACACTAAACTGAAGATGGCTGTTGCTGCAACTTTACAGGAAAAAACACTGCATCAATAATGAAAAAAACACTGTTCTTATTAGATGAGGAGCCTACAATCAAAATGATGAAGTAACTGTTTAATGCAGGACACTTTTTTCATGTTGTGGTCAATTTAGAGATTTTGGTCTATTTTGCTTTCCATGTCTTCTTTTACTCTAAATGGAAATACAACTTCCAAAATACACATTAGGCTGCATCTGTAGATTTCTTCTTAATTAATCTTTTTTATTTAAACCTAACATTTAAAAGTGCACTATAAGTTCCTGCATGGTTTCAGCGCAATTTCATTTTTGTCTCAAATCGTAGGCATCTCTCCTTGATCTGCTAGCTGCCTACCCCCTGAATACACTGTGAAAAAGCCCGGTCTCAGGTGACAACACAGATAGCAAACAGTCATTCAAACTTAAATCAACATTCCATCGAACTCTGATGTTGATTCTACATCATTTTGCGCCCTGTTTTAATATTGAAACAACGTTGAAATCCTGTCCATAGATCAATAGAATGTCAATGGTATTTCAATTATCAGGAATATTGAAACAATGTTGAAATTTCAACTGAACTAAGGATCAATGTGATTTCAATGGAATTTCCATTGTTATTAAGCCATAGGAAATGATTGCTAGGCATACGAAAATGTAATGCCCTAAATTAAATAGCCTATAATGAATATCCTGCTTTATCTACAGCCAGGATGTTAAAAAGTGATGGAACATTTGAAAGCTTGTATGCCTATAGCCTAAAATACTGACCACACCACACTATTTAAGGAAAAACAAATTCATTTTATTAGCCTCTTATTTCATTATTTGTCCTCTTTAGCAAATTTACAGTTCATGGTCCTCTGACGTCTGATTGGTTTGTCGTCCAGTCCCTCCTGCCCGGTCTGGCGCATAGCGCAGCCACTTTTGCACAGACTGGGCAAAAGTAAATGGCATTTTCCTCTCTACAAACACATTACAACACCATTAGAGCAACAAATACAGTCATATCCAAACAAAGCCTTGCCAAACATCAGTTCAAAATAGATTTTTATACTAAGACTAGAGATGGCCCGATACTGATTCCGATACCTGAACTTCGGCCAAAGGGAGAAGACTCTTAAATAGGGTTGGGTACCGTTTGGATTTTTACGATTCCGATGCCGAACCGGTACTTTTAAAACGATTCCGATTCCTAAACGATTCCTAAACCGATTCTTGAAAAACTGAAAAATGACATAAAAGAAAGGCTTTTTATGGAGTTTTTTTTTTTATTGAAAATTATTTAAATTTAACAATATATTAACGTTTTAAAGTACTTAAATATATAATAAGTAAACCTAAGTCACCTAACACACAACTACAATCATTTAACAAATAACAGCTACACTATTATCAAGTAACAACAAAATAAATGTTGTTGAGTTGGTATGCCAACCAGCTTCAAACTTAAGCAGTTCTTTTGCAGAAAAATGACCATATTTGCCTTCTCTGGCAAGATACTACACCTCTCCTGACTTATGGCATGTAGGCCTACAGCATAGGAGAAAACTCTCTCAGACGGTGTCCAAGAGGTCTGTACACACCCAGGTAGGAGTTTGAAAGGGCAGACAATTTGGGGAGGCTGTCTCGCCTCCCCCACCACCAGGCTACAGGGTCTTGTCTTGAACGATAGACTAGCAGAGTAAGTGTAATGTTTACTAGCGATCACGTGTAGTCAGTGAATGGTTAATATGCTTTTACGTCCGTTTTGGTGAGCCCAGAGGGAAAATATGCCATTTTAAAAGTAGCCTACATATACGGTAGCTAGCTAACGGTAGACTACAGAGAAAGTGTGATATTTTTACGTCCGTTTCAGAGCGTGTACAAAAAGACGTCTATCAGCTGTGATAGTAGAGTATGTAGAGTATGTCGGGGGAATAGCGCGGACACGCGCTTCACACCGCGAGCGGGCACGTGCGCCACTTGGCAGAAAAGGGAGAAAGGAAAAAGAGTCTGCAGCTGTCCGGAGCGACAGAGGGAAAATATTTCAGTCGGAACCGAAATGAGGAACCGAAATTTGCGTTCTAATCAGGTCCGAATACTACCGTTTGCGTAGGAACCAGTACCATAGTGGAATCGGGTTTCGGTACCCAACCCTACTCTTAAATCATTAATTGGGCCTTGTCAAATGTATGCATATTAGCGCATTTTAATTAGTTAACGCCTAATTTGCACATCAATGTGGAGATTGTGATGACGTTATTAGACACACAGATTTTACTGTAATTGTTCACCTGGAGTGTCTCTGGCCATGATGCCTCTGCTAACTTATCACACAAGCTAATAGCTCATGTTAGTAAGACAGAAGTTAACTATTTGTTTTGTCTTTTGGCTAATTAGCTGTAAACATGAGGCACAGTCTGCTTAGTCTTTTGTTCATCACCACTCACCTCCACACAAGCCAAGAAAAAATATCTGGGGAAGGAGCTGGAAGGGACTGCTGAGAGAGAGAGAGAGAGAGAGAGAGAGAGAGAGAGAGAGAGAGAGAGAGAGAGAGAGAGAGAGAGAGAGAGAGAGAGAGAGAGAGAGAGAGAGAGAGAGAGACACACTATATCTGATATTTAGATTTTATAATCAATAATTTGTTTGACAGGGAAGCTGTGTGCAAACAGGAATAGATAGGCTATATTCATAAATAAATAAAAATTAAAAAAAATGCATCCAGAAAAAAGGGCACTTTCTCTCAGGGGCGTAGCACAAAGTTCTGGGCCCTGTAGAAAGGCATTTTCTATGGGCCCCTCCCCCGCATCCACAGCTATACATTCTAGCATCTTTTTGGGTACACAGTCCCCTTTTCCCCCCCAGTCCAGCGCCCCTGCTTTCTCTCGCAGAAGAAAAAGGGCAGGTGCTCAAGCCCCTTTTGATGTCAATGCGTGCACGTGCCTGACCAAGGGTGCATTGGCATACAGTCTTTTCCCATTGGCCTGTGAACCTCTTATCTTATGTGCCAACTCAACTGCTGCGTACAGGAGATGATGAAACCCATTCACATAATGAATTAAACCCAAATCTTTTGGCCACCCAGTCAAATCATATCAGGGCTAAGGGGGAGAGAGAGCCGTGAACCATGATCACTCTGAGTACCATCCACGCATTATTTTATATATATATATATATATATATATATATATATATATATATATATATATATATATATATATATATATATATTTTTTTTTTTAAATGTTTTTATATACTGTATGTATTGCTTATGGTATTTCTTTCAAGATGTATTGCATATTTTCTTTTATTTAACATTGAATAAAATGCATTCCACACTTGCAGGCCACAGACAGACCCAGTGCATGATGTAACCAGTGGTCCCCAACCTTTTTGGGTCATCCACAGCCCTGTTGGATGAACGTACCCCTTCATTCCCAATGTGTTCCAAATGTATAAAATTATTAATTACACAATAGTGTATATCATAATTTTTTCATACAACTAAACTAACTAGATCTAGATTGGTTTAGTCAGCAATCGTACTACTTCGGAGTAAAGCTGAATGTTTATTAGAGATGTGTTATGGTTTTGGTGTCTAGTCTTATTTTGGTAGTCTGTTTTGTGCTCTGTTTCCTGTTTTATTTTGAAGTCTCTGGTTTTCTGTCTTGTCTTGTCCTATTTACTTCCTGTCTTGTGTTTCCCGCCTTGTTGATTGTCCTGCCCCGCCCTGATGTGCTTCACCTGTTGTCTCACCTGTTTCTGATCTACCCATCACCTCATGTATTTAGCCTCTGTGTTCCCCTTGTCTTGTGTCGGATCGTTTTGTCCCGTGCCTGTTGTGTTTGTTTCCGTGCTTTTGTAGACATGTCCTTTTGTTTCCTCCCTGTGCCGTGTGTCTGTGCCTGCGTCCGTGTACTCCTGCCCATGTTTTTCCCGTCAGTTCCTTTTTGTGAGTTTTCCAGTCCTTGTACTGCCGCCTTTTGTTTATATTAAATCCACCACTGCATATGTCCTGCCTGCCTGCCTGCTCTCTCTGCATTTTGGGTCCGCCATTCCCTACTCCTCCCTGCCACACCTAACAAGATGTTCCGATACCGATACCGGTATCGGCTCCGATACTGTCTGAAACGCTGGTATCGGTATCGGGAAGTACTGGAGTTTATGCACCAATCCGATACCACATAATAAAGCCCTAAAGAAAATCTACGTTAAAATAGTTTATTTCTTTTTCTTTTTCCGTCAAACTGACCGTCAAACTGGATAATGAAAGAAAGTTGTTTGTTCATGTTTCACAAAAAAAAAAAAAAAAAAAAAGAGTTTATATCATAAATGGTACACATAAAAAAAAAAAAAAATTTTTTGTTCAGGTATCGGAATCGGTATTGGGAAGCAAAAAATGGTATCGACCATCTCTAATGTTTATATCATTTATTTATTACTTTTAGCTAACTATTTGAACTGTAATGAATGAAATAATTTCAGCAAACCAGGTGTAGGCCTAACTGCTGTCTGCTGATATATATTTTAATCAAATCACAGTTTCTATTTTGTTTAATTAATTGAGCTGCTCCACAATCTACCTCCCCAAAGTATCCCCTGGCAACAAACTGTGATTTGATAAAAAAAAAATCAGCTTTGTACTTACTTAGTGGAGTAAAAGCCACGGGTAAAAAACCTGAATCACTGTAAACTGTCGTTTCGTTGTGCGCGCTCTCGCGGTTCTTGTGCACTGGAAGGCGGGCAGTGTACGCCCCGCTATGACGCAGCAAAGCATTTTTGTTCTTTTTAAATATAAAAATTAGATTTATTCGCATTTGTTTTTGAAACAATTGCATGCTGACTGTAATATATGTGCTGTACATGTTGATGGTTGTCTCTGGATATATAAAAAATATATACATATTTGTTTTATTTTTTACGCGGGAGGTCAAAGGTTACTAACAAAATGGCTGCACACACTCGAGCTCCCACCACAGTGCTGTCAGCAGCCAGATAGTGAGGACATATTTGGATGTTTTGATCCCCGGCGACCGCAGCAATCATTATACGGAACTATTCTCTCTCCATACAACACCGACTGCTGGCCATGGCCGACTTATATTTATGGATAAGTCCACTGCGGCTGTATTAAAAACACTGTACAGCAATCTGCGGGGATACAGACCGAATACAGAGAGCCACGGTAGGATAGTCAGCCCAACACTGCTGTAGGGAAGAAGGAAACATCACGGGCATGTTGGAACTTCAGTCAAGACACAACTGCAAGACACGAAGATGAACAGGAAGAAAGATAAAGGATTTGAGAGCCCGCGCCCCTTTAAATTATAAGTATTTTTTGTGTGTAATTGGGTCCTTGTTGGCGTAAAATGAATGTGTTGGTTTGCAGTCGATAGTAGGGCAAATATGACGTTAGCTTAACATTAGTAACATGCATAGAGTACAGAGTGCTCTGCTTATTGAATGAGAGGGAGAACCGTTAAGTTCGTCACATATTTACATTGTTCTCCTGTCACTGCTTTTTACGACCCACCAGGTGGTGTGCATCAACAACATCAACTTCCAGAGGAAGTCCGTCATTGTGAGTACTACAGAAGTTACAGTACATATAACGTTACAGTACCAAATATAATATACGACGGTCATTCTGCTGTGGCTAATATTAAACCAAGGTGCATCCTATCCAGTGCTGCACACATTGTTATATATAGTTGACTGCTTGACAAGTGTTCAACCCTTTTTTGGCCACCTACACCTATTTACACATTACACTCATTCACATACACGAGAACTCAGGTTTATTAAATTGTTAGTCTAATGATTCATAATTTGTATTTGCCAGATATTTTGAAGTCTTATGTGTCAGACTTAAAGAAAAATGCCCTATTCTCCCATGTAGAGCTGGGCGATATGGAGAAAATCAAATTTATATATTTTGGATATAAGGATATTTTCACCAAATTCATCGATGTTGATATTGCAGCATCTTGTAGGGTTGACAATTGGTGCTTTCTCAAAAATATTTACACAATGAGATTTTAGATAAATAATCACCAGTGGTGTGAATATAATGACTAAGTGGGTAAAGGTAAATAATAGAACAGCTAGAGCAGTCTGATAAGTTCAGAAAATCACCCCACTTTACTGTAATGCAGCCTTTAAAACCAGGAAAAGACAACACTTGCCTGTTTCATATTGTGCTATTACGACATCTAAAATGTAAGACGATATCTAGCCTCATACATCAATATAATATGGATATATTGCCCAGCCCTACTCCCAAGTTTTAGCTTAGTGCTCTTTAAACAGACCAAACTCAGATCAAAAAGTGGACCCACAGAAAAGGGACTCGGTTATTTTTGCGTTCACATTGTCAGTTTACTTGAAAGAGGACTCCGTTGTCTTTCTGATGGGGCATCAGGGCTGAAATACCTACAGGGCAAAAGGCAAAACAAACCAGAAGTGTGTTGTGTTCACAATGTACAGGTGAATAGAACCGCAACACAGACTTGAAGCAAACCATGGTTCGTTCCAGAAGGGTCTGAGTCCCTTTGGAGTGTTAACATACAGTATGTGCAAAAAATATGGACTAATAGGTCTGAGTTCTTTTGGATGGTCTGAAACACCAAGTGTAAAAACCCCCTAAGTGACTATTGGGAACAACATTGTTTGAAATTAGTCCAGTATTTAGAGCGAGAGCCCTGCAGAAAACAGCTGCGATTCGGACTGCAATGTAAAAAAGTGAATTTTCACATCCACTAAAAGTGCTGTTTTTGCCACAGACAAGCTCTGATTGTTATTACTGTGCAACAGCCCAACAGCATGTGAAATGTAAGAACAAGGACACGGAAAGTCCAGCACAGATAATAGTGTTTGGAACATATCTTGGTGAACAAACCCTTTTATGCAGTTAATCTAATCCAGACAATGAAAATCACTTTAGCTACTGTTGACAATTGTAGTCCCTTTGACCAACTTCTTCCTCTCTGTTGCATCCCTTAGGGCTATGTCGAGCTGACCATTTTCCCCACAGTGGTCAACCTGAACAGGATCAAGCTTAACAGTAAACAGTGCCGCATATACAGGGTCCGTGTCAATGAACTGGAAGCCCCATTCATTTACAATGACCCGACACTGGAGGTGTGCCACCATGAGTCAAAGCAGTGAGTATTCAGCGTAATAATAATGAGCAGTTCTGAAATTGACATAGCTTGGAATTTTTTGCCATAGGCTTTTAGTTGTTGGTCTACAAATTAAATCCTATTCTGTTGCATTAGATCTGTCAAATCAACATTGTCTACTTACTTTGCTAGTAGGCCGACAACAACAGTAGCTAGTTGTATGGTTGAGTGAAAGGCTGAAAAACGTCAGCTTAGCAGTGACCACTGTTCTCCAAGGCACCAAACCAAAATAAAACCGTCATACCAAATTAATTTGAAATGTTTATACTTCATAACTAGCAATATTGAATTTATTTACTACTCATCAGGATATTTACCATCCAAATCTCCAAACAGGTTTGGCAATACATGTAACCATAAAGATAAGGTTTGGGGGATATAATTATATTTATTCTGTGAGTCACTATACATTTATAAGCCGTCGAATTAGATTTACAGGATTTTTGCATACATTTTATACATAATCCTGATTGGTTGAGTATTTATTTAACTGAATTACCAACATGGAAATCTAGCAATTGAATCTGTAAAAGGTTTCTCAATTGAATTTTAAGAATATGTGGGGTAAGAAACTAATTTCTATTTTTTTCTATTAAATAGACAAAGTGTTTTTATTTATGTTGTTACATTTGGACTACTGGCGAACATTTGACCATGGCTGGGTATACAGGTAGAGAAACTGTATGGTGCCAATATGATTTAGTGTAAATGTTTTTTTTGTGTGTCTATGTAGGAGGAACCTCAACTATTTCTCCAGTGCGTACACCGCAGCAGTGAGTGCTGTGGACCCTGATGCAGGACACGGGGAGCTGGTCATCAAAGTTCCCCCTGAACTCTGGAAACAAGGAGATGGTAAGACGGTGGCGTGAAGGCCACTGCAAATTAAAAAGGCACGCAGAATTGTTTTCGATCAGGAGGAATCCAAAGTGTGTTTAGGCCACATAAACTACTGGCCTTTTAAAATTCCATCATCTTCACCAGAAGAAAAAAAGAAGATACAACTCCATAATAATAATCCCTTACCTGATAGTTTAAATTGACACGGGCACATGAAGTGGATTACCAAATTCCCCTGGAACAAGTGAAACATTTTTCAGTGTGGGATTATTAATAGAAATGCAACTATAAGGTCATGGCTGATACACTGATGTTTCTGTGTTTTGTGTCTCCAGATTTAAAAGTTTTGAAGGTGTACATAGAGTTTTCCCTGGACCAGCCGAAGGGAGGTCTCCACTTTGTTGTTCCTGATGTGGAAGGCAGCATGGCGGAGCGAGGAGCTCATGTGTTCTCCTTTGGATACCAGAACTCCACCAGGTCTAGAAACAACGGCTGCGTCCGAAATTCCACACTAACACGCTTTTAATTTAGTAGGCTAAAACAGAATGTGAGATTTTTTTAGTATGTCCGAAACCTTAGTATGAAACCAATAGTACGTGAATTGCATACTATTTCCGGTAAAATATTACAGCATGCGATACTGGACACTACGTCGGCATAAATATCCCACAATGCAATGCGCTAGCAACGACAAAGTTCATACCAAACAAACAGATAGAAACCGAGGAGCTCTGTAACGTCATTAACGCTCTAGTTTACATTTCTACATATTTAAACGACTGTTGGTCTAGTTATTCACCCCTTTCTGTAATTTAAGCGTTATCTGGCGATGCCGCTAGAGCAGAGGCACGAAGGCTCTCCGGAAGTGACGTTGAAAATGACAGCTTAGTGCGTCCGAAAAGATCCACGCTACTGTTTATTTACACAAAAGCCTGTTCAAGGATAGTATACATGTTGAGTATTTAGGGCAGAGGAGGAGATTTCAGACACAACCACTGACTAACCATGATTTACAGTAGTCTCCAAACTGGAGATTGAACCATTTTGTGTATCGCTACATGCACTTTGTCCATTTCCTGTATGTGCACGTGCTCCGAGCTCATCATAGTGTCTGCTTCCTCAGGTTCTGGTTCCCCTGCGTCGACTCCTACTCGGAGCTGTGCACGTGGAAGCTGGAGTTCACTGTGGATGCTTCCATGGTTGCCGTGTCCTGTGGCGATCTGGTGGAGACTATCTACACCCATGACATGAGAAAGAAGACTTACCACTATGTCCTCCCCATCCCCACCGCGGCCCCCAACATCTCCCTGGCTGTGGGGCCCTTTGAAATCCTTGTAGACCCCTACATGCATGAGGTGGGTTTGCAGTGACCAGTGGTGGGTTTAAGTGATGATGTTTCTGTATTTCTGTAGTTTGGGATGTCGAAAAGGAACAGATTTGGATGTCTATATTGATTTTTTTTTTTTAAAAGACTAGCAAAAGGTATAATGGTGTGATTACTTTTCCGAAACATCTGCTTTTACTTAAACCGTAAGCACAGAATACCATATGTGTTGTGGCTCATGTGTTTAAAGTCACAGTGGAACAGTAGTTGGAGTATTTAGTTTTATCTTCTGTCATTTGATGCATTTCTAATTTCATTTCATTTTATTTATTAATAAGGACAATGCACATTGATGTAAATGTGCCAGTGTTAGCCAGCCGGCTAAAGTCCCGTAGTCCTGGTTGAAACAAATATGTGGACAGGGTTTAGTTACGAGAGAGATTTGATTGGGTCATCGGTCAGGAAGAGCAGCATAAGGGAGGAATGAACAAATTACATCTCTACCACACTCTTTAGAAATGGAAAGGTTTTTGCTGACTAATATCCAAACACACACCTCTCAAAATAGCTGGTCAGCCCAAATCATATTTGACTGGATACACCTATGTGACCGCATCCGTGTTTAAGATGAGTCATCGAAAAATAATTTTACACTAAAAGGGATATTTCATATAAAAATACTCAAAAACAATTTTTTGTCACATTTAGTGTGTAAAAAGAGATGATGAACGAAGGGACACAGGAATAGAAATTGGAAAATGTATTTTTAATTTCATGTGTCTTTTAATAGCGGTTAGGTTCTGGGAATTTGCACTGTTTTTGACATTTTGTAGGACATGAATGGGTTCTGAATATAATCGTTCGTTGCAACCCTGAAGTGAGTTTCCCCTACACTGACACTGTGGCTGAGGTGCTGTAAATAACTGGCAAAGGGCGTTTCATAAGTGACTGGCAGCGTGCCACAGCTTCTATAGACCTCTTGACACTCGTCAAGGCAACACGTAGTCACCTTCACAGGAGCAGAGAGTTGCTGCCAACCCGCTGTTCCAACAGTCTGAATGACAAAAGGTTTTATTGCCACAATAAGTACACTTATGTGGAATTTGCCTTGGTGAAAGGTACATACATAAACAAACAAACAAAAAAACATTAATATGAGATAAACCAGGGGTGTTCAACGTTTTTTAAGCCAACGACCCCTTAACTGAAAGAGAGACGGAGCAGGGACCCCCTACTACATATTGAAGAAAAATAAGTTGTATATTAAACTGGGCCTACAATAATGTGTAGGGCGGCCTAAAGCCTTTATACATACAGAACCTTTTTTGCATAGAATACTAAGCTTTTAAAATGGCATTATAATTGTTGGCATGATTTTATAAATCAATTTTTTTATTTTAAAACATCCATGCAGCACAGTGAATCTTTAGGATTAACTGTATAACGTGAATGGCTATTTTACCTATAGGCCAGTAAGCCTATCATTAGTGGGGATTTATATTTGCTAATAATATATTGGCTTCATGTTAAGACTTTTTAATTTCTGAAAAAGACTTTAAAAAATTAACAATAATTTTGAGGCCCCCCTGCATTGACTGTGAGGACCCCCTAGGGGTCACGGACCCCCTGTTGAAGATCCCTGAGATAAACAATTAATACAGAAAAACAAATATATACATACAAAGTAAGAAAAAAACCTCCACTATTCTAAAATATTAATGAATCTCTAAACAACACACCAATCTACAGCCATCTGTTGAACATTATCTCTTTATCTAACCTTATCTCAACATAAAAAAACCTGATGACATCAACTGAATAGTTTTTTTTTTACTGCAGGCCTGATGTGATGTAGTAATATTTTGCCCATCCTTGTGTTTTCTACTAATGACCACTAGATGTCCCTAAACACACGGTAGCAGCACTGCATATGACTTCAGTGAAGTAGTGTAGTATATGGATGTATATGTGTCATGGTAGTAAATCCAGTAAAGAAACACAAAGGGGACATTCCTGCTATTTAGACAGAATTATAGGCGTAGATTTCGGGGGTGGGGCGGGGTGCAGAGGATATATTATCACTGCTGTGGTCTCACCAGAGAGACAACTTTGAACAGTTTTGTATCGGTCTTTTTCTACACTTTCTTTTTCTGACATTTTGAAATCTGCTGCATAAGTAGCTATACCATTGCTCTTTGTCCTGTCCCCAGGTGACCCATTTCTGCCTGCCACAGCTGCTGCCACTGCTCAAACACTCCATGTCCTACCTACATGAGATTTTTGAGTTCTACGAGGAGATTCTGACATGCCGCTACCCTTATTCCTGCTTCAAGACTGTGTTTGTGGACGAGGCCTATGTACAGCTGTCTTCCTATGCTTCCATGAGTATTTTCAGGTAAGCATGAGATGGAGTGTGTGCATGACTCTCTGTCTTTTCAGGTGAGGTTAGGATTGTGCCTGATCTGTGTCCCCTACATACTGGTCTCGCATTGCCAGACCTTCCTCCACAGTGCTGCGGAGGAAGGTCTGGCTAGTCCACACCGCATTCCTTGATTGGAGGAAAACGTGCTCTGGTTTAAAGTGCTCACATTATGCTCATTTTCAGGTTCATAATTGTATTTAGAGGTTCTACCAGAATAGGTTCATGTGGTTTAATTTTCAAAAACCACCATATTTTTGTTGTACTGCAACGTTGCTGCAGCTCCTCTTTTCACCCCACAGTCACATTAGCTACAAAAGACAGGGCGTGCCTAGCCTACTCCTGGTTGCTTGGCAACCGTAAACAGAAATTCTCCGGTGCTACCTTCAAGCACGTCTTAAAAGTTACTTCAGAAGTCACAAGAACGATGTTTTTGGATTTAAAAGTATTTATTTCTCGATAAAAGTAACAAAATATATGAGATAAAATGCCAAACATATCAGATATATACAGAAATACGATGTCCTGAAGCGTTTTCCGCCATCTTGAATTATTTTCCTCGACTCGAGCCACTGACTTACGTCACGCTGCCCCTTCACTCCGATTGGCAGTCGCTTTGTCGCATTGCTCACCATTTGCATAAAATAGACTTCTTGTCTATTTTGGCCCCGCCTTGCTCGTGGCGGCCTGAATGGTAGCCTGTCGCTTTGTCTCTGTCTCTTGTAGCTAATGTGACTGTGGGGTCACCCTTTGTGTTGAGCTCTCTGTTTTAGCTACAGAGTGATGCATCACACTTCTGTTCCATCTTTGTTGGGCATCGCACATGCGCGTTATCTAGTTAAGGACTACTAGCCAGTCAAAGCAGAGTATGAGGGCGTGCCAAACTAGCAGCTAGGCGAGCCTTATAACGTGGGTTACAAAGTCACGAGCGTTTGTCTCTGAAGTAAAGGCTGGACTACAATAGAGCTGTTTGGAGCAGTTTGTGAACAGTGTTTTCTGTTGGAGATGGTAAGTCCCTTTGGGGGGGACTTTGGGCTTTTTCCCTTTTGTAAACTTATAACGTGCACGAAAAGATATATAACTCAATAATGGAAAGGGAAAAAGCCAAAAAGCATAATATGAGCACTTTAAACCTCCGGACTCAATGACGGTGCCTCTGCTAAATAGCATCGGGAAGGAACTTGTTTTGGTGGAACATGTGTACGTTCAAAAGTTGTTTTATTCGTTCAACAGAAAACTCATATTGGACAGATAGTCTAGCTAGCTGTCTGGATTTACCCTGCAGAGATCTGAGGAGCAGTTAACCATAGTCCTCAAAAATCCACCAGAGTTTAGAACGCCAACACAAAGGAAGAGGAAGGTAATGGACATCCGGCCGAAAATGAGGGACATGCGGCCGAATTTCCAGCGGCACCTGAACAAGCCTAGAAATGAAGTGTCGTTGATATGGACTTCCTAAATACAACCCCAGCTATAGACAACTGGCAGTATTTACACTAATATGTCGTTGAGGCAGGTTGTTGTAATACTCTATGTATTCGCTGTATTCGTCTCATTCGTTCTCCCCTTGACTTGTTGGCTTTGTGTTTCAGTACCAACCTGCTCCACAGCGCCACGATCATCGACCAGACGCCGCTGACACGGCGCTGCCTGGCCCAGGCCTTGGCTCAGCAGTTCTTTGGCTGTTTCATTTCCAGGATGTCATGGTGAGATTTAAAACAGTGAGGCTGTCAAGTCTGAGCCACACAGGCAGGTATGACTATTGAAGGCTCATTTCTCAATGGCTAATCACAGTGTCAATCAAGAGAATGTCTATGCACTGTGTGTGTGTGCATTTTTCTGCATTCACCAGGAAACAAACTTTAATATAATTAAACAAAACATAAAGCCCTTTTCAGCAGTGAAACATTGCATTGGTGGCAAGCAGTTGATGAGTTTGAGTTGGTGAAATATAGAACATATCATCCCTGAAACATGCTTTATCGATGTGATTGGCATTTATTGAAGAGCCATTATCCTTGAAAAGAGTGCTTGTTGTTACATGATGGATTAAAAGCAATACAAAGGTGTTTTTCTCTTGACCATGCATGCATGAACTAGGTATGAGACTAGCTCTGGCCTAAAGGGCCAGAGCTTTAGTCTTGACACAGTGACTGGCCAGGTGCGCAGAATTGTAAAAGTATGGGCGGTTTGAACTTCACTGTCTGTTCGCTGTCTTATTTCATTATTTACACAATTACTTTTACTTAAAGGGGTGATAGAATGCAAAACCGATTTTACCCTGTCATAGTTTAATAACGACAGTTCGGTGGGTAAATAGGACATGCATAGAAGCTCAAAATCCCATTGACACCCCTTTACTATGAAAATCTCATATTTTGAAACTGCCGCTGAAAACGGGCGAATCTCAACAAAGCTGGAAGTTGACGTCAGCCTCCCAAAAACCGGAACCTTTGTCAGCCCATGGGTGTATTAAGAGAACGGTCACGCACCCACATTTACATAGGCTACACAACTGACCTGAGATCAGGTAGTTTTCTGAATCTAGCTAGGTCACGCAGATCTCTGCTATTCCATTACAAAATTCACTTCTGAAACTTTTTTATGCGAGAAATCAACCATATAAAGCTCAAATATGGGCTGCTTTACGAAAATGGATGGCTAATTGCAAATTTTCTCCGACTGTGTGTCGGAGTTTAGTGCCGGTGTTGGTGCTGCCTGGGTTGCTACATCGCCGCCCTGACCGCAGTGTCAGCGAGCTTGTTACGCCCGCAATCTTTTACCGCTGCCCGCAGGTTCCAGTAAATCTTATAATGGGTATGTGTGTTGAGTTATTTAAACAAACAATCGGGGAAATAAACGCCTCTTGTCCGCGAGTCTCATTGATAGAGCCGCGGTGAGATGGAGTCCATCAATGAGAGCTAGCTAGCCTCCTCCTAACTCTGACATTCACAAAAATACATTCAATTGAGTGTTAGCTAAGCTTTGTAAGACCTTGAGGAACCTGTAATATTCATGCCGTGACGAAATTCAAACTGTAAATATACTTTGTTATGCGAAAGTGAGCAAGCGGCGATATTTCCCCATTGTTAGTTATGGCAAAAGTGTAGCTAGCTAGCTGCTGTATTTCTCCATTGTATTGAATGGGACATATAGCAAGCAGCTGCTCGTCCTACAAAGACTCCTCGCGTTCATAAAAATGCCTTAAAATCAAATCGGACACAACGGTTAGCTTTATAAGACATTGGGGAATGATGTTGTATAAGTGGCGTGACGAAATTCAAACTGTAAATATAATTTAGTTATGGCAAAAGTGTAGCTAGCTAGCTGCGGTATTTCTCCATTGTAATGAATGGGACATATAGCAAGCAGCTGCTCGTCCTACAAAGATGCCTCGCGTTCATAAGAATGCCTTAAAATCAAATCGGACACAACGGTTAGCTTTAGAAGACATTGGGGAATGATGTTATAAAAGTGGCGTGACGAAATTCAAACTGTAAATATATTAGAGTTATGCCGGCAGCTGGCCGCGGAGCCCCGTAGTGCAGTATCCACAAAGGGTAACTTTGCCCTGGGTATGGAGCCCAGCAGGCTGCCGCTTTCTCGTCAGACTGTGGAGCTCCTAAAGTCTGACACGTCTTACCAAATTTGCAATTAGCCATAAATTTTTGTAAAACGGCCCATATTTCAGCTTTATATAGTTGATTTCTCGCTTAAAAAAAGTCTCAGAAGTGAATTTGGTAATGAAACATTGCAGTGTCTGGAATATGAGATTCTGTCGCTTCTCTAATGTGTGTGTATTGGGGATTCGCTCAACCAATCAGCGCGCGTCTCTAATGTCTGCGTATGGCAAGTCGCTCAACCAATCAGCGCGCAGCTCATCTAAATATTCATGACCATACCATACTTGGAAGAAAAGCTCTTGTTACAAATAGGGCCAAAACACAGGGATGCATAAGGGCCAATAAAATATCAACCAGGCCATTTTCAGCTCAACCAATGTTACATACCCCATTAGGAGACCATAAGGAACAGTGTGAAATACCCTATATAATCATTCTGTCACCCCTTTAAAGTAATTGTATTTAAACTTAAACTCGGTCACGTTCCATGTGTACTACTAGGTGCAGTGCCGTCATGAAAAGACTGTCCAAATGTGTGTGCTGTTATCCTTATTTGCACCCCTCTCTATGACAGCAGGCCACCTTTTTAAGTGTGGCCATAACAATCAGTTGTAAATTCTGAAGCAAATGCGTTACTTCAATTAACCACAGAGGCCAGATTTGTATGAAATGGAAAAGCACTGTCGTTATTGTTTGGAAGCATACTCTCATAGTGTACAAACCACTTTCAATAGAGCTCAGCAATTCTCTCAATTACAATGTGGTCTTTTTGAGAAGTGTGGTAATATTTAGCCCTCCGAGCATAAATATAAGGCTGGTGATTAGAGATTTACAACAGAACTAAGCCATTTTGTCCGTACTAAGGAGTCAGAAGTCGGGCCAGCACTGGCCTGAGTGACTGTATTCGTCAACATGATGGCTCGCTGGGTTACCGCTTGGCAGCTTGGCCAGTGTGGTGAGAGACTGACGGAATGTTTCGGGGGGGGGCGGTCCGCTTGTGTTTAGAGACTCTTTAACAGAGTTTAACACTGTGCTGTGTTAGTGCTAGTGCTGCTAGTACGGTGGACAGGTCATGTGATGCTTTGAAGGTAATCAACAGGATCTATATTCTGAATTTTACCGGAACCCAATGAAGGGATGCAAGGATTGGTGTGATATGAGTCCGGCCACTTGTTCTGGTTAATAGTGTGGCCGCTGCATTTTGTAACAAGTTGTAGATGACGTAGAGCAGCTTGACTGAGGCGTGAATAGAGGGCATTACAATAATCAATAGGAGACAAAATGAATGTATGAATAGGGCTGGGTATTGTTCAAAAATATTTGATACTGGTACTAATACCAATACTGTGACTTCACTACCGGTTCCTAAACAATGCTTTTTTACGATACCAAATTTTGTACAACGAAAAATAAATTACATTACACATTACGGCACAAATGTATTTATGTGTTTTTCAGCTACGACTATGTGAGCCCCATCTCTGTGTAACGTAGAGTTTTTCCTGCGTGTCTCTACGGCGTGTAACATTAGACAGCCAATCACAGACATTATTAGATCTTGGTAGAAGCATGCTGATTGGCTCACTGACGCTGATGAGATTTACTCCTTAGGTATTGAAATTGGGTATTGAATGACGAGGCATTTTTCGATACTCGATACAAAAGAGGCAATTCGGTTGGTGCCTAAAAAGTATTGAATTCAGTACCCAGCTGGATGAATGAATAGTTCCAGATGTGAAGGGGACAACGTACATTGGATTCTTGAGGTGTTTCGTAACTGAAGAAAACTAGACTGGATTAGCCAAGCTTTTGTGATTGTGATTCTTCTTTGAAAACCAAACCTCTCCTGTTTTCTCCTCTCCTCTCCTGTTTCCTACTTTCCTGTTTCCTCTCCTCTCTGGCTGACCTTTAAACACACATCAGATGTGGGGCCTCGGTTTGCTGTTGTTGTTGTTGAGCTGGCTGCTGTCGTGTAAGAAAGACCTCGGGAAAGTCAGATCTCTTTGATTTTAGGAAAGTGTGGCGCTGCCTGCTAGCAATTAATCAGAGTGGGGGTTAACTGGGGCCTGTAATTGAAAACAGGCCATGCTCAGGAGCCTGTCTGATATAAAAGAGAAGGCACAAGAAAAAGAAAAAACTGCTCTTTTCTCCAAATCTATGAAACTGTATTGACAAATGGTAAAGTTAATTATGAACTTTAGAAAACAAGACCTTGGGTTACTGGTTTATCTCTACCTTGTGTGTCTAGTAGAAGAGGAACCAGGTTTTCTTCTTGATGAATGTCTGCTGATGTGAAGATGGACTTGACCAATAGTGAAGGTTCTGTTGTCCAGTATGATGTGTTTTAGGGCATTTTGCCGCTTTCCAAGCCTGAATTTGGGTTTCTTACATCATGAAAGAAATGAAGGAAGGACATTCAGAGCTACAGAGCTTCCATGCTTCTTAATTATCCATCATAATATGATCCATAGACCGTTTTAGGGCAAAGAGTGGATCAAATCTTTTATAGGAAAATACTTCCATACACTCTATTCTGCTGATTATAGCAGATGCACAGATGAAATCATCTATACTACATAAGCCAGACTGGATTCAGTTCAGCCTCAAGCGGTGAACTCACCAAGGTTGAATCAGCGTATTGTGTCCCTTTTTTACGAGCTAATAAATCTAGGCTGACAAATTTATAAGAGTTGTGTTTGCCAAGTCTTTTCCTAGGAATACCACAAGGGTAATATTCACAATAACGCAACAAAAACGCAAGTATGGCCTTAAATAATTAAAAAAGGGTGTCAATTTTTTAAGAGCTCCAAACTATGTGGGCAACAGGGTCTCAGTTTCAAGGTGTTCATATGCCATATGCATATATATTGTAGCTTCACACTTCTTGGTTGCCATAAATCCTAAGAAGAGGCCCTTTAAGTCTGAATAATTGCTGCTCTGAAGTTAATTCACTTCAAATTCATGGAGTTGAACTGCACTTCATTTGCTACCATTCATTCGGAATAATTCCTGAAAGGTTGTACATTTACCAAAAAAACATGAAGGGAACTTAACTCACCCCTACATTTTTAACAGATTTGTATTTTGACATGTTATGTTGTATCTTCTGAAGGGCTGATGAGTGGGTGTTGAAGGGAATCTCAGGCTACATCTACGGCCTCTACCTAAAGAAGACCTTTGGAGTCAATGAGTACCGGCACTGGATCAAAGAGGTAACACTTTTTGTTTCACCTGTTTATCCTGTCATAACTCCTACATGCTCCAGGAGATTGGTCCGTGGCAGCAGCCCAACTTCTGCAGTGAGGCTTTTCTCTCACTATTAGTCCTTACTTAGTCTATATCCACGACGTTCCACTTCCACGATTGCTCCGGTGCAGCAGGAAATACCGCTGGATGCGTGTATTTTCACCAATATCCAGTCCCTCCAGAAAAACGCGATTATGCGATCGCATAATTCAATGTATAATCAGCCAAAGTCCGCATATTCATGCAGGGGCCGCATTTTTTTCAAATATGCCGCACTTTCGCCGCATAATTTGCCAATTTCCGCGCAAAATATGCGGTGCTTGCATGATTTCATAATCCCCGCTTTTTTGTTGCAAAAAAGTCACATATATCTTAGCAGAAAGTTGAAAAAAGGTTGCGTTTACTTCACACAAGAGCAGCCATTTTCCCCTGTTGCCATGGGAACGTTATGAAGTGACGTAATTACGCGACGTGAACATCATCGAAAAGCAGGTGTTGCAGGTTGAATTTGACATGTACTTTGAGTCTCTTAAGCTGGTATCCAATAAGAAAGCTATCTTAATATCTGATATTATCTGAAATTTCTTTGTTTAAGTGCTCCTGCTGTCTATATTATTAACGATTTTTGAAAGTCTGTCTCTTTTTTATCTTTTATTTCCCTCTGTTTAGACTATTACTTTTATTTATATTATTTGTATATATTTTTGTATCTTATTTGTTTACTTATTGCAATGACTGAATATCTGTAAACTATTTTTGGAAATTAAGTTTAAAAAAAGCAAGGTGTTGGGGGAATCACTTTTTCTTCTCTTTTTCATCAAACCGCATTTTTTGCAAGTTCCTGCAATTTTTGCAATTTCATCGCATAAAATTGCATAAATATCCCGCATATTCCATCGCATTTTTTAAGAAAACGTGCCGCCTAATCAAGGATTTTTGCCCGCAACAATCACAAAAAAATGCGTTTTTCTGGAAGGAGTGAATATCGGTTTCCTTCCGCTTTCTTTGTGTCAGCGTTCTAGACTGCTCCTCAGATCTCTGCAGGGTAAATCCAGACAGCTACTTAGACTATCTGTCCAATCGGAGTTTTCTGTTGCAAGACTATTTTACAGCGGCTCTGTGTGGAGCTTAGCACCGCCCATGATGATGATTGGTTTAAAGAAATGCCAATAAACCAGAGCACGTTTTTCTCCCATCCCGGAATGCTGTGTGGACTAGCCAGACCCTCCTCCGCTCCGCAGCGTGTGGATGGTCTGGCAAGCGGGACTAGTCCTTACTTAATGCATCATGCAACATACATTTACTTTCTCAACTTGTCATGTGTAATCGATCAATACATCACCTGCTAAACTGAGTCTATCCTGATGCAGCTCATCTTGTCAATGTAGTTCCTATATGTTTGTTTAAACAATTGCTTCACTCACTAAATATGTTGCCTCAGCTGTTTGATGTAGCACTAGGGCTGAACGATTTCATTGTTTTCAAATCGCGATTTGAAAGAATGCGTTTAGCTAATTGTTAAGACCGCGGTTTATCAAATGTGCTGAATTTGTGCTAGATGCTACTATTGAACGGAGGCATATCAGACATTTCAGTTTACAGGAAAGTACTGATATTTTTTATTAGAATAGTTTATTATTATAACTTTAGCCTTTGTGCTAAATGTGTTTGACTGTTCAGTGTCCCATGTTTATTAAAAGAAAAACATTTATTGCTGGCAGTTCATATCTACGTTCTCATCCCTGCATAAGAATACAAAGCAGTTTTGATGGTGTCTCATGTTATGATGCTCCATGACATGTTTAATTTGTTACACAGGGAATATTGAACTTTAGCTAAACCGAATCGTAATCGCAACATCTGGCAGAAAAATCGCAATTGTGATTCCAGCTTCTCAAAGGAGAAGATTTCCTGCTTCTCTCTGCCATATATCGTTGGGCCTGGGAAGTTGTGATGGTTGTTTGTTATTTGATGGTCATTTATTGGCATTTCGTTAGAGCAATCAGAGCAAAAGTCAATCGATTAGTCGTTCAACATACAATGAATCGCTTTTTGATAATCAATAAGTCATTTTATTTATTTTTCTAGCTACTCATGTAAGGATTTGCTGCTTTTCTTTGTCATATCGGATTGTAACCTGAATATTTTGTGTTTCTGACTGTTGGTCAGATAAAACCAACAATTTGAATAGATCATCTTGGGCTTTTGGAAATTTTAGCAGACATCTTTCTCTGTTTTCTGACATTTTATAGACAAAATGATTACTTGAGAAAATAATCAACAGATAAATCAATAAAGACAAAGGTTGCTAGTTGCGGCCCTTCATTTTGTAGACTAAATGATGAATCGAAAAGTAGTCTGCAGATAAATTGATAGTAAAAATAATAGTTATATGCTGCCCCACAAATAACGTGCAAGAGATGCAAAAAAAAGAAGTATATATAAAACAGAAATGAAATGACTGAAGCTGTTTGTTAACATGTTATCTGGTTGTTTCCCAGGAGTTGGATAAGATTGTGGAATATGAACTAAAGATGGGAGGGGTTCTGTTGCACCCAACCTTCATCGGAGGCAAAGAGAAGGACAAGTAACACATTAAATTTTATTCCATTACAGTTCTTTAGTTTGAACATTTGAAGTATAAGTGACCGACAGACAGGGTCCAAAATTAACTTTTTTTTCCACCAGCCAAATGGCTAGTGAATGTTCAAATTGTACCAGCCACTCAATAGATTACCACTGTTTTTTGGCTGGTGACTGAAGCAAACTTGCATATTTTACCAGCATTTTGCTAGTTGATGGTGCTAATTTTGGACCCTTGTGACGGGTTGTTTTCCTGGATCATACAGTATATAATTAGATATATACATGACACACTGACAAAACATTTCTCTCTTCAGTCCAACTCCCCACCTTCACTTCTCCATCAAGCACCCCCACACCTTGTCCTGGGAGTACTTCAAGATGTTCCAGTGTAAGGCCCATCTGGTGATGAGGCTGATAGAAAACCGGATCAGCATGGAGTTCATGTTGCAGGTTAGACACATCAATGTTTTCTTCTCTTCTGCCTCTGTGATTCAACGTCAACATCAGAATTTGTGAACTCCAGAACAAAAAATAAAAAAACTGGTTTGGTCTTCTTTTAAAGTCTCTGTTTTCTGCTGCTGTCCTCTAGGTTTTCAACAAGCTTCTGAGCCTGGCTAGCACAGCCTCATCCCAGAAGTACCAGAGTCACATGTGGAGCCAGATGCTTCTGTCTACTCACGCCTTTCTCAAATCCATCTCCAACGTCTCGGGCAAAGACATAGGCCCCCTCATCAAACAATGGGTGTATCCTTTTATCTGTAATGGATCTCTGATTGCAAACAAACGTAGTGATTATTAATGACCTAACACAGTTGGGAGCAATAGAGGTTAAATGCTTAGTAGGGCTGGGTACTAAATTCAATACTTTTTAGGCACCGACCGAACTGCCTCCTTCGTATCGAGTATCGAAAAATGCCTCGTCATTCAATACCCAATTTCAATACCTAAAGGGGTAAATCTCATCAGCCAACAGTGAGCCAAAGTCAGTATGCGCAGGCGGACCAAAAAAAATGCTGTGATTTGCTGGTTCTGTAATGTCTGTATGTTTACAGTTTAGACACGTAGAAGAAAAACTCTGTTACACAGAGATGAGGTCATGTAGTAGAAGCTGAAAAGTAAATACAAAGATTTGTGCCGTAGTGTTGTAATTTCTTTTTGTTTTATAAAATTGGTATTCGAAAAGAGTATCCTTTAGGAACTGGTATCAAAGTCACGGTGTTGGTATCGGTACCTGTATCGAAACTTTTTCTCGGTTAACTTTAACTGTTCGTACCCAGAGACCAAAGTTCTGTGGTGAAGTTCTTTGGCAGTTTTGCCTTTAACAGGAAGAGGAACGTTCTCGAGCTGGAGATCCGTCAGGACTACACTTCATCTGGAACTCAGAAATATGTGGTGAGCGTTCAGAAACAGTGGGTGGAATGTGTTGTCTGTGTTTTTTTTTTTTATTTATCATAACAGAAGGTTCAAATGAGAATTAAATAAATAAAATCAAGATTACATGTCATTTAGCAGACACTTTTATCCAAAGCAACTTCCAATTAAGTGCTTTCAACCCTGAAGGTGCAAACTTCTCCAGACAACAAGTAGTAAGTGCAAGTACATTAGCTTTAAATAAGCAGAACTACAAAGAGCCATATGAAAGTGCAGCTTCAAGAAGTGTGTGTGTATATATAAACATAATATATATATTATGTTTATACGAGGTGTAGTCGGAAGAGATGTGTTTTTAGCCTTTGAGGCCTTTGTGTAGGCTTTCGGCCATCCTGTAATGTAATGTAAAATCAAGGTATACTGCTGGCCACAAACCTAGTCTGAATGCCCAAGATTGCTGACGCTATTAGTCAATGACTGGAGTAGTTTTCTTTTCTTTTCTTTTTTTTACAGTAAAGAGTAACAAAGAACAAATGTAATTCCTCTCATTAATCTTCTATGCCAGGTACCAAATATGGCACAAACATTGCTGTTCTTCTTGAAACAGTCCTGTCATGTTGAATCTTTCAAAAAGCCATGACCTAAAACAGAGAAATGAATACACTAATGTTACAGATTCCGTGTCTGTATGGGGCTAGAAGGGCCCTTACGTTTACATTATTTATTATTACTTTGGTTGTCATATCATGATATGTAAAATGTACCTGCAGGGTCCAATCAAAGTGACTGTGCAGGAGCTCGATGGATCCTTCAACCACACGCTGCAGATCGAGGAGAACAGCCTCAAACATGACATCCCCTGTCATTCCAAGAGCAGACGGTACCTACTACAGCACAACACATCTGTCAATATTGTATTTTGCATACTTAATATTTTAAGTAGGGGGTACTCTACACATGCACACTATATATTGATATACTATAAATACATTTCAATCCATACAGAGAATATTGCCTGGGGCAACAAAGAAACATTTTTTTCATGAGAGCCACACTGAAAGTCAATAGGAGAGCCACTTTTACTGCAAAGTATCAACAGTTACATCCAGTCGTAAACAGCATGTCTGCTTCTCAATCTGTCATCCTTGAACATACAATATGTAGTTTTTTCTACATTAGCCCAACATGTATCTAACCGTTAAAGAGCACATTCGGCATTAAAGGTAAAATTTCACTTTATGAGGTTTTTAACATTAATATGAGTTCCCCCAGCCTGCCTATGGTCCCCCAGTGGCTAGAAATGGTGATAGGTGTAAACCGAGCCCTGGGTATCCTGCTCTGCCTTTGAGAAAATGAAAGCTCAGATGGGCCGATTTGGAATCTTCTCCTTATGAGGTCATAAGGAGCAAGGTTACCTCCCCTTTCTCTGCTTTGCCCCCCCAGAGAATTTGGCCCACCCATGAGAGAGAGACATCATGGCTGTCAAACGAGCAAAGTGGCAGTTGGTCAAAGCCACACCCCCACCCTCCACCTTGCCCCCCACCCCCCTCTCTCCTCCTCAATAGCTACAGACACACAAATGGCACATACTAAGGAAAGCTCATTGTGGGACTGGCTCTAGTGGCTGTAATTCTGCACCAAGGCTGAATTTCGGGGAAGAGACTTCAGATACAGTATTAGGGGACCACTAAGGCCTATATAAAAGCATCCAAAGAGCACCATGTCATGGGACCTTTTAAGAGCTTGGCAGACCGCCCAAACTGGGAACTCAGCACTGAGTCAGTGTTATGGACGGAAGGGCAGAGAAAGTTTAAATATCTTTTTCTAGTCTATATTTCCATCTTGTAATGCCGCTGTTGTGGGTATTTTTTAAATCTAAATTATTTGTAACAGAGCAGACTTAGGGTTATGTCATAGCCCTGCTTGTTTTTTATGAAATATCTGTATTAACTGCATGGTCATATGCATGAACTTTACTGTTCATTTCTTCTCTGCTCCAATCGCCAACAGCCGTCTGCTCTGATCCACCAGTCACACTCTCCCCCTAAAAAAAGTGTTTTTCAATGGTGATAGTATATTTTACGCTGTAGTTATGTGGTTGCTGTAATGTTGTATCGTAAAAGTAGTTTTCTTCCTCATACTCCAGTATCACTGCCACCCGTTGTCTTTGAGTAAATGTCAGACTTTTTGTTTGATGTTTCCTGGTGGCTCTGTGGCGCCGCCTGATACGTTAATCTAGTTGGCCTCTATTCCGTCTTTGCTGTTTCACTCCCCAGTCCTCTCGTCTGTTCTGTCTGTTGATTGTTCTGTTTGTTCCTTTCCACAGAAACAAGAAAAAGAAGATCCCTCTGATGAATGGAGAAGAAGTTGACATGGATTTATCGGCCATGGAGTAAGACATCCTCGCTGTCACTATTTGATATAAGATCCAGTTATTGTCCTTAAATTGAATTAATATATTATGTGAATGTTGTCTTTTCCTTTTGTTAAAGCTGCATTACATTTATATAATACAGTTTTCATAAGTTATTTGACTAATCTAGCTCAAACAAACCGTGCCTCTACCTGCTAAGCCAATACATCCACATGACTCATCATCAGCCACACCTTGTTAAGATGAAATGTTGTGTGAAAAAATGAAAGATACGGTGGCCGCCCAGGGCAAACACACTGCAACTAAAAAAACAACACCCATGCAAATAGACAAAACACAAGCAAATTAAGAAAACATCTTCACTTATGCTGTGTTCCTGACACAATTTTTAGCCCGTAAGTTACGACTTCCAGTCACGACTCACGACTTGGTAGCATTCTAGGCAAACTCATGACAAACCCTTCTAGCTAGCGGCTACCTAACGTTGACGTTAGCTAGCGCTAGCTGATACTAGTGATTTCTAGTCCGCGACATATTTTGGGCTTCATTTAATAAACATAACCTGTAGTAGTACACAATCGTATGTGTATTGTTTTGATTACAATGTGCGGAATTACTTTACGTTGCCTATTTATGTCTATTTATTTCTATTTCTCACTGTTAATCTGTACAGCATCAACAGGGGTCGACATTGTTGTTTATGTGTGTGTGACGTCGAAAAACTGTAACTGGGAGTACAATGATCTGGTACGAGTTCACGCGTAGGAAGTTACGGGTTTGACGGACGTTCCAGGGCACTTTTTACAGGTAGGAGGTTGTGAAAACACGGGTTACCGGTTGCCTGGAACGCAGCATAATTTAACAACACATGCGCAGCATTAAGAAAATGCGCTGCAAATACACATCCAAATACAGAAACGTGCTGCAAATACAGAAAAGTACCTAAACCCCGAAAACAAATGCAACAGAAAAACGCTGCATCCAGTTTACACGACGGAACTTGTCCAGGCCTCTAGGGGGAGTGCTAAGTGGAACAGCTTGATTTTTGACCCCACGGAGAGAATTAAGACCCTATCTTTCACCCGGCGCAGCGCAGCACAGAGTCTGAAGCAAGTGTCTTTGCTAGTTTAGGACTGACGCAGTTGTCAATTTCCTGTCCAGCGCCCGCTTCATTTAAATAGCAAACGCACCTGCGCCCATCTGTGCGCCCATGGGCGTGCTGGTCTTACAGGGAGGTGTGTTCAGGTGCATTCTTGGCGTATTGCTATCTTGACTCAGCGGAAAGTGATCGTGCCATTGACCAACAAAAACCTGGTCTAAAGTCCATAACGCAGCATTTCATTGTTATTGTAACAGCGCATTAGTAAATGCTCCTAGGCTCGTGCACAGCGCGTGCACACTATGCCTGTTACACACACACACAGGGACGTGCAGCAGCACACACACATGCAGAAGATTGAAAATAAAAATATTACAATGTGAAATAGTATGATATGATCTGCTCGCGCCCTTTCACTTCATAATAATTTAATTTATAGAAATCACTAAACACAGGCATGCACAAGCAGATCAGTTTCTTCTCCTGAAAATCTCTCCTTCTTGCTCAGCAAATCCTCCATCATAATAACAATGCTCCAAGGTCCAAACGCGCCTCGCTTTTAAAGGAAATGGGAGATGACTCTCTGATTGGTTTATTGCATGTTACGCCCAAAACACACCTATGATTGATGAAGACACTAAGTACAACCCTTTTGAACCATGCGCCTGGCGCACGGACCCTTTTTTTCCGCCGTTAAACTAGCAAAAGTGGATTCTTACACGCCCTACAGGCAACGTCGCTGTGCGCTTAGAACATTAAAATAGGGCCCAGAGAGAGCGCAGATGAAAGGTTTGTTTTGGAAACCGGAAGAAAAGTGTAGTAGCATATTCATTTTTACGTTTGGCCCTAGTCTTTTACAGTATTATAAAAGAACAACAGGACTGCCTTCTACAAGAGCTTGCTAGCTAACACTAGTAAGCCCATATATGTAGATTAGGACAACAAAATATCCACCCTCTTTGACATAACCTCGCCTTCCGTTGTGTAAACTGGATGCAGCGTTTTTCTGTTGCATTTGTTTTCGGGGTTTGTGTGCTTTCCATTTTGCACCGTTTCTGTATTTGCAGCGCGTTTATGTATCTGGTTGTGTTGTGTGAATTTGCAGCGTGTTCGCTAAATGCTGCGCATTGCTGTTTTCTTAACTTGCAGTGTGTTTGCCCCCATCGGCCCCCATAGAAAGATCTCTGGAAAACAGCTTGGAGGCAGTGCAGGATTTGGGTGTACTTTACTTTGTGTTAACGTGTTTGCCTCCTGTTACGTGTGCAGTGCTGACTCTCCTCTCCTCTGGATCCGGATTGATCCAGACATGTCCATTCTGAGGAAGGTGGAGTTTGAGCAGGCGGACTTCATGTGGCAGTATCAGCTGCGCTATGAGAGGGATGTCGTTGCACAGGTGGGCTAATGGCAAGAGTACAGTCCTCCACACTGGCCTTTTTTTTTTTAACATTTCTAAATCCGTGACATAACTTGTTATCCTATACTTCCACATGAGCCATATCACCCTGCAGTTTGTTCAGCTTTTTTTACCTCCAGCTAAGACAAAATCACTGCACGCTTCCAGTAGGGATGGGTTCCGGTAGCTGGTTCCATTTTGGATCCGGATACCCAGACCTGTTAAGTTCCAGCGCTTACCAATCCCTTTATCTCTCCTCACTCTCTTTTATTAGCCAAGAGCAATTGAAAACATGTTGCTTCTCATTTTGTCTGACTGACACTGTCACAGGTTAAAGTCAGGGACATTTAATTAACATTTCATACCGTATTTCCAGTTGCTCATCTCATTAATTATAAACTGGAGTGTTTCCGCTTTCTCAGCCAACAAAAGCTGATTACACACCTGTGTGTAGGAGGTAATTTAGGCTGTAGTTGCAAATGTTGAAAGGTAAAGATGTATTAAAGTGTGGCTATATGTAACTTTCAATTTGTGTTGATTTTAGCGTCCGCTTAAGACAAAAGCGGTAGTGTTTTTACCACACGTGTCTTTTCTTTACGGTGCTGTATTTCCCACTGTAGATTACTGAGTTAATGCTACCGGGAGGTCATATAGTTGCGATGAATATTTTGCTCGGACAGAAAATCCTTCATTTACAATAAGAGCATACATTACAGATGCATCGTTGCATTTCCTGCCCCTGTGCCACGAGCCAAAGCATTAAGAGTTTGTTGTAGCAACCAACATAATAAAAATAATAATAGCTTAGATTTATATAGCGCCTTTCATGAAACCCAAGGAGGCTTTACGCAAGTACAGGGGGACAAGGGAAGGGGACTGAAAAGAACCGGGCGCTAAATGGAAGGGGGACATAATTTGATGTAGGGTACTGACAACCACATCACGCATTGTAAAGTTATTTTATGAATGAAATAGACATACTACATACCTGAAGGCCAATTCGGGGTCTGTTTTGAATCATTTACAATCCCGTAATTGTCTCCATCTGTTAAAAACATCTGTCACTCTCCCTTTTTAGCTTTTAGTTTTGTTTAATTTCCTTTTGTTCTGTGATGGCCCTGCCCCAGTAATAAAATAAAATAAAAAGTCCTATATAAAGAAATCTCCTGCTACCTTTTACCCGCCTGGATACAATAACACAGGCTTTTCTTTTGTTACGCCAAAATCTGTGACCCATCAGAATGTGTGGCTGTAGCGCCGTCTACCTGCCGTAAATCATTCTGTGACTTTGCGGAAAAAACCCGGGCAAAGGCATTAATAAAAACTACAAAAAAATAGCGTTCTTTTCACTGTTAGTCTCATTTGCTGCTAAAGGGCATTTATAATCATCAGATGGAACATTACAGTTTCAGAAACATTTAAAAGTGACATATAGTTATTTTAAGGGATTTGAAAGGATTTTGATTTGATAACTGGATTCTGTACTGGATTTGAACAGGATATAATGCCATTAAAGCTTCCAGTTTGATGCTTACCAGATGAGCATTTACCTTATCTCTCTCTGCTAGGAGGAGGCCATCTCAGCATTGGAGAAGTTCCCAACTCCTGCCTCCAGACTGGCTCTGACCGACATCCTAGAGCAAGAACAGTGTTTCTACAAAGTCCGCATGCAGGCCTGCTTCTGTTTGGCCAAGGTGTGTGTGTGTGTGTGTGTGTGTGTGTGTGTGTGTGTGTGTGTGTGTGTGTGTGTGTGTGTGTGTGTGTGTGTGTGTGTGTGTGTGTGTGTGTGTGTGTGTGTGTGTGTGTGTGTGTGTGTGTGTGTGTGTTGTATTTCAACACTGGACCATAATAGTTCTGAACAGCAAGACAAGACAATTGTTTGTCAATGCTTTAGCTTAACTTACAGGAATACAGTTAGCCTAAAACTGACATATGTGAGGTCAAAAGTCAGTGCACACACATACTGTTAGGCACACTGAGTGTCAGTTTACCCATTCTTCCTTTTGATGCCTCACATCTCTATCCACTTTTGTCTAAAAGCTCAGTTTTTCGGTTCGGCAGCTTATAAAAATATAGTTCTGTTGTTAGTGCATTTCACCACACTGCAGCTTTTAGGCATGTTGTTATTGTTGTTGTTGTTTGCTAGCTGAGGGAGTTGATGAGGAGGCACCTTCCAGTCAATGGAGAGCGAGTCTTTGGCTTCCCCCTGCGGTGGGGGAGGGACTTAAATGCACTCTTTCTCAGAGCAGTGGTGAAATGTAACTAAGTACATTTACTCCAGTACTGTACTTAAGTCCAAATGTTAAAGGTACTTGTACTTTCCTTGAGTCTTTTCTTTTCATGCCACTTTCTACTTCTACTCCGCTACATTTCAGAGAGAAATATTGTACTTTTTACTCCACTACATTCATCTGTTACAGCTTTAGTTACTAGTTACTTTACACATTAAGATTTCTGCACACAAAACACATGGAGTTTATAAAATCTGATGTTTTATTCTAAAGTAAACTAGCCGACAACATAACGGCCTACAGGTCCAGCTGAAATGATTAGACCATTAAACACACAACTGGTTGGATCCTTTACACTTTCTACAATGGGAGGAGAGTTCTTTACTTTTAATACTTTAAGTAGATTTTCCGGACACACTTTTACTAAAGTAACATTTTCAATGCAGGACTTTTACTTGTAACAGAGTATTTGTACAGTGTGGTATTAGTACTTTTACTGAAGTAACGGATCTGAATACTTCTTCCACCACTGATAGGGAGTAATTTAACGTTCAGTTTATAGACTCTCAAACTAGCTTGACTCAGCTCTGATAGTTTTTTAATGGATGGTGACAATGTCTTAACCATAGTTCCTTGCCTGTCTCATCTCTCATTTATTTTGGTGAAAATCTTAATTGTTTTCAAAAACCTCAGTTCAAACAATATTGTGAAACAGGCTACAGTATGTGAACAGCATATAACGTCTGAGCCAGCGAGGCCACCCACCTGAATAATCCTATTCTGTGGCTCCAGGAAACTCTCTATTCTCTGGATTTGGTCTATTCCAGCTTCAACCGCACTGGATTTCCACCATTCGGGTTCCACCTGAACCAATATTTTTACAACATGATAAACTGAGTGGAGGTTGAAATGGCAGCACTTCACTGCTTTCATTAAGTTGTTGTGTTTGGCCACAGAACCCCCAACAGACTCCATCGTAATGGCCTTTGGTATATACTACACACACACACACACACACACACACACACACACACACACACACACACACACACACACACACACACACACACACACACACACACACACACACACACACACACACACACACACATTCTGACTCCCACTCACACATTCTGACTCCCACTCACAGACTTCCATACCCACACTGCCCACAAAGTGAAATATGACTGACCTCGGATGGACTTGGCTGCATTATGATTTGTTGGGATCGGGATGGCATTGACATGCTTGTTATTGGTAGAAAATGCTGGAAGGCAGAAGGAACAGCCCAGGGCTGTCATGCACATGTTAACAACTCTGACACACAAAAAAATACAGATGTGTTCATGAATGCGGGCATACACGCGTACAAAAACATTCCGGTGTGCATGCCCCCCTTTATTTACCCTGCCAAATGACAACATCCTGTGTCAGTGACCCTTAGCCCTGTATTACCACATTAACATAAATTCCCCAATATCCTGTTAGAACCCAAAGGCCACTGGAGCCGCCAGTCTTCATGCCTGTGGAAACCTCATGTGCTGCTCGTGTACATTTGCCTTTTACCTTGTAGTTCAGTTCTCACCACAGAGATTATAACGGACAGAAAGGACATTGTTACACAAGCTACAACATTCTTGACTTGTCATTTGTGTGCCATTCAGCATTTCTCATGTAACTACCATAACTCTTGAGAGTGCGTGTATATTTTACATTCCACATGCTTTGCAGAATTCTTGAATGTTTAGTTTGGCCGTTATTTCTACTGTGATCACAGCAAATGGAGGACCCCCGATGGATTCTGTCCTCCGCGTGTGGCAGCTTAGACAGACGTGAACTGAAGTAATTGACTAAAGTAGAGCTGCGTTCTTCTCTTCTCGTGTGTGTGTGTGCTTGTAAACCGTGCAGATAGCCAACTCAATGGTGAGCACGTGGCAGGGCCCGCCGGCTATGAAGTCCCTGTTCACCCGAATGTTCTGCTGTAAGAGCTGCCCCAACATCGTCAAGACCAACAACTTCATCAGTTTCCAGAGTTACTTCCTGCAGAAGGTACGTCTAACGGACAGGCACACACAGTTCAACACACACTAGTTCTCAGGACCGTAAACACACTCTCCACAGACTGCAAAAAAACTAAAATGATCGGTTATTCCAGGCGATTTTAGCTTATCACAGATATATACGTCAGCTGCTAACAATACCTTACCGTATAGATATATTTTAAACAGTGTTTCTGTATTTGTTTTAGTATTTTGTCAACCATTTTTCAGCAGTAAAATGTCCCAGTCAGAACATGTTTAGGGCACAATTCCTAAACAACCACATCTAAGGACCTTGTTTAATCCCAGCAGCAGTTGGGCCACGTGGCACAGTGAAGCACAGTGTAAAATGAGCTATGAAATTGGGTTCCTCTGTCTTTTTCGCAGCAATATCATAACATGATTACTAGGGGTGTGAGAAAAAATCGATACACTTGAGTATCGCGATCTTTTATTTTGTAATACTGTATCGATTTTCAAAAAGGCAATATCGTTTTTTTTATTTTTTATTTTTATAAACGTTCAAAAATATTCATGTGGTTCACATTTATGTTGTGTTTACACCCCCTACCGCTAGATGGCTATGCTGATACACACCACTAACAGTGCCTAACAGTGCCTAACAGTGCCTGACTTTTTGCTAAAAGCTAACAACGTAGCTATTGCTGAACTTTGGCCTACTTCAGCATATCAACATTAGCTCACTAAGAACCTGGGAACCACAATCCCCAACTGGCAGTTTGATTTTCTGTGTACTGAATTGTTTACCTAAAGTAAACTTCTTTGACTTTTATGAACATCATATCTTTTTTTTTTTTTTAATATTAGTTTTTCTAAAATTATACTTTAAAAAAATCCCAATATATCGCCTTACACACAGTATCGCAATATATTGCAATATATTGAATCGTGACCCATGTATCGTGATTTGTATCATATCGCCAGATTCTTGCCAATACACAGCCCTAGTGATTACGGTCTTCTCTTTGTTGTCCATGTCAGACGATGCCCGTTGCCATGGCGCTACTTAGAGATGTCCAGAACCTCTGTCCAAAAGATGTCCTCAACTTCATCCTTGACCTCATCAAGTACAACGACAACAGAAAAAATAAAGTAAAGACATGCGCGCACACACACACACACATACACACACACACACACACACACACACACACACACACACACACACACACACACACACACACACACACACACATTTAATTTCCAAGTTATTCAGTGGTATTTTAAACATTAGTGGTTAAAAACCTGTGGCATATTTAAAAAGTTATTTTACAGATGATAACAGTAAAACTGAGGCCCCAGTGATCAGCATCCACAAACGGGGGTTTAACTTCTCCTCTTCCTCCCTGTGTCTTCAGTTTTCAGATAACTACTACCGTGCCGATCTGATTGAAGCACTGACCAACTCTCTGACCCCCGCCATCAGCATCAGCAACGAGGTGCGCACAGTGGACAACTTGAACGCTGACGTCCGTCTCATTTTGGAGGAGATCACACGCTTTCTCAACATGGAGAAACTGCTGCCGAGCTTCAGAAACACCATCACTGTCCGGTTAGGAGCGTAGTCTTTGCCTCTATATGTTCCACACGTGATCCCCTAAAACTAGGTTTCTCCTAGCAACTCTTCATCTCAGCTGTTAAAATAATTTCAAATGTTGCTATATTCCTTTCTATTACTGTAAACCGAGTAAAGAATCCTCTTATCTCCAACCATGAGCAGCCACTAATTATTTTGGGAAATCAGGCTTAGGTGTTCTTGCTAGGATTCTGCCACAATAATTGGACAAAAAAATAAGGAAACACATTTTTACAGGATACAATACGTATGCAATTAGACTTGTTTAGCCTTTGCTTAAAAAGTCAGAAAATAAAAATAATATTGGTCTTCCATAAACCACAAATAATATGTAATATTTGAAAGAGTGTAGATGTATGTTAACCGCACAAAATGTTTTTATTTATTTATGCTGATAACTTTCAATGGAAATATAACGCGAAATATAGCATTTATCTTCAGTTAACAAAGTTTCCATGCCCTCCGCCTGTAAACATTACTTAGGGATTCCAAAAAAAAAAAAAAAGATCTCTGGCATACGTATGTGTCCCATGTTAATATTATCTCAGCTCAGCTTGTAATTCTCATATTTGTTTTCAGGCACTTGAAGGCAGCATAACTTTATCTGCCACTGTCAGTTTAGCATATTAAATAAGAAAAGTAACTGTAAGGTTTGTGGGAAAGAAAGAGAGGGAGTCACGAGGTTTCATTCATGTATTATTTTATATTTACTTTATCCAAAATGAAGAGAAAACTGTGGCGTATTGCCTTCCGTTACACATCTTTCTGCATTCATTTCACGCACAACTAGAAGATCCCTGATTCCTCTGTTCCCCTCCTCTCTCCAGTTGTCTGAGTGCGATCCGTCAGCTTCAGAGGAACGGCCATATTCCCAGTGACGCGTCACTCTTCAAGTCCTACGCCGAGTACGGACACTTTGTGGACGTGCGCGTCGCTGCACTGGAGGCTCTGGTGGACTACACTAGAGGTAGGACATGTATCTCAAGTAGAGCCCGACCGATATATCGGTGGGCCGATATTATCGGCCAATATTAGGCATTTTCCAAACTATCCAAAAAATTTTTTTTTTAAATATTCATTCATCAGAATCATTTATAATGACAAATGATTCTGATAATTGAATATAAAAAAAAAATCAAATAAAAACGGACGAAACCCCCCTCAACCACGTTCTGAGTGTTGGCGTTGTATAGTTTGTCCACCAGAGGGCGCTCCACAACCTCCCTGTTGGTAACTCTTTGATTTTTTTGTTGTTGTTATTGTCTTTTTGTTCAAAGGACTTTTAAGTTTCATATCTTAAGTTTGTATTTTTATGCATTTTATTTCTCAGAACTTTAATATATTTTGATGTTCCTCTGTTCTGTTGTGACAATAAATCAAAATATTATTTTTAAACTGCATTATCATATTGTTTTAGTGAAGACTCATAAAGAACTACCAATAACTAATGTTAGGGAAATCTGTTTATGTTTTGTTATGCATTTCTGGATTTAAAAAAATATATATATATATCGGAATGTTGGATTTTTAAATCATCAAATATTTGTATCGGTATCGGCCTTAAAAATCCTTTATCGGTCGGGCTCTAATTTCAAGTATGCTAGCTGTTATTGGTATTATTATTATTATTATTATTATTATTAGCATTTTTATGAAGCTCATTGACCTAGCTCACAGGTCCTCGAAGCTGTTATAGGTTTGTTGAAGCCAGTTAGGGTGGATATATATATCTGTCAGTGTATTAATAGAATGTGTAAATACTCAGATTCTTCTGATAGGTGGAGGTTAATTAAGGCCAAATCCTCAAATGCCAGTAAACCTAATATTTGAACGTTTGTTGAAAGCAGCCACGGTTGTGTTTTATTTTGACAGCATCTGCAGGATCTTGAGGATGTTTTTTCACCGTGACGTGTCTCCATGTGTTCAGGTCTCTGATGTGTTCACGATGTCTTTGTTTGTGCCGCAGTTGAAAGAAGCTCAGTGGAGCTGCAGTGGCTGCTCAACATGGTCCAGAATGATCCAGCTCATTATGTCAGGTCAGCGAACAGCCCGCACACACATGCATTCATTACATACACGCTCATGTGTACATTATCACTGTAAGTGCAGTGTCCTTGCCTCAACGTTTTTTTCATGGTTTGTATGAAATTAAATCTTGTCTTCCAAAATGTGTCAATTTTTATCTTCTAATCAGGGATGCTTTTTAGAATCGGTCCCTTGACACCTTCAGAGGCCTTAAAGTATAGGTTCATTTTTTCAAGTCTATCTTAATACAATAACTGCATAACCAAATGTACATTGAAAATGTTTTTGGCTGTCCATACTGGGCACAAAGGAATCCCTTCCTAAAGCGATTTCACTGTAAGTAAAGAGCCAAGGGTAACAAAAGCCGGAGACATTGTTTCATTTTTGGGTGACTTCTTAATTTCAGCTAAAGATGATATGAGGCTTTAGCTGTCCAAGTTAGACAAATCAAGTTGGTGTCCTCCAAAGTGAGAGTGAAATTCCTGCTTTGTCGAAGTACCACTCTGCTGCGGCTCAGCAACAAGCACAAAGAGGGAACTTCATACTAAAAAAGGCTGAAACTTTGGAATGCCTTTTGCATTGAACAGGTCTGAAATTGTTAAACGTCTTTCTGGCATGAACAATAACAACCAATAAGCCTTTCAGTGTACATATATGAGTATTTTAGTATTGTTTTTAAGATAGACTTAAAAATATGTGAGCTTTTCTGCCTCTGCCATTACAATGATATGCAACCACTTTTCTGACACAGTTACACAGACAAACCTGTAGATTACGGTTTAGTAATACCCATTACCCTTTAGTGTATATCACCGTCTGGATAAGTGATCGTGTGTGGGTACTCTGTTTGACTAACCTCATTTTATGTAGATATAGTTTATGTTAAATGATCTGTAACTTAGAAACAGCCAGCATGAATTTTAATCGTCTTCTTGTTGTCTTTTTGTTGTCCAATTAGACATAAGATCCTGGGTATGCTCAGTAAGAATCCACCTTTCACCAAGACAACAGACTCAGCTCTGTGTAACGAAGCTCTGGTCGACCAGCTCTGGAAACTAATGAACTCAGGTGAGACACGCACGCACACACACATGCGCGCACACGACACACACGGGGCCTTCTGACCTGGTATTAAAATCCCATCCGAGCTCTTGGTACATTTGTTCCCACCTGGCAGCAGAATGTGTCTTCACATGCGTCCTCAGTGACCACTTGTGATCAGATCTCACTTCCCCACTCTATATGCAAATACACACATCATTTCCATTTGGATATTGGCTGGTTGCGTGTTTTAAAATGTAAATGGGCTGTTTTTATATAGCGCTACTACTAACGACTACTCAAAGCGCTTTAACATAGTACAGGAACCATTCACACACATTCATACACTGTGGCCGAGGCTGCCGTACAAGGCCGCTCATCAGGTAAACATTCACACACATTTACACTCCGATGGCGCAGCATCGGGGGCAACTCAGGGTTCAGTGTCTTGCCCAAGGACACTTCGGCATGGAACCACAGGGCCAGGGATCGAACCACCAACCTTCCGATTGGCAGGCGACCTCTCTACCACTTAGCCACAGCCGAAAAATATGGTGTGGAAATTCATTCAACTTAACTCATAACAGCCAAATAACAATTAAAAGTATCTTATTTGAACATTTAGCTATAACCTAACCTGGCACTGCCTCCGTTTGGCGTCTGCTGCGGTGCTCAGCGCTGTTCGGACCGTGCGCCGCTGCCCCTTTTCCCTCCATAAACTCCACTCTCAGCTCCTCTGCCAGTTGCTGCATGAACTTCCTCCGGACAATTTTACAATTTAAATTTCATAACGGTCAAAATGACATGGCCGTTCTAGTGTTAAATGTCCCATGGCATGAACATTTCACTTTATGAGGTTTTTTAACGTTAATATGCGTTCCCCCAGCCTGCCTATGGTCCCCCCAGTGGCTAGAAATGGTGATAGGTGTAAACCGAGCCCTGGGTATCCTGCTCTGCCTCTGAGAAAATGAAAGCTCAGATGGGCCGATCTGGAATCTTCTCCTTATGAGGTCATAAGGAGGAAGGTTACCTCCCCTTTCTCTGCTTTGCCCGCCCAGAGAATTTGGCCCACTCATGAGAGAGAGACATTATGGCTTTCAAAAGAGCAAAGTGGCAGTTGGTCAAGGCCACACCCTCCACCTTGCCCCCCCCCCCCCCAATAGCTACAGACACAGAAATGGCACATCCTAAGGAAAGCTTATTTTGAGACTGGCTCTAGTGGCTGTAATTCTGCACCAAGGCTGAATTTCGGGAAAGAGACTTCAGATACAGTATTAGGGGACCACAAATAACCTATATAAAAGAGACTTCAGATACAGTATTAGGGGACCACTAAGGCCTATATAAAAGAGACTTCAGATACAGTATTAGGGGACCACTAAGGTCTATATAAAAGAGACTTCAGATGCAGTATTAGGGGACCACTAAGGCCTATATAAAAGAGACTTCAGATACAGTATTAGGGGACCACTAAGGTCTATATAAAAGAGACTTCAGATACAGTATTAGGGGACCACTAAGGCCTATATAAAAGAGACTTCAGATACAGTATTAGGGGACCACTAAGGCCTATATAAAAGAGACTTCAGATACAGTATTAGGGGACCACAAATAACCTATATAAAAGAGACTTCAGATACAGTATTAGGGGACCACTAAGGCCTATATAAAAGAGACTTCAGATACAGTATTAGGGGACCACTAAGGCCTATATAAAGAGACTTCAGATACAGTATTAGGGGACCACTAAGGTCTATATAAAGAGACTTCAGATACAGTATTAGGGGACTACTAAGGTCTATATAAAAGAGACTTCAGATACAGTATTAGGGGACCACTAAGGTCTATATAAAGAGACTTCAGATACAGTATTAGGGGACTACTAAGGCCTATATAAAAGAGACTTCAGATACAGTATTAGGGGACCACTAAGGCCTATATAAAAGAGACTTCAGATACAGTATTAGGGGACCACTAAGGTCTATATAAAAGAGACTTCAGATGCAGTATTAGGGGACCACTAAGGCCTATATAAAAGAGACTTCAGATACAGTATTAGGGGACCACTAAGGTCTATATAAAAGAGACTTCAGATACAGTATTAGGGGACCACTAAGGCCTATATAAAAGAGACTTCAGATACAGTATTAGGGGACCACTAAGGCCTATATAAAAGAGACTTCAGATACAGTATTAGGGGACCACAAATAACCTATATAAAAGAGACTTCAGATACAGTATTAGGGGACCACTAAGGCCTATATAAAAGAGACTTCAGATACAGTATTAGGGGACCACTAAGGCCTATATAAAGAGACTTCAGATACAGTATTAGGGGACCACTAAGGTCTATATAAAGAGACTTCAGATACAGTATTAGGGGACTACTAAGGTCTATATAAAAGAGACTTCAGATACAGTATTAGGGGACCACTAAGGTCTATATAAAGAGACTTCAGATACAGTATTAGGGGACTACTAAGGCCTATATAAAAGAGACTTCAGATACAGTATTAGGGGACCACTAAGGCCTATATAAAAGAGACTTCAGATACAGTATTAGGGGACCACTAAGGTCTATATAAAAGAGACTTCAGATACAGTATTAGGGGACCACTAAGGCCTATATAAAAGAGACTTCAGATACAGTATTAGGGGACCACTAAGGCCTATATAAAAGCATCCAAAGAGCACCATGTCATGGGACCTTTTAAAGGTTTCTGCGCGTTCAGCTCTCAGTATGTTATTTTATTTTTTTTTTTTAATCTTCTAACTGAATCTCAGTGGTTTGAAGTTTAGTTTATATTATCATTTTTTTATTTTAAGTTTCTTGTTCACTTATTGGAGTCGCGTCACGTTACTGCTGATGAAGCCCCAACAGCTTATAGGAAATTAAACCGTTTCACAGCCACTGCGATGACCACGCATTTCATCGTCAACTCCAGACAGCGCTGCAGCTCTGGTAATGCCAGACTAATAAATAACAGAAGGAGACGACATAAGAGAGAAGAAGTTTTGTAGTAACGTTAGCCTAATGTCCTACATTGGTGAATTCAGGGATGTTTTATGAAACTAAAAATAACATTATTTTCAAGGCAACAGCGCTGCAGAGAGCTTGAGACAGCCGGGGATATAAGAGTAGGCAGCATGCAGGAACAAAAACACAGTACACACTACTAACAGAATATGATAATAACATCACACACACACACACACACACACACACACACACACACACACACACACACACACACACACACACACACACACACACACACACACACACACACACACACACACAACCTACTGGTGCTGTCTGAATGTTTAGATAAACCAGAGTGGCTTTTGTTGTGTCATAGACTTCATTTAAAGCACATTTCCTAAGAACTTCTGAAGCATTTAAAGTTCCCTGCACCCCAGTTGACTCAGTATGCAGGCAGAAAGGGCTTTGGTCAGTGAGGTGACCAAGAGTCGAGCAGGGTTCTTTTTCATTAATGGACATAAAAACAAAACTAGTTTACCACCCCTGCGGTTCACAGAACATGCTAGTATCAGTGTTCAGGGATCTGCTTATTCAGTTAATATGATTTCTGCTCTCTATGTTCCGTAGATAGAGGGAAACACAAAAGAGCAAAAATACATCATTTGGTCCCTTGACCAACAGTCTGGCCATCCATGTGTTTCATTACTCACGTTATTGTTGACATCGGTGTCATTGACTAAGGTAACGTTAAGGTTGGTAGCTGCAGACTCCTCATTAAAGCTAGCTGTTCCGCTCACATCAACGCTAACGTTAGCTTGAACGTTAGTTTGAAGCTCATGAATCATACCTCCTGATGTTTCTGGTTGGACTTGGACCTGTGTTGACGTGTCTGGCTCTGGCACACACGTTCTTTTAGTACCTTTCTGAAGCCAGGCTAACATAACTACTTATAAACTCGACACACTTCTTTTTAGTTTCTACGTTTTCAGCAGTGAAAAATCTGTTACGGTCAGGCCACAGGCATCAGACAGCTTCTTTGAACTAGCGTCCGTGGAGAAGCAAACTTCTGATAGGGTGGGCCGACTGCTCGCCTTTACATGATTCGTCAAGATCTGAGGTAAGTCACGTAGTGCCCTCTGGATAGTGTAGTTTATGTAACGTTAGGGTCATTACCAATCAGTGATAGAGTAACGGCTATATGCGAGAAGTAGCGGTACGCAAGAAAAAGTGCAGGTACGCTTAAGAGTAAAATGTAGAAGTGCCGGTACTGCATACCGGTAAGTACCGGCCCACTTCGAGCACTGACGATAATCATTTTAATTTCTTTCAGTGTTAATAATTTTCAATGAAAATGAGAATAATGATACAAAAACATTCATTCTCTCAATATCGTGAATCATATCGTAATCACAATATCAGTCAAAATAATCACAATTAGATATTTTACTAATCTGTTTTCATCCCATTCATAACAAGAGATGATAACAGATGGCTTTCTGTCCTTCAGAGGGAGAGTTCAGTTAGTTTCCCTTTCCACATGTGTGTGACTGGACAGACTTCTGTCAGACTGCCTGTCTGCTGTTGCACAACTTGCTGACACCGTTTGAACGTCATCGTCCATGAAAGCTGCCAAGGAGTTCTGAATGAACTTTAAAGGAATCACAGTGACAGAGTTGGTATGCAGCACTCGTGTTTCTCTATCAGCTGCTTTCCAGACCTTTGCTCTCTCTGTTCTAATCAAGTGGAAAACCTTGAGGCTTAGCTGTTCATTTCATTCTATATTTTACTGAGATTTCACTCTTCTTACCTGTGTTCTTCTTTTCTGAGGGGAATTTTTGGGACTAGCTGCACTATCTTGCCTTACTTCCAGTTCCACTAGTTTACTTCTGTGTACAAGGCTGCACATTAATTTCCAGTCAGTGTATAGCCACGTGTATTGTAACTATGGTTTTAATAATCATTTATTAGAAGAAATAGAAGAAGAAACTGAAACAAGTTTTTGATGTCCAAGATGACTGCTAAATAGCTTGTTTTGTGCGACCAAGAGTCCAAAACACAAAGATATTCTTTTTACAATTAAGCAAGTCAAAGCACTGAGAGGCTGGAGTCAGAGATAATCTGGCATTTTCTCTTGATACATTTTTCATCAATAGTGAATTGTGTTGAATCTTTCATCAACTGTTTCCATTTCATTGACTTGACAGGTCGTCTTTGCAGTGCCACTTCCATTATAACACTACTGCTGTCCTGAAGTTTTCCATTTCATATGAACTTTTTTGCTTCCTGTGCTTTTCTTTCATTATTATCTTGTTGTTTTATCCAGTCTATGAACTGAAAAGGTTTAAGGTCTACTTTTTGGCCGTGCCTCCACCATATACGCACATGGTTTTGCCTTCTATTGAGTCCTCAGGTTTCATTATTTCTCTGTCTTCCTGGGGGTCCTATGTGTCTTTCAGCTAGCTAGCCAGGCCATTATGGTTCAGTCTGCCAATCCAAACACATCCTATCTACAACTAAATGTTCACTATTCCGTTTTTCTGAAGACCACTGGGCTCTTATTGCAGCAATTTATTTAATTTGTTGACTCACAAGCTTGAAGGATGAACAAAAATGTTGATGCTGATTGTTTCCAGTGAGCTTGTTTGTCGGTCAGTCGGTGTGGGTGGCTGCTGCTGCTGGACAGCCTGGCCTGTGCTGCCAGTTTAAATACACAGTGACCAGAGTGGTAACCCTAAATACTATGTTATAGAGATGTGTTGGTGCTTTTATTCCCCCCCCCATAACCCACAGCCCCCCACGTGTTAAACACACACACTCACACAGGATGATGTTTCACTGGCTGAAGGTCAGTGCCGTAAGAACAACTCTGTGTACTTTCTGCTGCAGTTCGAGCCATTTATTTCATCCTTCTTCTAAAGCCACAGTCCACCCCCCATGTTAGGTGCCTGGCCTTTGGATTGTCAGCTTCAGCAATAGTTTGTGTTTAATTCATTCCAACTCTTAAAACACTGCTACTCAAATGACTCGTATAAAGATGTATTTAGCTCTCATGTCACTGAGAGCTGATCATCTTGTCTTAAGTTAACATTTCTTGTTTCTCAAGTGATGGTTCGGAGTAATTTCACCCTAGGGTCCTTTGCACCATGACCTCGAGCCAGACACCCCCCCAGAAGCTTTTTTCACCTGGGTCGAACATTGGGAGAGTTAGCGTAGAGTAGCGTTATCAGCTGAGTAGCGCCCAGCAGGCTAATGGAACACGTAGTATTCGTAAATGACCCGCCACTAATACCGAATGATACCAAACGCGTCGCCAGTAGTACAAATAGGTTATGCTCTCATAAAACGATGGATTGGAAAGTTTGTAACTACACCAGAAGTTTATGAACACTTCCCTGCTCTCTTCGCCTCTGTGTTGCTGCTGCTGCTGCTACTTGCAGTTAGATCGAGTGCGCCGTCTATTAAAAATTACATACGCAAAGAGATACAACAAAAATATTTATTAATTTAATGATTAAATCAGGTAATGTCGCCAAACTTAACTCAATTATAACTTGTCTCCTGCTAGTTATACTACAGCACTTACTTAAAAAAAAAAGTTAAATAAAAAAATATTTTTGTTGCATCTCTTTTCGGTGTTGTAATTTGTAGACGGCCCCTAAGCACTCGTCTTACAGCAGCAACAACAACAGCAGAGAGCAGAAGCCAGCAGGCAAGTGTTATTTACATAAACTTCTGGTGTACTTACAAACTTTCCAATCCATCATTTTATGAGTACATAACCTATATGTACTAGTGTAGACGTTTGGTATCATTTCGGGCATTATTAGTGGGGTCATTTACGAGATACAAACGTGGGTCCATTAGCCTCTGCGCTAAGCTATTCAGCTGATAACGCTACTTTACGCTAACGCTCCCAGTGTTAGACCCAGGTGAAAAAAGCTTCTGGGGTGGTGCAAAGGACCCTAGGGTGAAATTACTCCAAACCATCACTTTAAGTCGATAAAATGTGTGGTTGAGGAACAGGCAGCTCAGGATTAATGGCTGGGATGCACTCTGGTACTAAATTGAATTTGTACCACAACCATGTCTGAAGGATAGCTTTTCCGAATGGCCACACACTGTGGGATGAGAAGCAGGAGCAAGATACAATAATGGTTGGAGTGGGGATAACGGTCTTTACTCGAAAGTGCTCATGGAGTTGCCCTCATTTGTCTGACGTTGGAAAGCTATGGGCAGAGGGTGTTCCAGACAATGATCCTCCCATAACGTTTCTTTGTCTCTGGACAGCATGAAACATGGCCGACACTAGCTGACATGAAAGAACTGTTCAAACTAGTGCTGGGCAATATGTCAATATTATATCCACAATGATATATGAGGCTAGATATTGTCTTCTATTTTGGATATCGTGATATCTTGATAGGTGTTGTCTTTTCCTGGTTTTAAAGGCTGCATTACAGTAAAGTGGTGTGATTTTCTGAACTTACCAGACTGTTCTAGCTGTTCTATTATTTACCTTTACCCACTTAGTCTTTATATCCACATTACTGATGATTATTTATCACAAATCTCATTGTGTAAGTATTTTGAGAATTCCCCAATAGTCAACCATACAATATTGCCGCAATATCGATATGGAGGTATTTGGTCAAAAATATTGTGGTATTTGATTTTCTCCATATTGCCCAGCTAGTTTAAAACTAATTCCTGAAGACCTCTCTCCAGGTTTCTCTCGTAGATGGTTCGATGGCCAAGGCCTCTTGTTTTGTTTCCTGTTAGCAACCTCTTCTTCTTCTTCTCCTTTGTTTACTGGCTGGTTTCCGCCATGCGTAGCCTAAAGCACCGACTTCTGACCAAACGCTGTAGCCCGGTTTATTCACTCCAAACCAGTTGACGGAAACGCACCGGATTCACGTTACTTTTTTTCCCAGACAGTTGAATGGAAGCATGGCTATTCCTGTTTCTTCCCTCCTCCCACTCTTTCTGTCTCCATCTCTCTGCCTCTTCATCCAACTCACGGTACTGGTGGATGGTTTATTCTGCGAGTAAGGCTTTTTTCATCACGCTTTGTCTTTTCATCTCCATCCTTTTCTCTGTAATAACTAGTCCGTTACGAAGTGACACAATTAGCCGACGTTTCATTTCCGGGATTGCTTTGGAAATTCCGCCGATGTCCCTCATTTTCGGCCGGATGTCCGTCCCCTTCCTCTTTCTTTGTGTTGGCGTTCTAACCTCCGGTGGATTTGTGAGGACTATGGTTAACTGCTCCTCAGATCTCTGCAGGGTAAATCCAGACAGCTAGCTAGACTATCTGTCCAATCTGAGTTTTCTGTTGCACGACTAAAACTACTTTTGAAAGTGATTGGTTTAAAGAAGTGCCAATAAACCAGAGCACTTTTACTCCCATCCTGGAATGCTGTGTGGACTAGCCAGACCCTCGTCCACAGCGCTGTGGAGGAAGGTTGTGCAATGCGAGACTACATTTGATCTAACTGGCTTTGCGTCCCTTCCACCTTGCCCTTTCTTTCCTCAGGTACCTCCCATGACTGGCGGCTGCGCTGTGATGCCGTGAACCTCTACTACACTTTGTTCGGTTTGACTCGACCCTCCTGCCTTCCGCTGCCAGAACTGGGCCTCGTGCTCAACCTGAAGGAGAAAAAAGCTGTCCTGAACCCCACCATCAAGCCTGAGCTGGAGGTCGGCCCCGTTGTAGACACCCCTGCAAGTATCGGCATCCATGGCGTGGGCATGTGCTACGCGGCTGTAAGTGGTGTGCGCTCGTTTGTCAGGACAGTTGGTTTAGTGTAAATAGAAAATGCACTTTATGAACTACTGACCAAACTGGATTTGAACTTATTTCTTGACCGGTCGTATTTGTATTTTGACCATAAATTGTGTCGTTTCAGCCAACACACACATTAGTTAAAGACGTACTACATCAAGCTGCAACTTGACTTTCATTGGTTTCTTTGCTCATGATGATGTCATCAGCGAGCTGCTTGGTGGTCTTCATTTCCCTGTTTTAAATGTCTTTGATTTATGAAACCTTTCAGATGGCACACAGATAGTAACGACTTCATAAAAACTGTGTTATCTTAGGTTGGATCTATGTACAGTAATTATGGCTACTGTAGTGCTGCCAACAGAATTTGGCTGTACCTCGTTCCCATTGCATCACTGTTGTACCCAGACTCACTGTTCTCACGGTCGAGAGCACAATTCTGGTTATAAAGCATCTGATTGAATCAGTTTTATCAGCACATCCAGCTTTATGATGAATCATGCACAAGTTGAAGGAGCTGATGGGATTACATTTCAATTCGTACGATTTCATGAAATGACTCAACATGGAAGCATGTTAAGTCATCCATTCTGTTTTCATATGCACCATTTGAATGTCTTTATAAAGTCACATTCATATTAAAGTTACATTAAGTAAGCCATGCTACCCCATATTGAAGTTTGTTTGTGTGTGCCAGGTGGATGAGGAGCCAGATCCTATTTCATTAGGGGTGTGTGGGGTGGGCCAGCCCCCTCAGGGCCTGAAGAGGAAGGCTGAGACCCCGCTGGGCTCCCCCCCAGAGCCAGGACAGGTGCTGCAACAACAGGACGATGATGCAAGAGGAGGCCACTTCAAGATCCGGGTAACAGACTGCAGACCTCTACACTCTCTGCTTTTATTCAGACTAATCATTTATAAACTTCTGTTTTTGTTAGATTTTTATCTGGTGTTAATATGTAGCTCTGGTTTTTTACAGTTCAACACAATGGAAGAGGAAGACATTGATATGGAGACGGTTCATGATAGTCAGGCTTTCATTCACCAACATCTCCATCTGTTAGAGAGACCCTCTACACCAGGTATACACACACACACACAACACATGCACCCATGCACACTCACACACACACAGGCGCCCATGCACGCACACACACACACACACACACACAGGCATGCACACACAGGCACCCATGCACGCACACACACACACACACACACACACACACACACACACACACACACACACACACACACACACACACAGGCACCCATGCACGCACACTATTTCTTACATCATTCTGGAAAATAAATAAAAATAGCCATCACCTGGTAACACACACACACACCTGTCCTCTTTGTCTTGTTAGGTAAAGAGCCGCCGTCAGTGGAACAGTCCATGCTCTCCATGCCGGCCACACCCGTGCCGGCCTTCTCCAAAGAGACGTCCTCTTTGTCCTCCAAACATGGCGGGGAACACGGCCACCACCATCACCACCACCACCACGAGCACAAGAAGAAGAAGAAGAAGCACAAACACAAGCACAAGCATAAGCACAAACACGAAAGCAAGGACAAGGAGAAGGACAGAGAGAGGGACAACTCGCACGCCTACAGCAACAGCCCGGCCAGCGGCAGGTCCCTGCGCTCGCCCTCTCTGTCCGACTAAACATCCAACTGCTATTGGGTCAGTTAGAGTTAACTGGATACATAAATGGATAGCAAAACATGTTTGGATTAACTAAAATATCAAGGTTTTCCCCAGAAAAGTTGTTTTAGCCCGGTGGCAAGTGTCTTTTTTTTGAGGAGAGCCCGGCTGGGGCCAGTCACAGACTGATGGCAGCATGAATGTTTCTGTGATACCAGAATCATTGACGAAATTGCAAAATTGAGAATTTAAAAAAGCTTCACTATAAGACAGATTCCATAGGGCCGTACATTAAGTCAGTGCTAAAAGCTAACTGGAGATTTGAAAATATGACTACATAATAGTTCCCACCGAGCTGCCCCACTGTAACTGTAGTTTAATAAACGTCTCAAAAATACCTTAAAACAAAAACCCCTGTGGCTCAGGCCTGGTGGGGGGCAATTCAGGCCCGGTGGGCCACCAGGCTTGTAATACCCTGGGGGAAACCCTAAATATTCATTACTCAGTGGTATTATCCTTAGAGCTGCAAAGATTCCTTGATTAGTTGTCAACTATTAGATTAGTCTCCAACTATTTTTTTGGGGCGTTTTCTGCCTTTTATTTTTACAGGACAGCTGAAGACATGAAAGGGGAGAGAGAGGGGGGGGAATGACATGCAGCAAAGGGCCGCAGGTCGGAGTCGAACCCCGGCCCGCTGCGTCGAGGAGTAAACCTCCATATATGGGCGCCTGCTCTACCAACTGCGCTATCCGGGCGCCCGTCTCCAAATATTTTGATAATTGATTGATCATTTTGAGTATTTTTTTAATGAAAAAAATGTCTGTAATGTAGCTTGTTAAATGTGAATATTGTTCTAGTTTCTTCTCTCCTCTGGGACAGGAAACTGAATATCTTTTGAGTTGTGGACAAAACAAGACATCTGAGGACATCATCTTGGGCTTTGGGAAACACTGATCCACATTTTTCACCGTTTTCTGACATTTAAGAGACCAAACGACTGATATATTCATCCAGACAATAATCCGCAGATGGTAGTCGCAGCTCTAATTATCATATAGGAAGACTCGAGTGTTGAAGAAAGGATGCTGTTCCAAGTGTAATCCTCAGATAACTGGCAGCACTGAATCCCTCAGCAGGTCCATGTTAGCTTGACACAGGAAGCAGAAGTTTGAAGTGAGGCTGCCGTGTCCTTAAGGTAAACCCTCCGGAGGCATCACACCACACAGCCTGCAGCACTTTGTGGACTTTTTGACACTGCTTCCAATCTGTCTGAGGCATGCAACCACGTACACCTCTCTCCACAAACAGGCCAATAACTCATACGTTCCCCCCCCCCCCACCAAAGACACCACTCTGGTGTGCCTCATCCCCACAGCTCAATGCCAACATTCAGTGAGTGGCTTCGGAGGGGAAACATGATGATGGCGGTGGTGGTGTGGATTAAACCATTCTGTCTGGACTGAGACTCCGCTGTATTTCACATCCTGCAAATTACATTTCCCCGTTTGCTTCCAGATGAAAAAAATAGATATTTCCTGTTAGATGTTTACTGTACAATTGAAAACTCAAGTAATACTAGTGTGTTTTTCTTTTTTAAATATATATTTTTTCTGTTTTTTAACTGTCACTGATGATGAAAGATACTTTTGTATTCATGAATGTTTTAACTAGATTGAATCCAGCTTCACAAAGGCATTTATGGCTGGTTTACTCTGGCACTGTTTCTTAGTTTTGATTAGGTGGTTTTAAACAATGAACAGAACATGCAGAATTCAATATTCTTCATTTAGAGAACCAGAAGACTATCAAAACTGTGATTCCACATGTTAAAAAAAAAGAAGAAAAAAACGGTTTTCTCATTTAAACAGCCTCTTAAATGAATCTTGCCTTGTCTATTTACAATAACATTCATGTAAAGATTCTTGCCATAGTCCCTGTCAGCATTTATTCCCAGCTAGTGCTTGTGAATGCTCCTGGGAACCCTTTTATCCAGTGTGTTATGGAGTTCCCCCTGATGCTTGTGAATTCCCTTCTTGGGATTAGAAACGGTTTAAAATGGTGTTTAAAATACAGTCCACCGGTTTACTTAAACACAATAATCTACTGAAATCTGAGACAATATTAGATTTACCAAATGTACAGTAGAATTCACAAGCTTTATGGAAAATTAAGGATGCTTAGTTTAGGAACCTGAGCCTAATAATTCCTACATTGTAATTTTGTTTATCATTTCTGGATTTAATTATGTTTAAAATAAATTGAAAAAAAATCTCCCTCCTTTATTTTTTTTTTGCCCTCCTCGCTGCTCCTGTCGCACTTATTCAGACTTTCATCGTCTGGCAACTTACAGAGGTCATCGCTCACATCTTTCTCAGAGTTTGGTTATTTCTTGACTCTTCGCGATGGTCCCTATATGTGGACTAACCATGAAAGGCACAATCTGAGTTTTCACTGAGCATTTTTACTAGGGATCGACCGATACTGATTTTTCAAGGCCCATACTGATACCGATTTATTATTATTAGTTAATGAAACCGATAACCCATATTTGAAACAGATATGCATTTACAGCGAAAATTAGATTAGAAACGTTCAATATAATACCCAGTGAAAGAGTCAGATAGTGTTGTGGGTGGGACATTAAGTCAGACTCAGTGGTAAAATTAACTTTATCCAGGCAGCTAAAACGCAGATACAGATAATATGCAAACTTCCAAGAAACGGACCGATAATCAGTCTATCCCTAGTTTTTACCTAATTTTCCTCTTGACCGGCCTTCTTACTTTTGGCCTCTACATCTTCTCCAACACCCCATGCTTATTAGAGATAGGCGACACTCTTTCTGAAGACCACATTTTTGTTATTGGGTCATTACTGTAGACCTGGATCAACCATCTCAACACAGGCTGGTTAGTCTTCTTCCAAAACGTTCTTCAGGAACTTCTGTTCAGGGCGCTGCTCCTCCATGTCCACCTTCATTTCACCAGGTTCATTGGTGGACTCTTCTTCTCTAACGCTTCAGTCCGGATTTCTCTCTCCTGTAACAGCATGACTCCTCCCAGCTGCTCCTGGGCCATTTTGTCTTTGCCTCTCATTCCCAAGCTCTTTGATGAGGTTCACATTGTGTTGCATGAGGAACTTTTATTAATATTTTATGTGTACTGAGATCCTTATTGCATTTTTGAACACCGTCCCGCACGTCCCGCACCTCTAAAAGATTTTTTTTTTTTCCTCAAGTCAGTTCCGAGGGCCCAGAAAAGAATGAAGAGCTGTGGATGTGGAGGGACCCATAGAGAATGCCTTTCCACTGGGCCCAGCATTTTGTGCCACGCCTCTGTGTTTCTGTGATATTATGCCTTTCCATCAAACTGAACTATGTGCATATGCCACTGTGAACAGTGACACTCACACTGGCCATGTGTAAATTTGTAAAATGTGGTCGGAAATTGTCACTTTTACATTTTTGCGCCACATTAAAAGAAAATGGAACATTCGCGACAGAGAGTGACGTCATCGTGCACAGCACAGCGCCAGACCGCGCCAGACAGGAATAACAAGATGGCGCCGCCAGGCGGTGCTGTTTTGAGTATTCCAAAATTTGCAAAAAGCCAAAGAAACTTGCCTATTATTTGGGTCGACATTCACAATATATTATATAAGCTAAATACCAACGACAACGTAGCTAGCTAGCTAGCTAACCGCCGCAAACAAGTGTCTTCGCATGAATGAAGAACTAACGGCATGATTCCATGATGATTCTAAGGAAAGGTGAGGACATGTCTCAGTGACGGCAGCAAAATATTCAGTATAAAAAAGCAATTTCCCCCATACGTTTTGTGTATTTGTTGGATTTTGTCTCTCTGTGTTTTTTTGCGTCTCTTCTTTGTAGTCGTGTTGTGTCTCTTTTTGGTCATTTTTGCGTCTCTTTTTCACATTATTGTGGACCGTTATTATTACCATATATGTGTATAAAACATTGGAAAAGTTAGAGCAGATAATATATAACTAACACTCAAAGAGCTTAAAGACAAAACTTGTTGAAACCCTTGTGTTGTCTTCCCGTCAACCTTGAAAAAAACCTATTTTTTTGACGATTTGACGCCGTTTGTTTTTGCTTTTTCCAACGTTTTAAGTTGCTACATTTTTCTTCTATGCATTTTCAGCGCTTATTTCTACGTCCCATATTTTCTGATATAAAACAAAAATTTAAAACGGGTCAATTTTAAGAAGTCCAACTACAGTCATTAGGTATGAGATAAAAATCTTTTAATTACATTAATTTGGTTTAGTTGCTGCCCAAAACGGCTCTGGTGCTGCACCTAACCCCCTATAACAGACGGGGAAACCCTGGTCTCGCATGTTTGGCTCTCTATCCTGGGCTGACCTGCAGTCCTTTGATAAAAGGCTACCCTACCACATGGACACCTCCAGCTCCGGTGTCGTATTGGCTGGTAAACTGGCTGCATTAAACCCTCCTCATGTTTCTTCCACGCTTTCCCTGTATCATCTGAGTCGCGGCTGAGATAGGAGCCCTCCTCTTACCCAACACCAATAAAACTCCGGTGCGCTCCTCTCCGTCACCTCCCCCCTCCCTTCCTTCCTTCCTTCCTTCTGCCTCCTGTTCTGTTCAACGGCCCTCCTCTCCGGTGGTCCTCAGCATCACTCACTGTCCGACCTACAGCACAGGAGTACGCTCAGCCCGGCGCAGAAACATGTTCCTTCACAAACCGGTACGGTAAGAGTGCACGACTACACCTTATAGCTGCAGGGTCACGGCACAGTACAGACAGCGCTGTGCGTAAAACCGTGCGTAATTACGCCAGCGCTTTAGGAGTTCAACTCCGCACATATGAAATGTTTAACTGTATGGAGAGATTTTCTCCAGTACTGTACTTAAGGACAAATGTTGAGGTACTTGTACTGTACTTGAGTCTGTTCTTTTCATGCCACTTTCTACTTCTACTCCGCTACATTTCAGAGAGAAATATTGTACTTTTTACTCCACTACATTCATCTGACAGCTTTAGTTACTAGTTACTTTACACATTAAGATTTCTGCACACAAAACACATGCAGTTTATAAAATCTGATGTTTTATTCTAAATGAAGCTGGCCAACAATATAACGACCTACAAGTCCAGCTGAAATGATTAGACCATTAAACACACAACTGGTTGGATCCTTTACACTTTCTAAAAAATACTTGTAATACTTTAACTACATTTTCCTGATGATACTTACAGACTTGTACTGAAGTAACATTTTCGATGCAGGACTTTTACTAGTAACAGAGTATTTTAGAGTGTGGTATTAGTACTTTAACTTAGGTAAAGGATCTGAATACTTCTTTCACCGCTGGTTCTCTTAGCTTTTTTTCTGTAACACCCCCCCATCTTCCCTCTTTCCGTCCTGCCGCTGAGCATTTGCAGAACAATTGTAGATCCAACTATCAAAGGCGATTGTTATGCGGATGCTGGTGGTCTCCATTCACTTTGAACTAAGCACTGCAGTAGTCTTGACAGGGCATCGACAACATGCAGTCAGCACGACCTGTGTAGACCAATTCCAGTAATGGAAGAGCTCTGTGTTTTCTGTCCGTGTTTGGATTGAGTGCTTCACAAACTTTTGAAAATATAAAGTTGAGATTTAATTTTTGAGCAGCCAGTGAAGGCCGAGCCCCAATTGTAGATCCAACTATCAAAGGCGATTGTTATGCGGATGCTGGTGGTCTCCATTCACTTTGAACTAAGCACTGCAGTAGTCTTGACAGGGCATCGACAACATGCAGTCAGCACGACCTGTGTAGACCAATTCCAGTAATGGAAGAGCTCTGTGTTTTCTGTCCATGTTTGGATTGAATGCTTCGCAAACTTTTGAAAATATAAATTTGAGATTTAATTTTTGAGCAGCCAGTGAAGGCCGAGCCCCCCCCCCTCCCCCCACAGGATAGAAAGTTAACACATTTAGAAGCATTTCGCAATCATCACACCGAATGTAAAACCAGCCAAGATACACAAATTGTTACTTACTATGTTATAAAAATCGAGGCAGACCTGATGGCTTATAATGGATGTTTTGGTGTTTTAAGCCCACAGCGTCGTCTTCCAAGCAGTGCTGCCTGGAAAGGCACTAGGATTAGGCTATGGTTATGGTTAGGGTTAGGGTAAGGTGGCTTGAAGTCAGCAGTCGCAGCGCTGCCTTGAAGTCGACTTTGGGGTCTTAAAACACCATCAAGCCTTATAATGGAACCGTGCTAAATGTGTCTAATAAGTGGCTGTGATTTTTTGTTGTATTCTCGACTCGGAACAGACCTTAGTCTATTCTGCAGTTATATTCTAATGTCCGACGTGTTGTTGTCTCAGTTTGTTTGGGTCCTGTCGGTCCTGTGTGCCACTGACGTGTGTTGGGGATTTGTCTACGACCGGCCCCGACGCTCCGGAGAGGACGGGACTCCAACCAGGACAGAGTGTGAGTACGCTGGTTTTGTTACTGGGAAAAATGAAGAACATCTTTGAACCGCTTTAACCCTGAGCTGACAGGCATCCACACACCTCGCCTCCCCACACTGTAGCTGGCCTTGAGCGCTGTAGAAGGCAAGAGAAAAGTCTCTACAGGAATCAGTAAAGTGTCCCATTGACAAGAGTGAGCAGTAAACCTCCTGGATTGTCTGTCAAAAAGAAGTACGATTTCACTGAGTCGAGTGGGAACCTGGGAATTGCTTTGGTGTCATTTCGGCAAAAAGAGTATTACTATAGGTAAGGTAGTCACTAAGGTAGCCATCCACAGATACAGTTCATCCTAAGGATTCACTGTGCCACATCGATATTTTACAATGAAACATGATTAATATAATCTATCTAGCAAATATTTTAATAGCTTAGTATTCTATGCACTAAAAAGGTATGTATAATGGCTTTAGCCTGCCCACACCTTATTGTAGGCCCAGTTTATTATGAAACTTAATTTGATACAATATATGTAGAATGGGGCCTCTGCTCCGTCTCTCTTTCAGCTAAAGGGTCCTTTGCTTAAAAAACGTTGAAGACCCCTGCTCTAGACATTAACAATGTACGTTAGGTGACATACAGTGTGCCGCTCATGCCCCTTTCATAAGCTTGATTTTTAGTTCTGCGGAGGCACCATGCAGAGCACCGTAGCCTACGTAAGTGGCCTGAACTTTATACGTGTGCGTTGGTGTGTGCGTCGATCTCTTTAAGAGAATAGCAGGGCCGGCATATGTGTGTATGGGCAGTGTGTGAGAGAGTGACGGCAATTAGCTTCGGAGCGAGTAGCGACTCTAGAGTCATAGTGAGAGAAAAAAAGTGTCTCCCCTGTTCTTTCTGACCACGGTGGGAAATCTGCAGCAGGAAAAGTTAATCCTCTCCTTGATTTCATGTTGATTATGGAGAAGGAGAACCATGAAATGAGTCGGGGCAAATGCACCGCTTCCAAGCCACACCGTTGCCGCGACGTGTAGTTACATTTTTCGAGAGGTGCACGTCAAGCTACGGCGTAGGGTTGGTATCTCCACATACCTACGTACATAGACACGCCGTAGATTTTACACAGAAGCATAAATCACGCTATACAAAGAGTTGTGTGCTCCCCGTAACAGGTTGCATGTGTCTGAGCTGCAAGGTAGTTGAACTAAACAGTGATTTTCCTTCACACACTGTAACATTGTTATCATTTCTCAAGCTCTGTTGAGGTGTAACTGTTCACAAAACAGCAAAAATAAGAGCGTAATAAGCCAAACTTTGTGTAGAGATGTTTTATTTATGTTTTCCTAAGTCTGTTAATTCTCTTGTGGACCTTTGGGTCCTTGAAAGTAGGGCTGCAGCTAAAGATTATTTTCATTATTGATTGATCTGCAGATTGTTTTCTTCATCAATTAATCATTTGGTCTATATAGTAGTGAAGAAAGTCCATTCCAGCTTCCCAGAGTCCAAGATGACAACAGTCCAAAACCCAAATATATATTCAGTTCACTATCACACAGACAAATGTGAAGTTTTGCTGCTTTTTAAATTGAATATATTTGGGGTTTTCACTATTTGTTGGACAAAATTAAAAACAATTTGAAGATGCCCCATTGGTCTCTTAGAAATTGTGATGGACATTTCTCACCGTTTTCTGACATGATGAAAAAGATGAATTGAAAAAACAATGAACTAATTAATCATAATGAAAATAATTGTTAGCTGCAGCCCTGCATCACCACACTGCTAGTCTCCTATTGCCAGAAGTGTGACAGCCGTGAGTAATCTCTGCCAATCAGATGGCAACATCAATGTCCTCTTACCAGGTTTAAAAAAGTGCGTTTTCAGGCAGTGCATTTGCAGGATTCGTCTGGACGGTCGGCCCAAACGATGCAAAACATGTGCGTTTGCACAAAGAAATGTTTCCGTGTGGATGGCCCCTCAGTCTCGCATTGCCAGCGTTGGGGAGTAAGGTCTGGCTACACCACAGATGCATTCTGGGATAGGAGAAAAACACTCTAGGTTGTTTGCATTTCTTCAAACCAGGGGTGTTCAATGTTATTTAAGCCAACGACCCCTTAACTGAAAGAGAGACGGAGCAGGGACCCCCTACTGCATAGTTGTATATTAAACTGGGCCTACAATAAAGTGTAGGGCGGCCTCAAGCCTTTATACATACAGTACCTTTTCTAAGCTTTTAAAATAGCATTATAATTGTTGGCATGATTTTATAAATCAATTTTTTTATTTTAGTGAATTTTTAGGATTAACTGTATAACGTGGATGGCAATCTTACCTATAGGCCAGTAAGCCTATCATCAGTGGGGATTTATATTTGCTAATAATATGTTGGCTTCATGTTAAGATTTTTTCATTTTTAAAAAAAATTAACAATAATTTGGAGGCCCCCCTTCATTGACTGTGAGGACCACGTAGGGGTCACGGACCCCCTGTTGAAGATCCCTGGGTCATGGAAGGCTTGTATCATGTGGATACGCCGACAGATTGGTTGTCATTAATTAGAATTCCTCATGGGGAGACAGAAACGACGCACTATAGTTTAAAATGAGCTGATCCATGGTTAAACCTCATTGGCTCTTACCAGTGTATCTCCGTGTGTACTTCGTCCACAGCAATCCCACCAATCGCTCCTAAAACGTCCCAGAGGAAATGTCGTAAACATATTCTTTGTAAATCTTTACAATCATTCTCTAAAAGAACCAAGCAGGCCTTCCTTGTTGCACCGTCCACATTTTATTCAAAACGTGACATTTTCAGCATGTACCTCGCTAGCTCGAAGTTTCTTGTCGTTTCCCGTAGTGAAGGGATTTCGAGAATGACAACACGTATACGTATTTGGTGTTTTTCTGCTGTCAAATTAATGAGAACAATGCAAAGGTGCATTAAGCTTCTTAAAACTGTGTTCAGTAATGCAAACCCGGGTAAAAGTCACACACTTCACTTTAGTTGCCAAAGTGGCTGAGTGTATTTTGGACCTGCATTAATGTATCTTGGCCAAGTGTAGGTAGGACATGCCTGAAGCTACGCTCCAAGACACACGCAGAACACAACCTTTCAGGGTTTTTTTTGGAGCAGAGTAAATCTTGAACCCCTATGTGAGCTTCAAGTGTTGTCAGTCACCCCAGCGTCAACTGGAGTGACACGTGTCCTGACACGCGTCCTGACCCGGCTGTCTCCAAGATCACTCCTCTAATGAACAACATGCAGTTAGATGAGAACTAATTTTCCACACCAGCAACTGCAGCTCCAGAGGAATGTCTCCCGCTCAGTTTATTTGCTGGGTTATTTTCTATATGAAGTGTCTGCCAGCGCATGTGAAATGAGCGAGCAGAGAGCATATGGTGGTGGTGGTGGTGTGTGTGTGTGGGGGGGTGTTACAACGGATCACTGTGACCCTGCGAGGTTGTGATTGGGCAGCCCGAGTGTTTTTTTTTTTAGGAGAGAGTGTGTTTGTGTTGCTCTACCTTGAGTCAATATTAAGAGAGCTCGGAGCTCATTTTGTGCCTCAGATTCTCCTGTCGGCGTGAGAAGGTAGAGGTTGGCTTCACTGTGCCACAGATTGTCATAGCAACAGGCGGCGGCTGCAGTCTTCTCTGGAATTTAGTTGCTGTATGTTTTGCTACATTTTTGCATCAGAAGAATTTACAAGAAATACATTTGTCAGCACCCTGAGAGTGAAATGAAAGATGTCGCGCAGCCCTCCTTCAGATTCCCAGGCTTTATTCACTGAAACATCTCGGCTTTTCTCACCTGTTTGCAGTTTCATTACAGTCCATCGGTTAGGCATGAGACTTCATCTATGCCATTTATCGGGTAAACAGGTTGAAACCCATTTTTTTATATAAAAAAATAAAATGGCCAATTTTGTACTCTTTCTACTTAATATTTCCAAACACAGTATACTCAAATCTCTTCCATCTCTGAGCATGTGTGGATAATCCGTCATTCTGCATATCACAGTTCTGATCGTCATCTGTCAGGACATTTGAGTCACTCAGCTCAGGAAATTTGTTACATGAAGAATGTAAAAAGTACAAACTAACCGGAGGCTGAGCGATCGGCTTCAGTCAATCGTGGCGACCGCAAAGTCAGGATTTACTCTGACCAGAAAGGTCTCTGCCATTTCTGTAGATACAAACCATCAATCAGCCTACAGCTGCATCACTGAGTGCCCTGCTGCTGAGCAGAAGGTATTTCGACAGGTCTCAGTAGAAAAAGCACAGGTGTGCATAACAAAATGAATGATGTAGGGATTATTTTCTAGATGAATGGATCAGTTGTTTGGTGTCTAAAATGTCAGAAAACGGTGAAAAGTGTGAATCAGTGTTTCCCAAAAAGCCCAAGATGACGTCCTCAAATGTCTTGTTTTGTCCACAACTCAAAGATATTCAGTTTAGTGTCACAGAGGAGACAAGAAACTAGAACATATTCACATTTAACAAGCTGACAGCACACAAGTTTGACTGGATTTTCTTATAAAACGACTCAAACAGATTAATCGATTATCAAAGTAGTTGGAGATTGATTTAATAGTTGACAACTAATGGAAGAATGGTGGCTGGATTCCATTTAGCTGCTTCAGTTTCAGTTGTATCATCATACAACAATGTTAATGTTGTAATTAATAACAGCTGTGCTTTTCCTACTTTGACAAGTCTGCTCCGATGTGAAAGCTCATTATTGACTGTAGGAACAGTCATTTTACCAAAAAAGAAAACATCAAGGTCCATTCCCAGAGCTTTCAATCTCATAATTCTGTTTTGTTATTTTACCTGCCTGGCCTTTTTGTTCCACACTAAAAGTTGCTGAGACCATTGCCAACAATCTGGTGACTGTGGTTTTTAAAAATTGTGAGACACTGAGTGAAATCTCTTAGTTTGGGTCGATGGTGGTCCTCGATCAAGGCTGGGAAAAACCATAGCCTCGCATTGCCAGACCTAAGGTCTCTCTACACCACACATACACTCTGGGATAGGAGAAAAAAACGCTGTTTCTGAGAATAAATGTAATCAACTGAGCTGTATAAATATGATATCTAATTTAGTTCTTTGGGTTTAAAGTGCACAATTTTGCACAAAATGCTTTAATCCCTGTTTTGGAGTAACTCTTAATCTCCCCTCAACACTGGGTGCTTCTCAGAAAAAAGAGCTTCACGAGCAGAGCTTAAGTTAGAATTTAAACTCTGGAGCCAAGAGGACACGTATGTGCTCTAGTACAGTGGTTCCCAGGGGCCCTTGAGGGGGTTCCAGTGGATCCCACCCAGCAACAAAATGGAATAGTAGTATAGTGTTTTCATCATAATGACATCCACAAGTAACACAATGACAGAATGTATGACTATTTTGATCATTCCTTTCATACACTTTTAAAAAAATAAATAAAACAAACATCTAAAAGCAAAAATTCCATGGGACAACATTTTATCAAATGGGGGTCTGTGGTCTAATTTGTTTCTAGGGGTCCTTGATGTTAAAAAGTTTGGGAACCACTGCTCTAATAGGCTGAGACAAAGAAACATCCACAGTTCTCACCTCTGACCTGCAGTCCACAGAGCGGGAGTGAGTCTTATACTCCGCGCTCTGAGTCGACACGCTGTGCCAGCCAGCTGAGCAGCATTGAAAGTATTACTCAGTTGCTTCACACAGAGAGTACATATGCACGTGTACTTGAAAAAACACACACACATACACGTACATACAGTATGTCCACACAGGAACACACAAACTCCCGTTGGCATCCTCTGGTTTTCTCTGTGAGTAAGGCTGTTGGTGGACAAGGAGCATGTTGTTAGAAATGAAGCAACACGTTCAGTCTGTCTCCCTCTCAGATCTCCAGGATGTCTTCAGTTAAGCCAGGGGGTTCTCACAATGTGGGTCGGGTTCCATTCCTGGGCCACCGTCCTTTGGGACCTTAATCGACAAGAGCGTTAGTGTGTTAGTGTTAGGGGACCTGTCCACATAGTGAGACAACATTACCACTTCACGTTTGGTCACTGTTGAGTTTGGCACATGGCTTACAGACCTTTTTCACATTTATAAGAAGTTATTATGAAATACAAAACTAAACTGAATTGCTCATGTTTAGTTTGCCAACCATGTTTGTTGTTTTTGACAAAGTAGTATGTTCTAATGATGACAGCAGGTCAGAACAGGTTAATACGTTTCATTTCCTCTAAAGACATTTGAACAGTGCAGCCATTCACACAATGTTGTTTTATGTCCTCCCAGTTCTCGGTTAATGGTTTGGAACTGTGGAAGGTGTTGAGTTCAATGACCAGGACATTTGTGGGCCAAACCAAAATAAGGTTCCATGACACCCCACCCCCCTCCACGCAGTTGCTAGTAGCCAAGGAGGACACGGAGGATTAAAAAAACATGATGGATTCTTCAGAAGAGGTCATTATCTTCACTCGAGCTTCACCGGACGCCACAATCTACTGAACATAGCCACTGCTGAGTTTAGGATGAGTTATCAAATCAAGAGAGACGTGTATGATGGGCTTATAGTGTTGTCATTTATACATATGTTTATTTGGTTTATGGTTTATTGTCTATTTTGTTACTATTTTGTTGTATGATCTTGAATATTGTAGTTACTGTGTCATCTTTTCTTCATTTTTGTCTGGGTGGGTGGTGATGATGAAAGGGGGGGAGGGGATTTGTTCATGTTGCAAATTGGATGTTTTGTATGTTGTTAGAAAAATAAAAATTGTTAATCACAAAGAAAAGGAAAGTTAAAACACAAAACACAGGCAAACTGAACTGAACTGTTCTGTTTTTCAGCCCGCTCTGCGCCTCAGTATGTGGCCACCTCCGGCTCCTGCAGGAACCGGTGCTTTGAGCTGCTGGAGCTGGAGCCGCCCAACTGCCGCTGTGACAACCTGTGTAAGACGTACAGCGGCTGCTGCTCGGACTTTGATCAGCTCTGCCTCCGGACAGGTACTCAATCCTCCTCTTTTCATCACTTTTTCCTTTCTTCGTAGCTTTTTATCCCCTCTGGCTTAGTTCTTTGTAGACTTTGTCTTGGTTCTATTGTGTGTTCTGCTATTTTGAGCAGTGCGAGTAATGAAAAAGTGCTTGCATTGTTTAATGTAGTTCGATATATTCCTAAAGTAGAGAGATCAGGAGTTGAGCTGTGACTTTTGCTGGTGTGTTTGCTATCAGAGGAAAAATACTCAGGCCGGGCCAGAGAGGCCAAGTGAAATAGTCTCAGATTGTTATCGTCATCAAGCTGGAGGAAATCCTCCGACATCTGGCGTTTGATATCCATCAGGTGGTCAGGAATACAGCTGCTACTTTGATGTGTGTGTGTGTGTGTGTGTGTGTGTGTGTGTGCGTGTGTGTGTGTGTGTGTGTGTGTGTGAGAAGGGACAGGATGCTCTTGATTTACAATTTGATTCCACATTTCAGAATGAGTTTTGTTATGTTACACATGACACATACGTGTATGTTAAATAATTCTCTAAATGACGAAGAGGAAGCAGAAGAAAAAAACATTAATTTATAAATATGCTCTATCATTAATTCCTAATAAGCAGGCCTCCACGGACTCTTAACGCATCTCCAACCCAAGCAGAAAAACATTCTGTTAAAAAATCTGCTGATTCCATTTGGGTCTGCTGATAAGTTACTTTTAGTGGTGGAAAGTAACTATGTACATTTACTCAAGTCTAGTACTTAGTACAAATTTGAGGCACTTGAAATTTACTTGAGTATTTTTTATCTAATGCTACCTCATACTTATGCTCCACTACAATCCAGATAGAACATTCTTAAATTTTAAAGCTCTAGTTACTTTACAAACTAATATTTACATACCAACTATATGATGAGTCTATACAATATATTGCAGTTCTATAGGTTCACAGTGTGTGTGTGTATATATATATGTAACCAGGCCCAGAAAAGGGCTTAGCCCAAAATTTAGCAATTCTACAATTGACAACGCCACCTTGGGACTTTCACCCAAGAATTTAAAATTTAATTTGATATCAGTTAGTACCAATCTGGGGATTCCCACGACACAGGCAAGTCCACATAAATGATCAGAGACGAGGTTGGTTTGGGCAACTTAAAATAATTTATTGTAAACCCAAAAACAATGTTAATTTAAAATATAACTATAATCAATAAGCTTAAAAAAAAACAACAACAACACAACACAAACAAAACAACCAAAAATACAAAACACAGTAGAAAAGGGGAATTTCATTCAGATAAAGACTATTAAAGTGAAACTGTTTAAGTGGTCAAAATGCTTATTGTGGGTGGATCATATAACCAAAGAAACAAAAACTACAAATAAACACAACATGCAAAATATCAAAAATCAACCCAAATCACATTAAATCTCATTAAAACCATGCAATGTTACTGATAAAATGAACCAGTTATACGTGACCACCTCTACAAATAACTTGAGCAACCACTAAATTTCTAAAATCTCAGGCCAGAGTAAAAGTCACTCAACCTAATATACAATAGCCAAACGAAATGAACTCCCCTCAATACAAACATAAAACCCGCTCGTAAAAAGATACAGAAAAGTTAAGATTAATAAAACAGGTAAGCTAAGTAAATAAACTCAAACTAGGCAAAACAGCAGCGGCTCTGCACTCTGCATGGACAGAGAAAAAAAACAAGAAGTCAATGTCTATCCTGGCATGGCAAAAACACACAATAAGAGTGACAAACAGTTAAAGTACCTTGCTATCTCCTCCAGCAAACCACGGAGCACATCAGGCAGCGACCACAGCAGACAAAGGGAAAGTCGGAGCGTACCGGACGGGCATTTATTTCCATGTGTCTCACGTGATATCTCACGTGACATGTCTTACGTGACAGGCACTTAACCTACCGGTTATATATATATATATATATTGGCTGTAAAGCTGTGAAGTGTAAGTTTTTCCCACTTCCTTTGATACTTTTTGTTTTAGTCAGTTTAAATCTCCAGACATGTCTTAAACATTGTTAAGTTTTTCAAAAATACTTTCTCCTTTAAATCAAGACTTTAATATATAGATATAAATAGATAGATAGATAGATAGATAGATATCTGATCATTTCTGAGCCTGATTGTTCCGTTGTAACAAGTCGTTGTGATGGTTGTGACTTGCTGTGGGCCTTTTCTTACTACTTTATTACTCTTCATGTATTGCCTTTGCTCTTTCGGTCTGACGTCGTTTCCCCCTTGCCGCTTCCAGCGTTGGTGGTCTGATTTTATGTCCTCTCCTTCAGCCTGGTGGTTTTTGGCTTACCGCTGTAATCCTCCCTGTGCCGGAACATGATGATAGACTTGTGTTGGTTGTACCCAGGGACTTTAAGCTACAGCTCTCATCTGGTGTTCTCATCTTGAGAATTTTGGCCAGAATACAAATGTCAGTGATTGTCCCAAACTGCTCAGCTGTATAATATGCAGCCCAACCACTGGAGCATTAATATGTCAGCTCTCATTTCTCAGCACTAATCTGTATATATCAAGGTTTTGGAGTCTACTGTTTTTATTCACATCCAGGGCTACAGACTGCAACCAAATGGTCGCATTTTGCGACCAAAATTTGAGAGTGTGCGACTGAATTTTACATCCAGTCACACATGTGCGACCAGTAAATTTGCCCCCTTTTTTTACACGTTAATGTCGAAATGTCGGTACCTGAGCACGTAAGCGCAAGCTTATCTGTCTTCTCTGAAAGTTGACAGAGAGCAGAGCTCTGACACAAACACACACACTCGCATACACCACACACGCAGAGCTGCAGACGATGCAAATTAAGCCTACGTCGGCTCTGCAGTTTTGTTGAAGTCACGGCGATGCTGAGAAAGCGGTTGAAAGTATGGTTACAGTTTTTAAAAACTTCATGCAGACAGGACAGTGTTTGCTGCGATATGATATTAATGGCGAGCCGAAAGCGGTCGCGGTGCAATTGACGTTACACTTCCTCTGAGACAAACAACAGGCACAGTGGTTTCTATGCCCTGGTGACTGACTGACAGGCTGAGGTTGTAAGGCAAGGCAACTTTATTTCTACAGCACCTTTCAGCAACAAGGCAATTCAAAGTGCTTTACATGAAACATTAAAGAGCAATTCAAAACGGTCATGATGAAAATAAAACAGGCTAAAATATAATAATATACAAATACAAGAATAAAAGTTACAGTGAGTAAGAAATTAATAATTATTCAATTTAATAGGTTGTAGGATTTTTATTTTTGTTTACCTTCTTTAGAGTGAAACACATTCTAATAAAATAACATAATGTTCTAAGTACATAGGATAAATAGGTTTGGAATAATTTTTACAACTGAAACAATTGTTTTGTAATTACAAAGGGAAAGTACCGAAAAAAAGTACCGTTGGGTACTGGAACAGAATTTCAGGTATCGTTACCGATATTGGTTCAGATGCGAAAGGTACCCAATCCTAAGGGTAGTAGCCTAAACAATGCATGTTTAATTTTAAGTTGAATTCATTGTAATTAAATATTTTGTTTACTGTCATGACCGCAATGGTGCCTTCTATGTTGAATCTTCAAAAGTGACACTGAATTTGAAACAGCACATTGTAATTTCTGCATCTATTATCAAAGTATTTATTAGTAATACAGTGGAAATTAGTAGAAATGTGAATATTTGGTTAGCATTTGACAGTTGACTTACGGTGTGTGCCCCTAAATTTTCTGGTTGCGCCCCTAAAATTTTCAGTTGGGGGCCACTGTGCTCCTAGTGAAGAAAGTTAGTCTGGAGCCCTGACATCTCTCTGTTCTTGTGTACAGAGGGGGGCTATGAGTGCAGTAAGGATCGCTGTGGGGAGACTCGGAATGAACAACATGCCTGCCACTGCTCTGATGACTGTCTGGCCAGAGGAGACTGTTGCACCAACTACAAGTCTCTGTGTAAAGGTTTGCAACTTTAAATGTCCTAAATGTTATTGTACATACAATGATTTTTAGGGCCGCAATCAATGTTTAATGTGTGGATTATTTTCTGGATGAATGGATCCGTTGTTTGGTCTCTTAAAAAGTCCAAGATGACTAGGGGTGGGAATCACCAGAGGCCTCACGATACAATATCATCACGATACTTACAGTATGTCACGATACAATATTATTGCGATTTTAAACATATTGCAATATTCTGCGATATATTGCAATTTATTACCTTTTTCCAACTTTTTTCAATTATGTCCCCAAAAGGAAACTTTGTCAACATCTGTTTTATCTAAAAAGATACATTTCTCACTTTGTTCATCTCACTTCAATTGTATTGCTGCAAAATGGGAGTGTCAAGGTGTCCATCACATATATAATAAAAGATTGATACTTGGCGTCTGTGTATCGATACAGTTTGCCACGGAAAATATTGCGATACTATGCTGTATCGATATTTTTTTTAAGATGACGTCCTCAAATGTCTTGTTTTGTCCACAACTCAAATATATTCAGTTTACTGTCCCAGAGGAGACAAGAAACTAGAACATATTCACATTTGACAAGCTGATATCACACAAGTATACAAGTATAACAAAAATGACTCAATCCGATTATCAAAATAATTGCCGATTAATAGTTGACAACTAATTGATTCATCTTTGGAGCTCTATGAAATGCATGGTAAGGCTTCAAATTCAAATCAGAGATTTTCACGTCTTATCTTGCACCTCGCCGAACAAGCTTGAAATCAAACAAAAGTGCCCTGCTAACTTCAGATGATGCTATTTATCTAGTAAGCTGTTGCGTCTTAAAGACGTACACCCAGTTATCAACATCAGTCAGCTTAGATGCTAAATGTTTTTTTTTTAAATGCAGATATGAACAAAATGCTGCCTGTCCTACAGTTAACATGCTTGTTCATACCAGTGTGTTTACATGCATTTAAGGTCTTTCTAATCTGCTTTACAATTACGCGCATGCATAACAAAGACTTCAGACAGGGAAAAGATCAAATCAGCTGATCTCAGCAAAACATTTCACTGTATTGTAGAATTCTGACGCTGCTGTCCTCTCTGTCAGTCTGCTCGGACACACACAGCAATAAGTCAGGAAGCTGCGTCTTCTGTTAGTCCAGTTAAAATAAGGTTGAGGTGTAAAAGAAGTGTGATCACTGACCTATATATGCAGCTTTAAAGTCACCTGGTAAGGACACAGATGATTGTGTCTGTGTGCCCTGCTGGCTCAGCTGCCAGTCAAACACATTCAGAGGTTTGGAGGCGCAAGGTTCAAAGTTCTTTATTTGTCATGTACATGACGACAATAACAGAAGTAGTCGTTGGCAGGCCTCAGGCACCTCCAACAATGCTCATCAAATAACTAAAAAACACATAACACACAAGGAAAAGCAAAATCAGAATCAAAGACAACAGAACAAAGAAATAGCTGAAGGCTAAAAGAGCATTTCTGATATATCATTGAAGACTTTTGTTTCCTTTCTACAAGACAAAATACAGTGTTAACAATGTGGACTTTAATATTTGCTATGTTGTCTCAGTCCCTCCTGTGATCATGTTCTTTCAGGGGACAGTTCATGGCTGCAGGATGAGTGTGAGGAGATCAAGACAGCTGAATGTCCTGCTGGGTACGTTCACATCTGAGCAGTAAAGGAGAATAAAGGGATCGACCAGTGTTCATATTAAAGCCTTTGTTGTATGCCACATATCTGAATGATTTGCTGATGATTGGACTATGCTGACCAAGGTTGATTTCATTCAGCCTTTTTTTTCTTCCTCTGGTGTGTGTGTGTGTGCGTGCGTGCGTGCGTGCGTGCGTGCGTGCGTGCGTGTGTGAGGGGTATGCTGAGGGATATGCTTAACATTTTAAAGACCTGTTGTATGCCAATGGCCCATGATTGTGTATATGTATTTAACTCCATCTATAATATTTATGTCCCTGTAAATTATTCTTTTCCAGTGGACTTAAATAAATTGTTAAAATGTGTGTGTGTGGGTGTGTGCAGGTTTTTGCGCCCGCCACTCATCATGCTGTCAGTGGATGGATTTCGAGCTTCTTATATGAAGAGAGGAAGCGCTGTCATACCCAACATCGAGAAACTGAGTAAGAGTTGGAGGGCCGATGAGAAAGATTTGGTTTAGCTGTAAGATCTCTGTGTTCTCTCCTCGGCAAGGGGATGACTGTGTACGGGGTGATTTATGGAGCCATGGGCTTCAGTAGACGACCGGTAACTGATTTGGTGTTATTCACAGGGTTCTCTAATCTAGGACGTCCCTTTGCTCTGTTGTCCTTCCAGGAACATGTGGATCCCATGCTCCATACATGAGGCCTGTTTACCCGTCAAAAACCTTCCCCAACCTCTACTCACTGGCTACGGTAAGGCATAGCACAGCATGTTGTCATCAATATTCAGGTTGTCAGATGTTGTCTGTGTCATGTCATAAAACATTGTTTGCCTTCAGTGTTTACATGTGTTAACAGACCATTTTAAGATACAACTGAGGCTGTATCTTAAAATGGTCTGCTAACTAACGTTAGGGTTAAGCTTAAAGTACAGCTGAGGCTAACTGCTGAATAAGTTAGCATGTTTACAGTTATTATGCTGTCATGTTGTCATTTCACTAGTACTTTTTACCAAGTGTAGCTGTGATATCTAGTATTGGTAACATACGCATATAGCCTACAGTATCTAGAGCGAAATAATGTAAAAAGAAGAGTAAAAAGTACAATATTCAGAAAAAAATCTGAAAAAAGAAGATAACCAAGTATGGTTATTAAATGAGCCTAAACATAACCTCAGTTTGATTGGTTCTCAGGGTCTTTACCCAGAGTCTCATGGTATCATCGGCAACTCCATGCATGACCCGCTGTTTGATGCCACCTTCACGCTGAGAGGCCGAGAGAAACTCAGTCACCGCTGGTGGGGTGGACAGCCAGTGAGTACTGCCTTCTTGATGATAAATAACTTGTGTTGGCTTTGAACGTTGTGTTTTTCTAATTCATCTGACAGGCCACAGATCAGAGGCTAACATAGGCAGGAAAGACTTTTCTTTTGAAGCACACTACAGTATGAATGGCAGGACTCAGATCTGACGAACAAGTCCGATAGGCTTTATAAACCAATGATTAAAAACAGATGTTAATATGAAAGCTGGATTGGGATCACTTATAGTTCTTACATAGACCGAAGCGTTGACATCAGGGCTTTGTTATTGTGGACTTACTTCAAAGAACAAACCAGTGTTAGTTTGCATTTTGTCTGTCACCATCTTGTTTAGTTTTTTTCGGAGCCAGAAGGGACCATATTTGTTGGGTTAAGACCCGGACCAGTGTCTTTCACCACCAACACCAACCTACTGTACGGTTCTGTATCAAGTGGAGTAACACAAGTTGGTTGTGAAACACACACGCCAACACACTGTGGGATGTCCTTCTTAGTTTACTGTAGTGTACTGTATACCATGGCCTTGGTCTGTGTCCTGGGTAACGCTCCAATAGTATCTTCCTACACTATATCAGTCAGACCGATAAAATAATGCAACTGTACTGTTTCTCTCCTAGATCTGGATCACAGCACTCAAACAGGGAGTGAAGGCTGCCACCTTCTTCTGGCCTGTGTAAGTCCACATCTGCAGCTTTCAGTCACTAAATATGCCCATTTGAAGCAATGTGTTGGTGCACAATTTTGGATGTCCATAAAAATAAATGTAAATGTCTTTCTTTTTCTTTTTAATATGTGTGCTTATTTTACCTCATTAATTAGATTAGTTTATTTGCACAAAAGAAGCAATTAAGTACATACAATATATATATATATATATATATATATATATATATATATATATATATATAAAAAGCAATTTTAGTGCAGGAGAGGAAGGAAGCCTAAAAGTCAAAAATGCAAAAAACAAAACAAAAACTAAGATTGATATAATAACTCAAAAAACAAGCAATACAAGAAACAAACAAACAAACAAACAAACAAACAAACAAACAGGGAAACATATAACACAAGCAAAATATATGCATCTAAAAAAATAAAGGGTAATGTTTTAGTGACCCCTTCAATGAATTCCACTGCAGTGGACCTCTATTTCAGATTTTTTTTTAAATAGTCTCTTGATTTACAACAAATAGGCAAATGGAAATCATTGCCAACAATGACCTTATTGATATTGGAAGCGTGACAGCCATGAGTAATCTCAATCCAATCAGATGGGAACATCAATGTCTCGCATTGGCTCTGTGGAGTAAGGTCTTGCTACACCACAGATGTATTCTGGGATAGTAGGAAAAAACACTGGGTTGTTTGCATTTCTATAATCCAATCCCAACGGCTCTGCTATATATTCTCTGGAAGGAACTTGTTTTGGTGGAACATTTGCTCCCCACAAAAGAAAACGCCACATAAAATATTAAATGAAGTTAACGTGAGCTATTTGAATTAGCTGATCCATGGTTAAACCTCATTAGCTCTTACCAGTGTATCTCCGTGTGTACTTCGTCTACAGCAATCCCACCAATCGGTCCCAAAACGTCCCAGTTAGAGAGGAAATGCTGTAAACATATTCTTTGTAAATCTTCACAATCATCAAAAGAAGCCTTGTTCCACAATCCAAATGTTCGTGTAACGTTAGCTCAAAGTTTGTTTTTGATTCCCCGAAGCGAAGGGATTTTGAGAACAGCAACACACAGAGAGCGGAGGGTGAGGGACATCCTAAAAAATTTACTTCCATTAATCCAGACTAATGTCCTCCTCATAGCTATGAAAGCATATGTTATGGGATGTTCCCTGTTGTTGGTTTGTATAATGCCCTAACTAGAAATTGTAGTGCACTGCAGGTTACTTAGACCGGGTCCAAACCTGACGTAGGGCCACCTGAGCCCAGGTGACATTGTTCTCATCTGCCCAAACAAAGTAAGCTAAAACAAATAAACTCTCCAGAGTTTGATGTTAATGTGCATTAAAGACCACTGCGGATGCATCCTCTTATAATTGATAATTTAGGGACTGTAAATAATAAAAAAATATTTGGTGGTGAAAGTTGTCAAAGGAAGTTATCCGAACATGTTCCTGCTGCTTACTCAGACCTTTAGCCTGTGGAATACAAAGGAGCCCACATTTATCAGCACAGAGAAGGCTTTGATGGAGCGAGAGGCACATCTCAGCAGAGGGCTGTTTTTACAGCAATTTGTGCAAATGGGCCTGTTTACACTGTGCAGGATTCCTCTGTGAGCTGGGGTCGCAGACATGCTACTCTATAGAACCAGAGTGTGGTTTACAGTACTGTTCTTGCACTTGGCACTGCCAGAGGTGTGTGAGGGAGAAAGAGACAGGAGAGTGCATACGACAGTGAAGGTCTGCGCTGACATTTCTGTGTGGCTGAGAGAGGCTATTTTACAACACACGTTACATCATTTAGTGTGCATTGTGGGGTTGGCATGGTAATGGGGACCAGGGATTATAGCTAAATGATTGGCGGACTGGTTGAAGGTCTGTGTTGAGTTCAGACCGAAAGAAGACAGAAGAAAGACAAAAAAGGAGAGTGTATTAAAACAGATAATTGGAGGGAGGGGACATTTTTTTTGAAAGAGAAGAGAGAAGATAGACAAAAGTTCAGAAAGGAATCGAACACGGAGAAAGTGGAAAGCAGTGTAACCACGCCTTCAGACATCAAGCCACGTTCAGGGCCTCAGTCCTGGGCCTGATGGTTGGCAGCTGTGTGCCAGCAGCTTGGTTGGTGGCCTCTTCACTGCACAGGCAGCCTTTGACTGCCAGACACTTAAAACAGCGAGGGGGCTTGAAATTGGTTCTTTTCTACAACCCTCAACTTCATGAGGCTTTTTGAGTTAATGGTTTAATGGTTCATGAAGGCAGCAGGGCTCCAGAATCAGAGTCTATTACTGTCACTCTGGGTTTCTGTCTTAGCCTTGATGGTTTTCTTCCTCCCCTTCATTGTGTGTGTGTGTGTGTGTGTGTGTGTGTGTGTGTGTGTTGCAGTGCTATCCCATTGGAGAGGCGCATACTGACCATGCTGCAGTGGCTCCACCTCCCTGAAGCGGAGAGGTGAGTCTTTCATTGTTTCTCTGGCTCACATTTGTCTTCCATCTTCCTGTTTTCTCTGCGCTATTGTTTTTTCAGCTTTTCAAGAGTGGGAGAACAGTTTCACCCATTATCCCATTGGTTGTTTGGAGTTCTGTGATGTAATCCAGTACTATATTAGTGCTAATGAGTGCATTTATCCTCAGTTGGTCTGAATATGACAATATATTCCTCCGCTGAATCTTATGTTTTAATATGTGAGAGCTAATCCCATTCCTTCCATCTGTAATGTGAATCATTAATCAGCACGTATCACTGACTCTGTAAACCACTGCTGCAGGACATGTGATTGTGCTCGCCATGTGATGACATGACTCCCCTCTCTAATGACAGAGATCAGACGGCTGACTGCTGCTACTGCTGTTAGTGGGCATTCACGCTGCCCGGGTCGGCCGTCAGACGGTCCGGCAAAAACGCAGGTCTTCCCATTCATTTCGAATCGGGGTAGTGCATTTATGCTGCGGTGGGGGTTGCCGCAGGGGGAAAAGTTGAGACCGACTCAACTTTTGGAGAAACGCACCCCTACGTCACACTGCGGTGGCCAGTCATGTAAACGATCAGACTTGTCAGTGTGGTTTGAGGTGATGTGAGAGTCCCGTACACGAAACAGGAAACATCACTACCTTTATCTCTGCCATAAGAAAGGTGTCACTGCCCGATGTGAGTCGAGTGCAGATGTGAGTTGCGCATGCGTCACTTTGCGACAAGTAGCCTACAAGATGCTAATGTCAATACAGTAAAAATGGACCTACAACGAAGTTCGTTCACTGCTGGCTACAAGTTAGCAATCAAACGCAACAAAGGCTGTCACTTGAATGGCGTTTTGAGCTAACGTTAGCAATCAAACAATCATAGATAGCTAAAACGTTTTTGAAATGATTTCCATCTTCTGTTATTGTATATAAAGAGAAAAGTTTATTATTTTATGGATTTCACAAATTTCACACACATTATGCCGTAAACCGTTTAAATCTGAGCATGCGCGACTCACATCTACACTCGACTCACATCTACACTCGACTCACATCGGGCAGCGACAAAAGGTTTAAAACACCAAACACAAGCACTGAACTGCCCGGGAGTTTGGGTAATAGCTGAATGTTTCCACAACAACAACAAAGCACAGTCGATCTGTCTCGCTCGTGTCTTTTCTCTCTATCTCTGAAATGAAGCTACCTTCAAATGTGGTCGGAAATGTGAGATCTAAATACGATCTGAAGGAAAACAGTAACTGTGAAATATAAAGTCTACTTGTGCTACGTTAGGGGGTTAAATAACAAAACAAGACGTCACACAAATGGGCTGTTTCAGTGACACTCCCACCACCACACAACCAGCATTTTTTTTTGTTGTTGGTCTGAAAGTAGCTTTATTATGCTCCTCTGTTACCATTATAACCGCTGATGATAAAACTTTCTCATTTTTGTTCAGTGGAGAAAAGCCGTTGATGATCATGAAATAGCTGCCAATCAGCGTTTAGAAGAAAAGTGTTTAGAAGAAAAAAGGTCTGAGGTGCTCAGAAGTTCGGACAAATCATGAAGGTTTTTTTTTGGAAGGGAACACAAAAGTTAAAAAAAGACAGGTCCAAGGCACTCTTCTTGCAGTAGTTAAAAATCCTTTATTTGAATGGCTATTTCATATTGAAATGGTTAGTACATTAAAAAGAGCTGGGTAACAACCCACGCGTAGCGGCACAAACAGCCTTCTAAGGCTTTTCAGATAGAGGCTTTTGAACTGTGAGTGCCTTGGACCTGTCCTTTTTCAGCTGTAAGTGTTGTTGGATAACCTTCTGAAGTATTCACCAGGAATGTTCTGTATCTGTATATGTATCACTCTGTTTCTAAATGTATTGATAATAATAATCCTACAACTGCTACTACTATCACAGATACCATTGCTGCTACAACTACTACCTCTGTTATTACTGCTAGTACTGTGGCCTTCTACTTCTACTGCCACTATACTAACTGTAGTTGCAGCTGTACATACTGTGGCTGCTGCTGCCATTACTGCTTCAGTCAGTGACAGTACTGCTGCTGCTATCAAATGAAGCACTGTAAAGAAAAGGGATTATTATTGATTATTACTATCAGGACCACAAACAAACACATCTGCAGTGTGACTTGCATCTTGTTTCAGGCCCTACGTTTACGCCATGCACTCTGAACAACCAGACATATATGGACACAAAATGGGACCCATGAGCATAGAAGTGAGTACTGTGTGTGTGTGTGTGTGTGTGTGTGTGTGTGTGTGTGTGTGTGTGTGTGTGTGTGTGTGTGTGTGTGTGTGTGTGTGTGTGTGTGTGTGTGTGTGTGTGTGTGTGGGTTGTGACTCCTTTTCTGTGTTTCAGTTGAACAACCCTCTGAGGATGATTGACAGAATTGTTGGCCAACTGATGGACGGACTTAAACAGATGAAACTGCACCGTTGTGTCAACATCATCCTGGTGGGGGATCATGGTACGCACACACACACACACACACACACACCTATGCACGCACGCACGCACGCACGCACAAAAGCATTTCCATTCACTTCATTATAGGTTTCACCAGCCAATCACACATGCTCCTGTGTGCTCTCAGGTATGGAGGAAGCCCACTGTGATCGTACCGAGTTCCTCAGTAACTACATGACCAACGTTGATGACATCATCCTCATCCCGGGGTCTCTAGGCAGAATACGCTCAAGATACCCCAACAACCCGAAATGTGAGAGAGGCCAAGAGAAAAGCTTATGATAGAGAATGTTATCACTTAATGTTATTTAAGATTTCTGTGCTCTGACTCATGTAGACTTCATTGTGTTCAGAGCTTTTGGTCAGTTAGACCTTCCTCATCAAACATAGACACAGACATAATCATTAAAGTGTATATATCTATGATTAAAAGGCACCAACAAAAATCCTTGGCTATCACTGAGTACGTTTAAATGCACACTAATATTCCACTATTATTTCAAATATGACAATATTCCGGATTTGAAACAGGTAATGTAAACAGCATATTCTGTTTAGATATTCTGAATAACACACTTTTCTGAATATAGCATTTTCCGATGAAGACGTGGGATATGTCGGTATTATTCAAGTGTTTTGGGGTCTTTGGACATATACAGCGCATTCAGAATCTGCGTCTCAATCCGGGGTTTTACTGCAGTTTGTGACCGTTTACGGCCACTTGCCTGTTTACGTCAGCTCTGAGCGTTGCTAACAGCCAACAGTTTGCAGGGCTGCGTTAGAGATGCATGGCCAAAAGCAGTGCCAACCTTTTCAAGAAGCTGATTGAAGGAATGAAAGAGGGAGGCTGTGTTCACTCGGTCCAACAAGTCCACCACCGCTGGAAAACCTTTTCACTTCATTAGCCATGGAAACAGCTTAGTCGGAATATTGTCTTCTTCAGAATAAGGGCAAAAAACGGAATAATATGTGCATGTAAACGTAGTCACTGCACACTGGAAACATGGTTGTTAGAGTGCTGTGTCCGACCAAAGCCACGTTTTATCTTCTTGATGTCTACATGTCCTACCAACCCCCTTCTCAGTAGTACACAGTTGGTGTTTTTTTTCTGAGAGTGAACTGTTAAAATACACAGTTCAGTACTGTATGTTGCTTTGTTGGGAAGGTAAATGCTTTGCAACAGTTGTATCTGCTCTGACCATGTTCTTTTTTTTTCAGATAACCCCAAGGCTGTTGTTGCAAATCTAACAGTAAGTCTCAGACTTGAATGGAAAATATACTGTGTGAACAAGTGAAAAAGTACTGATTGAGAATTTAGTACATTTTGATAAGAAGAGAGTTCTACTATTGTTGCACAAATAAGGTGGAACATGCAATTCTGAGTGGTGATGCGTCTGCCGCATTTTTGATTGGCTCTTACAGGATCGAAATGATTGTTTCTTTGTTCCAGTGTAAAAAGGCAGACCAGCACTTCAAGCCGTACTTGAAGCAGCACCTGCCTAAGAGACTGCACTACGCCAACAACCGACGCATCGAAGACATTCACCTGCTGGTGGAGAGGAAGTGGCACGTTGCCAGGTACAGTAGGACCACTACAACAGGAAGCACAAATAACCAGACCCAAACAGAATCTGCAGATTTTTGTTTGAAGAATGAAAATCTTCTTTGGATAACAATACAATATTTGCTGATATGTATATGATATCTGCCACGATTAGATCCAATTCGATTCAGAAGCCTGCAATCGATATGAGACGATATAATTAACGCCCATTTAACACATTCAGTTACATTTATTATTTATCAACTCACAAAAAGCAACTAAAATATGATTTGACAATTTGATTCTTTCAGCCATTTAAAAGGAAAAACAAAACAAAAAAGAATAAATATAAAGTGGGAATTTCAAATTAAGGTGCATCTTAAGGATGATATGTACCTGCAACCCTTTACTGCAGGTCATCCCCTCTCTCTCCCCCTTTCCTGTCTATCTGCACAATTAAAAAAAATATATTAACATATTTAAAAAAATATATATTTTCACTTTGCACTGATGATATTGAATCGTTGATCATTGTATCAATATATCGATCCACATCGGTGTATGTTACATCCCGACCAACCTGACACACGTCAGGTTGATAACTTAGCCAAACCAGGACACACAGACATCACACACACAAACTGCAGTACTGCAGTGAGGATAAATAAATGTCAATAAGGTGCTCCTTGTAACTTCAGATTTTACCCCCATAATTCAATTTTTAAAGAAGTTCTCCAGAAATTCTAACCAATTTAGTTTGAATTTGTTGCTGTATCTACAGTACCAGGAAGGGCTCAAATGTTCTGTGCAGTCAGTGTAGATGTGGCGTTTTCAGCCCACGCGTCACTGAAGCTTTTTATTGCACATCTTGCTTTACTTAACAACACATTCTATGTCCACGTGGGCTGCTACAAACGCATCATTAACACATGTAGTGCTGAAAAGTTTTAGGATGTGCTGTTCGATCCACACTCGTGTAAAAAAATCTTTTTTTAAAGTGCAGCTGCTAAAACGTTAATGACTTGCTAAAATCAACTCTGACAGGCGTTTGATGTAAAGCAGTGACGAAACTTACTGCAGTGATTCAGGCACACAAAGTCAACCATGAAGTCATCAGGACTGAAAGGGAAAAAGAAAACAATCCACCTCGGCTGACAACGCTACATATATACAGTATGTGTGTGTGTGTGTGTGTGTGTGTGTGTGTGTGTGTGTGTGTGTGTGTGATACGCACACACATGCAAACATACACACACACAGCTGCTAAATGAAAGAGATCTTTGAGGTTTCTGTGCAGCTCACCAGATAGACAGACGGTCTAATCATTGGTACCGGAGCTTTGAGCAGAGTGTCAGAGCGTTTATACACACACACAAACACACGCACGCATGCATGCACGCACGCACACACACACACACACACGCACACGCACAAGCACACACAGTCAATGTCTGACCACTATTCACACCAAATGAAACACTAAGTTATTTCCCTGTCCCATTTACATTTTTAACATGCTTGTGGCTTCACACACACACACACACACACACACACACACACACACACACACACACACACACACACACACACACACACACACACACACACACTCACACACACACACACACATAAAGGTGTATAACGGGAAGCAGTGTTTTAATGGACACTTAGTAAAAAGTGGCTGTTTTTTTGAGGCCTGGGTTGTGTGAAGGGGTGCTTGTCCTGGGCTGAGGGCTAAAGTAGCTGAATACTGACAACATATTGCAGTTCAACTGTTACCACGATTTAACCCTTTAAAACCTTTGTGGACCTGACAACCCACTGCATCAGGTCTTTCGAAACCATCTGCATATCCAAACCCCTTGAGATTAATGTAGTAATTAGTTTTGTTGTTTTAATGACTTCTTAAGTGCAATGTGACTTAATGTGGCATGCACCCTGAGATCACATGGAAGTATGTCAGTGTGTTTGTACTTTTTCTTCCTCTTTTGGTCACAAAAACATTCAAAAACGTACTTTACTTAGGAACTGAAAGAGATTCAACACATTAGGTACCACTAATCCTGAAAAGTTTGTTCATGATAGAAGTTCTAGATTGCAAATTGTTTTTAAAGTTGTTCTCTATCTCTATTTGACTGATTTGACCACCGTTTGACACAGATGATGGGCATCTTTTAGAACTGCAGCAAATGACAGAAACAGTGGTTGCTGTGATATGCAATATTTTAGCTTGTATCGCAGCTTGTGATTGGACTTTTGTTTGCGAAATCTTCATGTTCAATATGTGGTCAATGTGCATCAACCAAATTCTGATCTATGATTCATACTATTCATTCCAGGAAAGCTCCGGAAGGGAAGAGGCACTGTGGCTTCTCTGGGGACCATGGATATGACAATAAGATCAACAGCATGCAGGTACTCTTGATGATCTATAGTGGCAGGCTTTTATTATCCAGTGCAGCAACATAGATTGTAACGTGATGTTATAGAGCCAATCACAATATTTGTTTACAATAACTTCCGGGTAGAAACTGCATGTTTAATGCTTTCATATGTCAACACTAATTTAGCTGTTGGACCACAGACTACAGAAACTGACAGCACTTACACTAGCAGTCAGTTCGACCGACGCTGACATGTTGCTGTTCCTAACGCTAGATTTGTTTTACCAAAGACGACACAGGACAGAAAATAAGCTCAGCAGAGACCACTGATAGGTTGGAACACCATGTGCTGAAAATGCTTTACTTAACAACACATTCTATGTCCACGTCGGCTGCTACCAACGCATCATTAACACATGTAGTGCTGAAAAGTTTTAGGATGTGCTGTTCCCATCCACACCCGTGTAAAAAGAAAACCCCACTCTGACAGGCGTTTGATGTAAAGCAGTGACGAAACTTACTGCAGTGATTCAGGGACACAAAGTCAACCATGAAGTCATCAGGACTGTGAAAGTGTGAAAAAGAAAACAAACCACCTTGGCTGACAACGCTACAATGTGTGTGTGTGTGTGTGTGTGTGTGTGTGTGTGTGTGTGTGTGTGTGTGTGTGTGTGTGTGTGTGTGTGTGTGTGTGTGTGTGTGTGTGTGTGTGTGTGTGTGTCAGAGCAGTGACCACTGATAGGTCAGAACACCGTGTTTAACTATATATCTTTCAGCGTTACAGTTATGGCTGAAAATGACAACAGAAATGAACAAGTTTGCCCGTTTCACAAATCAACTGCCCATTTGTCTACCCGGAAGTAATGTTTTTCTTTGCGCAACACCATGCTGATTCCCATTATTGACCCTGAATATTTACACAAGTATTAGGTCTAAATCTGACACTGTTGTTATTTATTGTAACATATCTATTTATAACTTGTGCCCTCAACTTTTACTTTCAGACTATTTTCTTGGGGTATGGACCTACATTTAAATTCAAGACTAAAGTTCCAGCCTTTGAAAACATTGAGCTTTATAATGTCATGTGTGGTAAGGCATATTTTTGTGTGCATGTGTTTGATTCTACTCCTCTTGGACCAGCCACGGTGTGTTTTAATGAATATGTTAGTGGTTTATGTGCGTCCACCTCACTGATTCTCCCACTCTCAGATCTTCTGGGTCTGAAACCAGCTCCCAATAACGGAACCCATGGCAGTCTGAACCACCTGCTGAGAAGCCCCCCCTACAGGCCCACCATGCCGGAGGAGGTTTCTAGGCCAGCGGCCTCTGGTCTGGTTGATGGGGGTAAAGAGGACCTGGGCTGCAGCTGCGAAGACAAGGTCAGTCATGAAGAGTCAGTGGCAGACGTGGGCCCGGTTTCCTGTTCACTGCTGACAGGAATACTACTTTTTAGGAGATTGGCTTGTCGAACCAGGCTACTTAGATGAGTGATAACAGCAGTAAAACCAAAAGCATCCTGGTCTTCATCACCTGCCACGGATTAATGATTCAGTTTATTTTATTTATTTGATTAGTTTGAACATTCTATGGTAATATTGTATTCACCAAAGTAACTGCTGAGTTCTAGGAATACTTTGTCATTAGCTATTATTCCGGGTTTTGCCCTTATTCTGAAAAAGATCATATTCCGACTAAGCTGGTTACATGGCTAATGAAAGTCAATATTTCACTAATATTTCTGTTTACATGCAGCCGTGCAAAACAGGATTTTTTTTATCCAGTTTTCCAGCGGTGGCGAACTTGTTGGACCGAGCGATCACAGCGTCCCTCTTTCATTCCTTCAACCAGCTGCGCTGCAATGTTTGGGCATATCCAAAAACCTGTTGATATCCAGGTCTTTCATAATGATTGAAGGTTGCTGTGTTTCTCCTTCTTTTCTTTTGGCCATGCATCTCTACCACAGCCCTTCAAACTGTTGAAAGAAGATTTTAAATGCACTGCATCCAAAAAATGCATCTTAACTGGAAAATGCTACATTCAGAAAAAGGCCATATTCGGAATATCCAAACGGAATATGCTGTTTACATGAATATTTTTTTGAATATTGTCATATTCAGAAAAATAGTGGAATACTAGTGTGCATGTAGACGTTCCTACTGTAGATCTCAGCTAATGCTTTGGTGGTAAAATGTTATCACAACTGGAAGCAGCATTACAAAAATAACATTAAAGTTGTAAAAAACTGGAATTATCCTATAATTCTTAAACTTATATTTATAATATATGACATTGGGAAGATTTATATACAAGATGATAAGACCAGGAGAAACATCAGGCCTGATGTTACTGAGAAATAGCCCTTATCTGTGGGACCATGAGCATCTGCAGCAAATCACTGGTAACACAGATAGTAGTTTTCAGATTGCTTGTCCCTGAAGTGTGGTCAACTGGCAAACTGACAACAGGTTAATAAAAAAAATAAAACATAATACTCGACCCGTTCGAAAAGGGATAGGTAGAAGCCCTTATCCAACAGATCCTACCCCCAGTCTTTACAACATCTAAATCACAGTCAAACAAGATAAGTCAAACAGACCATTATAAATAATACAAAAATACTGCTCCAGTTTACGTCCTACTTTATATAGATATTAAGATAAGGAACAAAACAAGCAGCATTAACGTCAGTGTAACTCTCTTTCCTCACTTCTGTACTTATCACTTTGTTTGATCGATTCATTCGACACTGAGTCAATATTAATGTGCAGGTCAGGCCAGTTTCCTCTTAGTGAGGGCAGTGTGATGATCGTCCCCATGCAAAGTGTAGTATCAAGTGTTAGCATGGAGCACTGCAGCTGATGGTGACACATGGATGCATTTGGTAACTTTTGTATGTTTTAGGTGATCAACAAGCCAATTTCCAAAAAGGATCCAGTATTACTTTGTTGTTATGATAATGATGATGCAAGGGAATTTGTTGAGTCTATGCAGCAAGGCAGTTTTTCTGTGATATAGTTGTGGTTGATTCTCTAAAAATGATAAAATACTATAACTGTTGGTAAAACTGCCAGTCAGCATGTTCTCAAACTTCTCCTGTATATCATGACCTCCAGGGTAGCACCTAATGTTACAGCTCCCACTGCTGTGATCACAGTCAAACGGCTGGCTTCATGCCAGCACTGTACATCTGGTGAGGGACAAAGCACAATTCATTTATTGTACCAGATATAGTTATAAGGTCGTCTGTAGTCCCGGAATTATCAAACTGGTGTTTTGTAATACTTTGATATTACAGATATGAAGGAGCTATACGGAGCTATCCACCATCCCTCCATTCCGTCCAAAGACATCTTTGGATTGAGATGAGCCATGAGGATCAGTTGGTTAATCTTATTGCTCATGTGATCTGTTGACTTTTTTGGCTGCTAAAAGCGATCTGTAACTCAAAATCCATTACTGGCTGCTCTGAAGAGTCATTATATTTGGTTTGTCTAAGAATAGGAAATTGTGTAGAACCCTGGTACTAGGGGACAAACGATTCTGAATACAAGAGTTTACAGCTGATTCCTGAACTACTGTGAGGTGTAAACTGAACAAAGGTCAAATGAGCATGGAAACTAATTCAAAGGTTCATATAGTGAAGGTATTGGAAACGGTAACACTTTATAATAACCATCATTAATAGATGGTAAATTGATAGTTAATTCATCTTTAGTTAATTGTCATTTAACTGTCGGCAAACCGTCATTTTACTGTTAACAAACATGTATATAGATAATTTTTTATATAATTTAATGAAGGGGAAATAATGTATCATTGCTTTACCAAGCACTTACTATTTATTAACTATTTAACAAGGTATTATAGCCATCTGTTGCAACTTTATAATAACCATCCAGACACTGTTTATAGACGGTTTACAAACCAACTACTAACCACTGACAAAGTGTTAACTATCTATCTAAATAATGTTTACAGATGGTTTACAAAGTATTTATTAACTACCGGTACTTAACAAGGTATTATAGTAATCTGTTGCAACTTTATAATAACCATCCAGACACTGTTTATAGACAGTTTACAAACCAACTAGTAACCACTGACAAAGTGTTAGGAATATCTGGTCCATCTATATATGTAATGTTTATAGATGTTTTAAAAATGGTTTCTTAAAGGTTTACAAACATTTTTTAATCATTACCTGATACCTAATATAGTATATGAGGGATATAATGTGTGTAACAATAAACTGTTAATTAACAGCACTACTAATAATTAGTAAATTATTAATTATAATTGCATTGTTTGTCAACAGTAAAATGACTGTTTGCCAAGATGAATTAACTATCAATTTACCATATACTAATGATGGTTATTATAAAGTGTTAAAGGTATTTGAATGGGTTTATTTTTCATGGCGAAATGTTTGTAGCTGTAGCGCGCAGGAGGGCCAAACAGCAAGGAAAGGGGTTTGGAGTACAGATGATGTCTGTTTAGCTTTTAAGTGCAGGTAATATTTTACACAGAGGACCTGTAAAAAGAATCATCTACATGGTTACTTTATTATGTGCCTGTGAATGTTTGACTTGTGAACATGTATCTAAATACCTGATTGCTTTGTTGTTTCTTCTATTCAGCTTCCTTAAAAACTTCAATAACATTTTTGCATCTTTGCTTTCTGCTGCAGAGTGGGTGTCAACTCACTATCAAGCCAAGTCATTTAAACAGAATCTGTCGTTAATTTGCTCACGAAAAGGCAATCGCTCATTTCATTAAGGCTTATCCTTCCCATTAGACTTCTCCGTCCAGACATTTTCAAAGTATTTCTGAGATCTTCTTCCTGAATGGCTTGGATTGAAAGTGAGTTGGAGCCAGCCCCTCTCTGCAGCGTTTCACCTTATCTATGCTGTGTTTGTGATTCCCATGTAGATCTCTGGCAAGAGATTGTTTCAATCTCCGATCTTTTTGCAGTTGCGTGTAAAAAGTAGGGGCCAGAGAAGTTTGAAAGTGACCCTTGTACGAGGCTATAACCTGGAGTCACTCTGGCTCTGTCTCTTACAGAACAAAGTGGAGGAGCTAAACCAGCGACTGAGGCAAGCTATTGATGGTCAGTCTGTCATGATGTTACTGAGAATGACCTGTCTCTTATACATAGACTGTAAAAAAACAAATGGACGTAGCATCCCTGACGTTTTGAAGCCTCGATTTTGGCAATACAGGCATCGCCATCTTAGTTTGAAATCGAACGTTAAGATTTTTCACAAGAGGGTGGAGCGGGGGAGGATGACGCAGCCAAGCCAGTGTTGCAATAGTGCTGCGCTAAGCTAAACGCTAAAGGGGGAATGTTGCAGATTTTCAAAGCAAGTCATCCAGTGGAGTGGACTACCGCCAGAAAATCTGCTAACTTTACCTTAAGTTACCAGCTAATGCTAACACTAATGCTAGTTTGGTTGGCAGAACAGTGAACAAGACCTTTTTAGGTGATCAAAATGTTCCACTTAACTTTGCTGAAGTGAAAACACACAGTGATGTCAAAGTTTGAGACAAAAACACAGACAACAGCCAAAAAAAGTTGAGGTCTATTTTAATGTCCCCGGTGTTAGCATCGCTAAGCATCTGTCCTGATTGACAGGTCCTAAAGCATCCCCTCCTTTATCCTCTATTTTACAATAAATGGAACCATCATTTACTAAATGAACATCATGCTGTATTGAAGAAGACTTGAAACTAGAGATTGTGGCCATAAACGCATTATGAAAATGTTTACTGAGATAAATCAAGAGAGAAGTAGGCTCATTTTCTCATAGACTTCTATAAAACCAGACTTCTGTTTTGGAGCCAGTGGAGTCTCCCCCTGCTGGAAGTTAGAGAGAACGCAGCTTTAAGGAGCTTCAGCTTTGGCTTCACTTCTCAGACCTGGAAACTTCGTCCATTATTTTTACAGTCTATGCTCTTATACAGTAAATACAGTAATTGAGAAAAGAAATTGTAAATGCAGTAAATGATCCACCATGTCCCAAGTAAACCTGCATCATGATCCTTTGCATTCTCATGGATTTTAGCTTCCACATGTTGCAGTTGGTTCACTTCGGTGTAAACGTGTGGTGTTACACACCTGCGCTGTGTCCCTCTGTGCTCTTCCTCTCAGACAGCAGGAACCTGCCGTACGGTCGGCCTGCTGTACTCTTCCGTACCAAATACTCCATCCTCCACCACAGTGACTTCATCAGCGGCTACAGCGAGGCTCTCTCCATGCCTCTCTGGACATCCTACTCCGTCAGCAGACAGGTACTCCTCATGTGCTGCTGGACCTTATTGTGAATATTTACTGTCAGCAAACAACCTGAAAAACATTTAGACGACAGCATGGCAGTCTCATACACCAATAGGAAACCGATTGATTCATTAGTATGATTATTAATTTAAAGACAAACATATTGAAGAACTTAGGATCCAGAACCAGCATAAAAAAACTAATTTTACCTTCCGAACATCGGCTCTGAGGTTTTCAAACGTGGCTCCACAGACATAGTTACAGAAGGACACACAACTCTCTTCTATAAATACACAGATTAGACTAAAGATTTCTAAACAGATATTTTGGTGATTTTGGAATATGTTCAGATCTTAATATTTGCTATTATTTGATAAAGATATGTGTGACTGACATATTCAAACAGTGGTTCCCAAACATTTTCACATGAAGGACCCCTAAACTGACCACGGACCCCACTTTTTTTTGATAATATTTCCTCCAAGGGTCCCCCCCATCTTTTTTTTGCTTTTAGATGTTTAACTACATTACATTAAGTGTATCACCTCATGACAAAAACAGTCATACTTTTTTGCATTGTGTTACTTATGGATGGAACTATTGTCAAAATTATAGTGGAAAAAAATAAATGATTCTTCTTTTTGCTGGGGACCCCCTGGAACACCCTGAGGGACCCCACTTTGGAAACCACTGTCTTGACCAACCAACAGCCATTGGCCAAGTGGTCTCATGTTTTAATGGACACATCTGTGGTTAGACCCCTAACTGTTACATTATTCATATTAGATTATATGTAATTGTTACTAAAAGTTGATATCTGATGATGTTGCTTTCTTTTACAATGTGTTTGAAGATGAAATGGTTATCAGGGACGTTTTCAGACATAGCAGTGGATGAAAGTGACTGTTTTCTAGGACATGACTGTTTTTGTTTAAAATCAGAAATATTTGTTGTGTGTTTGTACATTCAAAATTAGTTTTAGTTGTGCAACAGAAAACTCAGATTGGACAGATAGTCCAGCTAGCTGTCTGGATTTACCCTGCAGAGATCTGAGGAGCAGTTAACCATAGTCCTCACAAATCCACCGGAGTTTAGAACACCAACACAAAGACAGAGGAAGGGGACGGACATCTGGGAGATCTTCCGGTGGCACCTGAACAATCCCAGAAATGAAACGTCGTAGATATAGGCTAGTTGACCTGTGTCCTCTGTGTGTGTGTGTGTGTGTGTGTGTGTGTAGGTGGAAGTGTCCCCTCTGCCTGAAGCCCTGTCCAACTGTGTGCGAGCTGACAGCAGAGTCCCTCCAGCCTACAGTCAGTCCTGTACCAACTACAGATCCGACAGACAGATCAGCTACGCCTTCCTGTTCCCGCCACGTGAGTCCACCTCCGCAGCACACACACTGTCACACAATCCAATCAATATTTTGCATGTTCATTTTCATGTTAAATTGATAATTTGGGGTCGTGGATTGTTTGGAAGTATGGCTCCAATACATGTGATGATATTTTTTTATATTTTCAAACTACATGATCATTAAGAAAAATAAAAGATCTGTTAATTGATTGTAGGAATAATAATTAGTTACTGATATAGGGCTGCAACTAGCGATTATTTTCTTTGTCGATTAATGTGTGGATAATTTCCTGGATGAATGGATTAGTCGTTTGGTGTCTAAAATGTCAGAAAATGGTGAAAAATGTGGATCAGTGTTTCCCAAAGCCTAAGATGACGACCTCAGATGTCTTGTTTTGTCCACAACTCAAAAGATATTCAGTTTCCTGTCACAGAAGAGAGAAGAAACTAGAACATATTCACATTTAACAAGCTGACATCACACACGTTTTGACTCAAACTGATTAATCGATTATCAGAATAGTTGGGGATTAATTTAATGGTTGACAACTAACCCTACGCTGATATGTTGGCTTATATTGTTATAGCTTTGAACAAAGGCTCTACACTGCTAACACAACTTCTGCTGGGTGTGTCATGTTTTTTCTAGTCTTAGCATCCCTATCTGGTATAATATCATTTTACTCAGCAGCTTCATCGCTGAGATCCAACAACATCACTGTACCTGGAATTGTTTTTAATCACATTTCATTCTTTTCTTTATTAACAGAGTTATCCTCAGCCATAGACAAAAAATATGATGCCGTCCTCATCACCAACACCGTTCCCATGTATCCTGCGTTCAAAAGTAAGTCCACCAGTGATTAGAAGTTTCTTCAAGATGTCTGGAGTCCTGTTGAAACCTTGTGCTTTTACCAAATCAGTGCTGATGGAATGCAATGCAATCACTGCATTACATCCCATCTTCCCTGTTTCACTCTCATTTTGCCTCTCCGTCTGTCTCTCTGTTTCCACTCTCCTCCACCTCTCTCCCTCAGGAATATGGAGTTACTTCCAGAGAGCACTGGTGAAGAAATATGCCACCGAGAGAAACGGAGTGAATGTGCTCGTTGGACCCATATTTGACTACAACTATGATGGTGTCAGCGACTCGGCTGAGAAGATAAAAGAGTAATACTAATAATATATTAATAATAACTTTTATTTATATAGCGCCTTTCAAGAAACCCAAGGACACTTTACAGAATTACTGTTGTTAAGCTAAAGGAGGTTGTAGGCTGTGGTTAAACAGGTGGCGTTTACCACAGAGAGTAAGAGTTACAGAGCTACACGCACTTTTTTAAAGGTTGAAATGTTCGTGTAGGATTCAGTCTTTAGTTTAAAAAAAAATGTAATACACATTACAGTGTCAGTTGCTGGATGTGTTAAGATTAGAATAATTATCAGTCCTATAGATCTCAGCCATACATGAGCATTATGGTTCATATCGATGCATGAGGAGGACTCAACCCATGAATAAGCAGCTACAGAGCATTAGTAAATAATTAGTTTATAAACGACTATTCATTTAGGGGATTGCTCTGGTGCTGCCGGAAAGTCTGCCGCATGTCCCTCATTTCGGCCAGATGTCCGTCCCCTTCCTCTTTCTTTGTGTTGCCGTTCTAACCTCCGGTGGATTCATGAGGACTATGGTTAACTGCTTCTCAGATCTCTGCAGGGTAAATCCAGACAGCTAGCTAGACTATCTGTCCAATCGGAGTTTTCTGTTGCACGACTAAAACTACTTTTGAACGTACACGTTCCACCAAAACAAGTTCCTTCCCGAGGCTATTTTGAAGAAACACCATCGAGTCCGGTGCTTAGCGCCGCCCAAGACGATTGTGATTGGTTTAAAGAAATGCCAATAAACCAGAGCAATAAAAGCTCTGGCAATGCGAGACTAGAAAACAATTAACATATCATGATTCCTCCTGATCAAGTTTAAATTGATTCTCTTTGTTCTTATGATCAGATATTGAGCATTGCATACAAAGATAATGCTTTATATGTAAAGTGAGAGCTCAAGTCTTTTGTTGGACCTTTATTGCAGGTATGTGAGTGGGACATTACCCGTCCCCACGCACTACTTCGTGGTCCTGACCAGCTGCTTAGACTTCACTCAGGCCGCAGACTCGTGTAGCGGGCCGCTGAGCAGTGCTGCCTTCATCCTGCCACACAGAGCCAGCAACGACGAGACCTGCAACGTAAGGAATAACTTTAATAACACTCCCATAGAGACCAGCTATGGATACTCCACTCAGAAATAAAAAATTGAAATTTTGCATTATCCTTTCACCTGAATACAGAACAGAATCTAAATAAACTGATTAAATGTCCAGAAAAGATTTCATAGTAAAATCAAAATCACATATTTGAATATTTAATTTGAACATATTTAAATGTAAACAGGATACAAGCTGTAAATGATAATGGAGAAAAATGATAATGGAACTGAAAACTAAGAGAAAAGCTTATTAGAATAGGATGAGAAGATTGATATCAATCCCATGTCTGTGTCAGAATGCAGTTAGCCTAGCTTAGCGTAGTGGGGAAACAGCTAGCCTGGCTCTGTCCAAAGTAAAAAAATAACCAACATGATTTCCATCTTTGATTTTTAACCTTTACACAAAAGAAAAGTTTTTTGGGGGAAGTTATGTGTTGGAACTATTTCTTGACAAACAACAGTTTGCACTTCTGTGCAGTGTCTCCAGCTCTGGGTTGCCAGATACAGTCAGTGAGCACATGTGTCTGTGCAGGCACAGCAAACCTGGCAACCTCACTGCGATAACTCAATGTAACACGTAGTCACTGTTGTTCGCTAAGACGTAGTTCCAGCATGTAATGCCTAATGAAACTACAAACTGTTGTTTTACATTTCTGTTGGTGTGCAGATCAAACAAACCAGACACAACATGTTCCTGAGTGAGCGTTTGGTCCGTGTGTTTTTTCCCCTTTTGGACAGAGCTAGGCTAGCTGATTCCCCATGATTTCCATCTTTTTACTAAGCTAGGCTCACCACATCCTGACTCCAGCTCTGTACTTTACACACAAACATGAGAGTGGTATTGATTTTCTCACCTCACTCTCATGACAGTGTGAACTTATGTTCCTTCAAAGCCAAATCTCTCGAGGGTTACGAGCGCTAACGTTTGTGTGCTCCCGCAGAGCTCGGAGGACGAGTCTCGCTGGGTGGAGGACCTGATGAAGATGCACACAGCTCGAGTCCGAGACGTGGAGATCCTGACGGGCTTGGACCTGTACCGCAGAACGAGCCGGAGCTACGCCGAAATCCTCTCGCTCAAGACCTACATGCACACGTACGAGAGCGAGATCTGACGTCCGCTGGCTCCATTCACAGTAATGTTGCTGATCTTTATCAACCGTGGTGGATGTATGTGGTACAAGGAGGAGATGTGATCATCTCCGTTACACTCTCGCTGGATGCTACGGCTGCTGGACGCAGCTGCATGATCACTGAGCATTTGGTTTAATCTCATTCATTTCATCCATGAAGATCCAGCTTTAACACCACTGAGCTACTAGCTGTGGTACTGTCCACTGTATTCTGTTGAGCAGTAGGAAAATATAAAGACATGACCGGCACTCAAATCCAATAAAATTACATCAACATCAGGAACAACATGACCTACATACAATATTATTCTGGCAGACACAGTGCTTAGTTTGTCTAACTTTAGTATGCAGTTTTTATAAGCAAGGGGTATATACAGTATATATACTGTATAGATAAAGGGCTGAATTGAATCTATACCAGTTATTTTGTGTCATAACGTGTAAATATCATCGTGTAAATATGGTCATCTGCCCTCTAAGACCTCTGAAGTTTCCTTGGGTTCATGTCACAATGTAGCAGAAAGCTGCATCACCTCAGTATTAAGGATGGTTCCACAGGTCTGTGGGACATAAAGCTGACTCATTATTACACTTTGTTTTCATTATGTTCAGTGATTAACAAGAAATTGTCTTTATTTTTTGAATGAAATGTTGTTGTGTGTGTACAGTGTGTATATGTTGAATTCAAGATATTTTCTTAGTGTGTGTGTGTGTGTGTTTCTGTGTTGTGGTGTTGACTTTTTGTTCCGTGCACAAAAACAATAATGTCAATGATAATTAATTATTAATGTATTCCCTAAAACATTTTCCACCTGTGATACCTATTTATGCTTTATGCTTATGATGACATGCTTATGTCATCACAATAAATCAGTGTTTTTTACTAAAATGAAGTGTGGTGCATATTAAGTTAGTCCAGCTGTTTGTTTTTTTTAGTCCATCTTCCAGCTGTGGGCTGCACACTGTGGAGCCATGGGTACTCAGCAGCAGTGAAGCATCTGAGCTACAATACAAAGCAGCTTCATATTCGTCTACATGAGCCAGCCAGCAGTACTACACAAAAAAGATCGGTCCCTCTATCCAGTACTGCCACCTGATGGACACTGGTGGAAGTGCCATTTTCACTGAATAAAACAATAAAAATGTTTTCTGGAGACAACTGTGTGACTCCTGAAAACAGCAGTGACTCAGCGCTAAGCCGTCACACAGCAATGGTGAGAGGGAAGGTGAAATCAATAAGAGTTTGGGTAAATAATAAGATAGTACAACGTGAGTAGAATAATCTTAGAAGATAGTCTACTCTGTGTTTTATGGAAGAGGTTTTTGGCCAATGTGAAAACTGTATGAGTTTCATTTTTAACACTGGCCCTAATCCTCTTCAGTAGTGTTCCTAGCTGTCTGCAGTGCTGCTCCTCATTTAAAGTGAATGTGTTTATCTGATACGTCTGTGTGTAAATACAGCCACTGCTTATCCTGTGCCCATGGACCATTGTGCACATGGAAACCACAGTTAGCAAGGTTCAAACCCTGGAGCTACAGCCTGAATGTGAATTCATTGTAGAACATTGAACACAAAGAAACTTTTGCACCTTTTTTTCCTTTATTTGAATTTTTATGTTTCGCAATGGCAGAGAGTAATAAGATGGAGTATACGTTTTCACACTGCAGCCTGTGTCATCTCATTCATGATTTTCCACCTTATGAGAGGAAAAATACATTTGGACTGTTCCCTTCATTTAGCACTTCCTTTTTTATTTCTATTTGCTTTAAATGACATGACATTTTGAGAAAAGAGATTTTTTTTGTGATAGCATTGCCAGCTTTGTAGTTGAACTCAACAAACGTAAATCATGCTTATTGTGTCTATGTAGATATATTTCATGCAGGTTGCTAGTGCTAATGTTTTAGCTGGTCGGTTGTATTTGTGTGTTTTCTTTGATTTCCAATATTTAATTTTAATTTTTTTAATTTATTTTTTTATTTATAGTATCAAATCATAACGAGTTATCTCAAGACACTTTACAGATAGAGTAGGTCTATAATCTATACACTATATCTGTACACTCTATAATTTACAAATATGCCTACATTTTGGAAAAGAAAGACAAAAGGGGTGCCTCTCAATCAACACACACACACACACACACACAAAACATTATTAATATCCTACCAAAAGGATTTCATTTTTAAGCATTCATATACAGTGGTACAGTTTCAATCTTGGCTTATTGCACTTGATACTATAGTATATGATAGTATCAGGAATGTTATCATCCAACTTGTGCAATTTAACAGGAGTTGTGTATACACACATCAGTCATTTATACTGTATCTGTCTCAGGCTACTGTTAACTGTCTCTGAGACTTCTTACGCAACTGTATTCTTATTTCATCACATACACACAGTACAATGGCGTAAAATTGAATGACTGCATTTAACCGATCCTAAGTATTAGGAGCAGTGGACAGCTATACATACATGCCTTATTACTCCAGTCTTCTAAAGATATTTCGTCATCTGTGTCTTCCTTCCATAATCTCAGATTGGATTCTGAGGATGCATCAGACCCAGACAAACAAGTCACACAAAGATGAAACTAAACCATAATCATGACAATAATGTGCTATGACTGCTACCTCTAAAGGCTCTGACACACCAACCCGACGGACTGATCGGTCTCCCCGAGTTGGTCCAAAAAGTGCCTCGGAACACACCGAAGCGACGCCGACTTGAGCGTGCGTTCTGCGCGTGCGCGTGATGTAATACGTCTCCATAACAGCAGGCGGCGCTAATCTGTATTGTCGCCCGACAAATGAAAACCGGCAGCTGATTGGATGAATGCGTCACGTGGGTCTGGCTTCTCCCGAATTTCAAAGCAGACCACAATGGCGGCTCGTTGGGAATACTATTTCGTATTTGACGAAAATAGTTCACGGAAACGTGTTTCTGAAAACATTTTAAGCAAGAAATAGGCCACGCAGTTGTCTTCATTTCAGATCGACAAAGGTCAGTTTGAAAGATTTTCGTCAGATTTTGAGAGGCGTTCATCACGCTCATCCCGCTCGTCATTTCCTGGTTAGCGCTCCACCAATCAGATTGGTCATCGAGTCCGACTGCCCATTGGCCGATTCAAATAGGCCCAAATGAACGCCGACAGCTCCTCCGACTGACGACGGCACGGAACGCACTGAACAGACTCGGGTCACCGACCTGGCCAGACTGTCCGACAGCCGATAATCAGGTTGGTGTGTCAGGGCCTTGATGAGGAAATTGCAGTTAATGAATGGTTTTGAGATGAGGAGATAAACCTTGTAAATTGAAAATATTTGGGGGAAAAAAAACATTACTTGGAATAACTTCTCATCTTCTCTAGATCTTGCATTTACCTTAACCCCTTTTCAGCACATATCGAAATCCCCAAAAATCCTGGATCACTTTTCCCTGGTTTGAAGTTAAAATTACCCCAAATAGGACTGAAGCGTTAGCAGGACGACTTAATATTCAAATATGTATTTAACTGTGCAGTTTAGTGCATTTCTCACCTTTTTTTTGTCACCATAGAAACCAACCTGCTAAAATCTAACAACTGTTAGGCTGCCGTTAACGTCTTCAGCATCGGCCTGGTGCACGCAGACATCAAGCCGGACAATGTGATGCTGGTTAACCACGAGCTGCAGCCCTTCAGGGTCAAACTGATTGACTTTGGTTTTTCCACTCCAGTGTCCAGAGTTAAGTGTGGCACCACCACTCAGACCCTCCGCTACAGGGCCCTCGAGGTCATCCTGGGCCTCCCGTTGGACGAGGCTGTAGACATGTGGTCTCTGGGCTGCGTTTTGGCCTTCCTGTACCTGAGCAAGCACCTGTATCCAATCAGGTGTGAATATGACGTCATGAGAGTCATCGTGCAGATGCAGGGTCAGCCCGGCGATCGCCTGCTCAATGCTGGCATCCATACCAAGATTTTTTTTAGCAAGATCAAAGACTCCACAAAGCAGGTATGGAGGCTGAGTACGGGAAGCGAATACGTGCTTGCAACAGGCGAGAAGACCCGACAAAGCAGGACCAGTTTCAACAAGTACACCTGTATGGGTGACATGACAAAGGACCACGAGAAGCCGAAAACAGTCACTGAGCATGAGGACACGCAGGCTTTTTTGAGCCTCCTCAAACGGATGCTGCGTGTGGACTCAGCCTCCAGGATCAGCCCCGCTAAAGCTCTGAGGCACCGCTTCATCACGATGACGCACTTTCCCAGAGACACTGACCCAGACCTTTATGTGATGTCATCCCGCGTGAACATGACAGTGTTGCCACCACGGGACTCCCCAGTTGAAATCCACAGCTGTGAAGGTTCACACCACGGAGCAGCCAGCTCCAGCTCACAGGCCTCGGCTGACGTTGACTACGGACCAGCAGCCTCAGCTGACGGAACCACCACTGGTAATAACGCTGGCCCCGTCCCTGCTCGTCCTAATGAGGCCTGTGGCAGCGATGAATGCACCACATGCTTCGCCACGGTCCGAACTCGGAGGACGATGCTGCAGAGGAACAGGGGATTCTTCCTCATGATGGCCATGTGTTGCTGCTCTGTAGATGTGACGCCGGGAATGAATCCCCAGCAATGTGTGGCCTTCCAGCAAGAAAGTCCTCACACTCACACACCTTAATAAAAAAAAAAAAATGAAGTTATATATTGGGCTTATTTCTTTATTCCTGTTCTTCTACGATTTGGCTGTTTTGTAACCACTCAAAAGCACCAAAACAAGTTTCTGTGAGTCAGTGTGTACAGATATAGCTCACATAGTTAAAAGGGGTATAGCATAGGCTGTGTAGGGGCTTATTTTGTTCTTTTTCACAATTTTGCATTTAGTTATTTAATATTTTTCTATTGGTAAATATATATTTTTTCCTCTTCAGTTCATTTATTTTCTTGGGCCCTCGCTTGCACTCTAAAATATGGCTGCACGAGATTGATGTTAACATCCTGTGAATAAATACATTTGGACTGCATAGTCGTTAGTAACGTGTGGATTATTGTCTGGGTGAATGGTTCAGTCGTTTGGTGTCTAAAATGTCATTAAAAGGTGAAAAATGTGGATCAGTGTTTCCCAAAGCCCAAGATGACGCCCTCAAATGTGTTTTGTCCACAACTCAAAGATATTCAGTTTCCTCTCACAGAGGAAACAAGAAACTAGAACATATTCACATTTACAGTTTTTCTTGATTGCTTTGACCTGAGAGATATAGGGAGGAGGTTACTGTCACTTTGGTATGTGGGATTTTGATGGATGACCTTTTGACCTGGGGGGTCAAGAGGTCACGACCTGTCAGAAAGTGATTGATGCCTTCCAGGTGTGTGTGACTGGACTGTTCTGGAAGCTTCTAGAAGGAAGGCGTGTCCCGGAAATGACATGTGTTAAGTGATGCAATGAGGGCGTCACAGGAAGTAGAAAAATGTTTCATTTAAATGATCCAATGAGCGTTAGAGATGAAATATCCGGATGTTTTTGAAATGATCCAGTGAGAGAAGAGGGGTGTAACGCGCTAATTTTGAGCATAAAAAGGGGTTTCTTCCGGTTGAAACAGAGAAAGATAGGTTTTTCATTCTACACACAGCATGAATGTAAGTTTGAGTGCGCGGCGAGAGAGATGTCTGATGAAGAAGCAACCGCTCCATTTGAGTCCATTACCAAGGGAGGCACCTCCAGCCGGTGGGCTTCTTCGCTGATCTGTGAGACTCCAATAACAATGTTCCAAGATTCTGTTACGACACCCGGAGCTCCAAAGAAATGCGTAGTGTATCTGTGCCGTAGCCAGATGCCCCCGTCAGAATCTCTGCATGAAGAATGGCCTCTACAAGCTAGTGGTATGTGTGGGGCCTGGGGGTATGTCTTCAAGTATGAAGAAGGTGAACTTTGCTTTTATCAGTTGAAGGAAGGGGAGATGCTGACTCCTTCTACAGTCATGGTGAAAATGAGCTTTGACGACTGGGGGGTGATGAAGACGATCCTACAATTTGGCACTGATCAGAGCAACTCCGAGAACCCGACTACCGCTTCTCAAGATAAAGAGACTCAGACTGTTTTGATAGAATGTAAGGAGGAGGAAGTGTCGGTGAACATCGGTAGCAGCGCTGAAGACAATCCCGAGGGGGAGCGTCCTAGAATGGATAATTATCCCAGCGATAGCGACCTGTCTAAGATGAACATCGTCTGTGGATCAACATGGCCATCTGTTACCACAGCCGTGGGGCGCTGGTGGTTCCAGGCCCTTCTGCTCTCCAGAGATTCGGAAACAACGAGGTCCTGTGACCTCTTTGTTTCGCAAAGATTTAATACAGAGTGCAGCTTATTCAGAACCATGCTTGCCTTACCAGCATTGGAATGGGCTGACAGGATGATGGAGGTGAGGGATAGATTGACCAATCTCTTCCATAGCAGCCGCGGGTGGAAAAATACACTGGTTGTGAAAAAAACTCTAAACTTTAGATTTTTTATTTTTGTATTTATTTATTTTTATTTTTTTTTAACCACGCCCATACCACACCTCTTTTCCAGAAGTTTCCAAACTACGCCCCCGTTCCAGAATTTTCGTAACCACACCCCCCCTTACAATAGTATAAAGACTGAAGCAGACAGTGACAGAACATGGTAAGATGTTCAACGGGGAACAAAGAAAGATTACAACAATGTTCGACTCAGCAACAAAGAGACCCCTTACACCCCGGACAAAAACACTTACACCGCGGGTCCTCTTCGCCTCCTCAGAGACAGACGGGCATGACCTCCAAGGCCCGCCGCCCTCCCCCGAGACAGACAGGCTGGATTATGCGATTATGGAGCTGAACGCTGGCTACGCTGCTATACGGGAGTCTGAGACATTTGACATGCCTCCGGACAGTCAATCTGAGGAGGGAAACCCTGCTAAAGTGGTCTGTGAGGAGGCTGTGGAGGCGGAGGAGTCGTTGGAGGACGATTCAGAGTCGGAGAAGGAGTCGGAGGAGGAGGAGGAGTCGGAAGATGAGGAAGGTCCTCCTTCCTCAGTGGAGGAGGAGGAGGAGGATGAGATGGAGGAGGAGGAGAGCCCTCCAGATGCTCAGGAGAGCCCTGAAAGCCCTAATCCGGACAAACAGGAGGACTGCCAGGAAGATGAGACCGATGGGTGGGTATCTTCTGTCCTCATCGACACCGTCAAATCAGCCGTTTTTCACCTTCTCAACTTGATTATACACAAAGACAGACGGGCTCTGTGTCATGGATGCACGATTGACCATCCGAGCCAGAGGCAGCATGACTGCCTGGAAGCATTGGCTGACAACTTTTACGGGGACAACTTCTATCGTTTGATGAAAAGACTCATAACACCTCGTTTCATTCCAGCTATTCAACGTCTGTTACGTGCACGCACCATCGAAACAGAAGATTTCAGAGTGCGCATGGTAGCAGAGACGCTACTACATGAACTGAAACTAGCAAAGAAGATCTTTGATCCCATCACCGAGATGTACGACAATTTGATTGGTCAGGTTGCTGTGAAAATCTTCCAACTGCGTTTGGTTGCGTGGTATGAGGACTCATAAGAGTTCTATTTTACCATATTTAGAACGGAAAACAAAACCAAAAAGTTTTTAAATGTGTGACATTTACTTTTAAACATATGTAACCTGCATGTATCTTTGAATATTTCTTTTTTATCTTTATATCTGTTTTAAGAATTGTATTTTTCTTTTCAACAAAAATATCACAGTGTTTTTAACATATGTAATCCAGTGTGTATCCTTGAATATTTCTTTTCAACAAAACTTGAATGACATGTTGTATCTACAATCTTTTATAAGTAAAAAAAAAAAAGAAAAGAAAAGAAAATGAATAAAGACTCATTCTTGCATACGGATGTCTTAGAGAACTGTTGAGGTCTCAGAGGAAAGGATGGCAGAAACGTGTGATGGAAAAAGTGTTTTTTACGATCCTCTAAATCCAGCCAGCTATGGAGGTGTAAAACGACTCCGTCAGGGTGTAAAAGGATGAGACTGGCGAAAATGTCAGTGTTCAGGAAGTTAGAGATTTTTAGCAGAGCAAGATGCTTATACATTGCATAAGCCTGCCAGAGTACATTTCAAGAGAGAACCCGAGTGTTTGTTACTAAGCCTTTAAATCAATTCCAAGCCGATCTCTGTGACATGCAAGCGCTTGGCAGAACATAATGACGGATTTAATTATTTACTGACCGTCATAGATGTATTTTCGAAAAAAGCATATGTGCGTGCGTTGAAGAGGAAGACTGCCTCGGAGTGGTAAAAGCATTTCAATCGGTGTTTCAAGAAAGTTTAATACCTCTAAAGCTACAAACGGGCTGGAAAAAGAGTTTTTCAACAAGAAATTTGAGACTCTGATGAAGAAACACAACATCAAACATTTTAGGCGCAGGTGACTTAAAAGCGTCGGTTGTTGAGCGTTATAACCGCACTCTGAAAACTCGCATGTATAAATATTTTACTGCTCACAACACCAGACGATACACAAAGCGTCTTACCAGACCTGGTACAGAGTTATAATAACAGTTATCACACCTCTATTAAAATGACTCCTATGGAGGTCACAGCGGAGAACACCGATCAAGTGTTCCACAATCTGTACGGCACCTTTGCGCCTCGCCACAGGAATAAAATAAAGATGGCTTTTAAGAAAGGAGTCTGTGGCGATCTGTCGAAAGGTGAGAGGCGTTTTCGATAAAAAATACGAGCAGAGTTTTGCAGGACGAAGTCTTTACGAGTGACGAGCGTACACCACCTCCCGTATAAATTAGTAGACTCGGGACGGGGAGCCTGTCGATTTTATTTTATGAAGCAGAGATGCCAAAAGTAAAAATGGCCGCCAACAAAATGTTTCAAGTGGAAAAAATCCTAAACCGCTGCACTGTCAAGGGGAAAAACAGGCTTTTGTGCAATGGAAAAACTTGCCGAAAAAATTTAACAGCTGGGTTAAATTGGCTGATGTGGTCGGTATATAAAACCTCTGTGTACAAAGACCGGTCCATCACTGCGCACTCAATAGAGAATCATGGAACACACCGCCTCTGAGGGCTTTTATGTGACTCTGCCTTCCACGCCAGTAAGGAGATATTTAAAAGTAATACTAGCAGTTGTTACACAATCGATTTGGCAAAACCGATTGAACTTGCTGGCGAATGGTTGGTGGGCCTATGCGAAATCATATATCCTCGCATGCGTGGTATAATTTACCGGCAGATTCATCCTATTTTGAACTGAACCGAAGTGAAGCGATGAGCCTCAGCCCTTGGTGAGTGTAAAATTTAACAAGGTGCGGTGCTATAATCGTCCTAAAGATCTCCTGGAATACCTGGTCCGGCGGTTAAAAAATGTATGCCTCCTGCGCCTCTTTCAACAACGTGACCAAGCCGGATTGACTTCAAAGGCGACGGTCTTTACAAAATCAAAACGTACCCCCCTCTGGCTTACATTCTCGGACTGAAAGTTAATGAATGGTGGACGCGCTATCCAAACGGCCGTCTACATATCCTTGTGATTTAAACGCAGGCATATATAACCTGTTTGTCTATACGGATATCATTCAGTATCAAGCGATTGGCGACAGTTACTCACCACTGCTTGGTGTCGTAAATGTGAAAGGTGACTTTGGTGACATAACGAACATTCGGTTTTACGCATCACTCCATTATATGCCGCTGTCGAAAAATTACATCAAAAACATACGCACCGAAATTAAAACGGATCACAAACCCGTGGATTTTGTTTTGGAAAGACAATTGTGAAACTACACTTTAAACCAGTGTAACGTTCTTTGAAAGATGCTTCATATCAAAGAAGACCCTCGGCCGTTTGTGGCCTACTATGAAGGACAAGTAGGAGGCGTTACCCGGTTTTTATGGAGCTCCGGTTATGTACGGTCGAGGTATAGGGCACCATATTTTCAAAGCTGTTTCGCTTGAGCCCCTCTGCTAAGAAAAGGTTTCGCTGTAGCAAAACCGCATCTTAAAAGCCGCTACCACTACACATTGCATCAGATGCAGTGAAAGGATTTATGGGGAAACTGCCGGAGAACAAAACCAAGAAGGCGGCGGTGATTATTATGGTCTTGTCACGTAGAGCAAAGGAAACGCCCGCCAGGTGAGAGGTTGTTTCGCATTTTAAAAGCGCCACCTTTCAAAGCCGGGAGCAAATCAGTCAGGAGACGCTCCGAAGAGCGGAAGTCTGCACAGAGCTCCGGCATATTTTAACGTTGCAAACAATGGCCCTCTTACATCAGAAATCGGCAGAGTGTACCCTGGCCGAGCTGGACCTCTTTTCAGCTCCCATGACACAATTATCCGTAGAGGATAAAAATATCAAGAGTACCAGCCGTTATCAGCACTTTCGGACTCCTCCCGATTGAATTTTACATACCTGGAGACGGTGAAAAGTACCTCGATTTAAACGACACGCTGCTTCATCTCAGAGTTAAAATTACAGAGAAAGATGGGTCAAACATCCCACCAGATACAGCAGTTGGGCTCATCAACTACCCGCTGAATACAATTTTCAGTCAATGCGACGTTATTCTGGGGGATAGATTAATTTCCCAGTCAAGTTACAGCGATCCATATCGGCGATTATAGAAACTTTGCTCAACTTTTCAGACGACACGTTAAAGAGTCAATTTAAGCGCCCGGTCTGTTTTACAAAGAGCACGCGAAGCGCCATGGATTCGGTGTGTAATAAATAATGGTCCTAACAGAGGGTTAGTCCAGAGAGGTCAATTCAGCGCAGAATCTGCCGAAGTGGACCTTTTGGGGCCATTACATAGTGACATATTTTTTGCGCGAAAGACTGATGTTAAACTCTGTTGATTTGAGAATTAAACTGTAGTAACAACGATGCATTTTGTCTTATGGGGCTGCGTGATTCCGAGTTCTGTCTAAAGATAATATCGGCATCGCTGTTTGTTAAAAAGGTCACCGTTTCCCCCGCTTATACGTCTGGAGTCACGCCGCAGCCCTGATGAAAGGAAATGCTCTTTATCCGGCTCTCACGCGTCTGTGTGAAGACCTATTCCATACCGGAAAATTCCAGGATCTGTAACCAGGAAAACCTATTTCTGGGTGCTATGCCTCGCTATCTAGCTTTAGCCATGGTTCGAGTAGATTCTTTTTCAGGAAGAAGGGACCTATCCCCGTTTAACTTTCTTCATAATGACATTGAATATCTTGCACTGTGTCAGGATGGGAGGCAGCTGCCTGCTAAGGCCTTCCAGCCCCGTTTCAACACAGGCAGCTCAGTTAGAGAATATTACAACATGTTTACATCTACTGGGAGACACCTCAAGGATCTGCCTCTTAGCATTACCCGTAGGGAATTTAACGAAGGTTATTCTTTGTTCGTGTTCAATCTGGGAGCGAACGAAGACAGCGGCATGGCGCCCATTTCCTCAGGGAATTTACGTCTTGAAATGCGCTTCAGGGTCCCTCTGCCTTACACAACAACGTTAATAGTATACGCTTGTTACGATTCCATTCTGGAGATCAACTCTAAAAGACAGGTGTTGGTGGATTATTATTAAAGATATGGATAATCATCAGCTAGAAAGGCTTTTACATCATCTTATAGGAGACACATTCCACGGCGTGTGGGCTTGTGATCAGCTACCAGCGCTGAGCCAGACCTTTAACCTGCCAGCCTATTTTATAGTGAACACTCATCCTTCCTACATGCCTGGTCAGCACTGGCTCGCACTGACGTTGGAAGAGGACGGGAGTGCAACTTTTTTCGACTCTTGTGGATTTCCGCCAGATTTTGCTCATTACCCAGCGAGCATTTTACAATTTTTGGAAAGTCGTTCAAAGAAGCTCATGCGGTTTATCTTATAATAACATTTTGGGGTTGTATCATGCTGACGGTGTCTATAAAAACGACCGCATGGTATCTACTTTTGTGAATAAATATCAAAGATGCGTCGCTCGTAACCGCTCAGAATCTTTTCATCATAGTGTATGCTCTCTGAAAATGTTTAAAGATTGTTATCACTTGTAAGAAACATGAAAAACAAACAAACGCTGTAACCATAAACTTGTGATTAATAAAATGCTTTATTGAAAATGACAGTGTACGGAAATTCTCTTCATTTACAAGTTTAAAACCTTAATCCCACGTAGACCATCTTGGGGATTTTTGTCTTTTTTGACGCGGTGATTTTTCTTCAAAACCATCTCCGTCCATTCTGAGTTGTCTGTACTGTTCACGCGCTTGCGGATTTTTCACCATCGAAACGGGAATGTTGAGCACTGACAAAGTATTTAAGAAACTAGTCCATCCTTTTGGCATTGTTTGGGTTTTCTTCTTCTTATTAGGCTGCGATAGATTTTTGAATAAATCTATCATATGAGAGCCTTTTACGACAGAACCTTTGTAAATAAATTCGCCCCTAGAGGACCATCTCACGTCATTTGCGGCTAATTTCTGCATAATGTAGAGAGCGTTTTTCCGGTCGTGCAGGGGCAGGTTTGTTATCACATCGCTTGCAGCCTCATCCAATAGGGATTGGGGGTCCGGTGCTGATGCTGCTGCTACACCACCATCAGCACCATCTACTGGTGCATCGGCAGCTGGTGCATCTGATGAGGATGCAGAGTGTTGACTTTGTGCGACATCCGGATGCAGAGTGAGAGTAACCCTATGACGCTCTTTCTCGCTTTGTTTGAGCAAAGTGAGATAGCGTAACATCAGCGCTTCGTATCTTTTAGCTTTTTCATACGAATTCAATCTTGGATCATTTAATACGGCGCTCATTTTCTCATTCAAATCATCTTCGGCTGTCTGTCTGATGGATGGCTCTGGTCTAGTCATTTTACTCAGCTGCTGGGGCGAAATCAAATACATTTTCTTGGTAGCCTTTAGAGCCATATTATTAATTTTTTCTTCTCCTCTTAGCTTCTCGGAATCAGCCCACCTAGTAGATTTCCGAGAATAGGCGCACGGCAAAGAGCAGAGGAAGGATAAAACCCCAGTTTGTTTTTTCAGAACCTGATGTTTACGCTTTAAGCTGGTTTTTTTATCGGCTAGCAGCCTTATAATATTCTTTTGACGCTTCAGTTGTCTGTATTGAGAAGGGGACACCTTTAGATGCCCTTTCAAAAGATTAAGAGATAATTCGCACAAGGCCTGCAGAAAATCAGGTGAGCAGTGTTTTAAAATGTCTTTGCGCTTTGAAGGCTTCGCGTGGTACAAGGCTTTTAGTAACAAAGCGTTCCTTTTTAACCGCTCCGACATAATGAAGGTCTATTTTGTTTTAGCGATGTAAACCGTCGTCTGCTGGTGGGGAAGTATCCCCGTGCGCACTCTGTAACGTTCTGGGCATGAAGGTGTGAGGTCCAAAATTAAATACCCGTGCGCTGACTTTGTAGCATCTTGAAAACTTTCCAGGAAAAACTGTTTTTGTGAGGGAAACATCTGATGTGCTAGTACCCTCATCTGCAGTTGGTCGCGGGGGTTTTTAAATAGCACGAGGTAATTACAGTTTAAACTGATTGTACGGCTGTATTTACCTTTATGGAATACATTTTGAGTCAACATCATGACACTCATCCTTTTTGATGTCGGTATTGCGTGAATATTTTCGCCACCTCAGGGTGGTCACCTGCCTGAAATATGACGTCGTCCAGGATGACGAGATGTGAATGGTCAGGAGGAAACAGATTAGTGTCGTCAAAGGGAATCGGGGAGTCCTTCCAGAAATGTAATTCTTTTATTCATTTTCTTCATTTCATCATACATGGGTTGATAACTTGTATAAATCCATACAATATTTTCTGGTACAGCGTCCATCACACGTTCACATTTTTCCAGTACAGATTTAATAAAATAGGTTTTACCACAACCACTTGGGCCCACTACCAAACATGAAAATGGAACCTTTAGTCTTGGATCAAAATCAATCTGCTCCATCATGCAGCTAATAACCAAAAGGCAGAGTTGTACCGTCAGGAAATACCCGTCTCTTGTCGTACACGACTCTAAACTTTTTCTTGAATGTAGCGTTTTTCAACAGAAATCCGTTTTTATCACGTTTTATAGTCTGTTGCGGCGTTTCAAGGAATCTTTCCTTAGACCCCTCAAGATAGCCTTCGACCAATTCTTTTGTGCTGTCAAAATTGATCAGTTCACTGCATTCTCGCGTCTGTGTAATACCTTTAACTTTCATCACCACTTTTTTCTCATTTTTGGTCTGGTAGGCATAACTCTTTGGACCCGCGGCTACAAAGTCATGTATTGTGTCGCCGCGTAATTCATCCGTGAGGTCACCGAGATAATTACCCAGCTCCAGAGGCGTCTCATTTTCTTTTATCACATAGATCAAGCTGTCCGTGTCTACGTAGAGAATGTTCTGTTGCAGCCTTTCTAAATAACTGTACAATTTCAGACGCCCGTAAGCGGTGGTAAACGCAGCGATGAAAACATTACTGCTTCGACCTGGGGGGACTACACACCTGTCATTATACAACCACTGAATCAGTGCTACGTCGCCGCGGTTTGTTGGTAAAAACGACACGTGTTTTAGAGTGTATTGTCCAGAAAACACTAAAGTGAAAAAGTGTTCGGCCGACTTGACGAGTGTGGTTTGAACCAAATTACTTCTCTGCGCAAACTTGCCCCAAAAGCCGTTCAGACAAGCCTTGGACACCTGTCTCTTTGCCGGATTTGTCTCAATTTTTTCTGGGTTTAACCTGATGCCTTGATGCAATTCGTAGTCTCTGATGTATTTTTTCCTACTCTCATCGTCCACGGCCTCCGCCTGAAAGCCTGAAGCTTCCTGTTTACCCTTCAAAAAGGTGTGAATGTACTCGATAAAAAGCGTGCTGCTCTGTGACTCAAAGTGCCAGACCTCAGAAAGTTTCGACACCTTGTAACCCATCTGTACCGCTCTGTGCAGCTCTGCACTGACCCAAACTCCAGTCAGAGCTCTGGCATCGTCATAATGACTACATGAGTCGCTCTGATTATTAGTCTCTGAGCATGTACGACAGAGTGTGAACACTAATTTACCTTGAGCTGTTTTATAAGGTAAACCGGGAAAATACAGACCTCTTGGGGGAATCACGGTTGCTCTGATCAGCCCAAAGTAGTTTTCAATTTCGTCAAAATCTCTGTGAATTATTACGGATGGCCTAAAGGGTATGAGCCTGTTGTGTTAACGTACGGATACAATGACGTAACATCTACATAATGCACAGATTCGTCTGCACCTGCAGTGTACCGTAGCCTCAGCGCTGGTACGCCCCATTACAGTCGCTTTCGAGGAGCCAGAGGTTCAGGTGGATCATATTTCTTCATAAACTCTCGCACCCCCGTGTGTGTTTTTCATCAGAGTCCACGCATGCTCCGTCATCACCTCTGTATGCACTCCATGCGTGGACCTCAACTGATGCAGCTTCTCCTGGCTAGCCAATGCATTTCCTCAAAGGGACAAGCCCTGTCATAGGGCAGATATCGTGGGGGCGGGAAACAAGTAGGACAGCCATGATAAAACATCCTTGAAATTCAAAGGCGCCAGAATAACCCTCTATGGCGGCGTAACCGTCGACAAAATACGTACCAATTTTCTTTTCCCTCAGGTTTAGAGCATGCTGAATGAAAATGTTTTTTGAATACATTAACCATTCCAGCCATTGAATTGAGCAGCTCGAGAATTTTTTGAACCGACGCCTGTAATCGTCGGGCTTAAGGAATACCCAGTGTCTTTTCAACCAGGAAATTTTGTGAGAAATACTTTCATTGATGCCGGGGAACAGACGTAGCTGGAAAGGATCCACGTCATGCCTCTACAAATTCCTCTCTGAATTTCATGCATCCTTCAGCCAGAATATTTGTGTCGTTTTGACAGTAAAAACTGCCTCTTTCTCAAAGTTAAAAACACCCCTCGATGCTTCTTTGTACCAGCTGTAAAACTTCGGTTTGCTTGGAGCGGACGACATGCTTTCTACATCATAATTCGTCGGTGGCGTGGTAAGGCCCAATATATTTTAGATGCTTCTCTTTGCTAAATTTGTGGGAAAGAAGCCCGCTTTGATTGATCTGCAAATCCTAATGCTTTCGCATAGCGGTGAAGTTTCATGGTAAGAAAGGACAGGGAATCGATAATCCTTAGCAGATAATCTGTTTCTGTAAAACAGATTATTTTGCTGCCTTGCATGATAAGCGACGGATCATTCCTAAATCCATCAGGCCTCTGAGGATTAGGTAGCTGTCAAAACCTCTAGCATTGTGTGCGCATAAATGTAGCTTTTTTTATATTGAGGTTTCCTGAACTTCATGAGAAACTTCTCGACCCAGTCTAAGCCGTTGGGACATCCATTTTTTCACCCTGTAGCGATTCGGCACACACGAGGTAGGGCATGTGTTCTCCCTTTGTCATTGACAAATGTTTCAAAATCGTAAAGAAGATATCTTGGGTCTGATTTTCTTGAAATTTCACCGGTTGTATGTAGCACTGGTGTGGCTCGTCACCTTTGTGGACACCACACACCTTTACATTTGAGGTTCATGCATTTGTGCTCTGTACTAGGGAGAAGAGATATTTGCAATTTGAACATTTGTGAATCTTCTCGACATGTACTGAGGGTCGTGTCATTCAAAGACTTTTTGTGTTTAACGTAACACTGGCGTAATGGAAGTCCTGTTGCAATTGCGTGCAGTACAGGCTCACTGTACGCAGTATCGCCTATAGGATCGAAACAGAGATTGCAATGACCCGGACAAAGAGTGGGACTAAGCTCCGCAGCAACCTCGGGTAACAGTAATGACATACATTATCAACCCCTAAAAACCCTTTAAGATTTTTTTATTCCATAATAATGCTCGTTAAGCGGAATAGAAACACTGGCTGGTCAGACTTTGGTATTGTGTTTCAAAATCCGGAGAAGCGGTGTCTCCGTCTCTGTGCAAGACTACATTTTCCGGTTTACTATCTGTTCAAATTTATTGATGTGACTAGAGCTACTCGCGGTGGCCTCCGGTCAGACCCGCTAAATGATGAAGCTCTAAGCGTGCTCGGCCACGGCTGTATGTAGGTGAAGTCTGTGTTGATGTAAGCAGAGCCAAGCTGATGGTAAAGCATAGTTTATTGTTCATTGGGCATTTTACATGCAAGTGTTTTTTTTTATTTTAACACTTGATCTCACTTGAACCAGAGTTTTTAAGTTTTCGCTTCACCAGCACCGCCCCTGAGGTTTTTGACAACCCGAATGACATACTTCCAGTGGGGTCAGCGTCTAGCTCTCTGTTAAGTGTATCAATCTCTCCAGTATTACCCTTCAAAAACGTTCTGAAAGTCAAACCCGTATCACCGACTTGATGATATCGTGTTCCTGCTGCATTTTCGGCTATTATTTCCAACCTGTATACGATGTCATTTAGGTCTAACCTCAGGTCTCACTCTCTCAGCTAAGGCGTTAAATGATTCAAAACATCTTCATAAAAATGCGCAAAATCCAAGTTTGCTATGGGAGGTAACTTTGAAGTCTGACGGAATTCCAAATTCCCTAAAGCGATCAGCGTCTCCTCGACTGGATGTATGTCAGGGGTCTATTGACGGTAAGGGGTTTTCTAACGGGAATGTCATGGTTCTCAATCTCTTGTAATAAGGTATTTTTCTACCGGTTGGGGATGTCATTATGGTTATGATTATCAAGCTCTTGTAAGGCCCCTTTCTAACGGCTGAAAGTGTAACTCGCAGGCTCTGGTTGTGCTGTCTCTGTGCTGCCAAGTTATTTAAATGAGGTTGATCAGACCGATTGTCTGGGTGGGGATTATTATGATTTAACTCTTGGATGGCTTCATGCAAGCTGGTAGTTACAAAACGCAGTGGATTCCCCGTTTACATATTGTCTACAGCAATAACTAATTGTATGGGAATTATACAAGACTGGTCAGGCTCCATTTTGAAGTGTGATTAAAAATAAAAGAAATAAAAATAAAAATAAAACCCAAAATGTCACAGCTAACACCTTTACAACTTTTTACATTTGAACAATTGTCTGCACAATTGTGCAGCAGCTTTTTGTAGGATCTCCAACTTGCTTTCGGTTCTCTCACTCTCTGGGCTCGGTGATTGCCCCTCCAGTACAGCATCTGTCGAAAATCAGAGAAATACCTTTTCACAAATATATTTAATTATCGATACAATAATACTAAGATATGTAAATAATAATT